>NC_134575.1:100203848-100517598 GCF_050947875.1 Dermacentor variabilis
TACGTGCCAAAAGCACGCCGTAGTATGGAATTCGGGAATAATTTAGACCACTTTGGGTTCTTTAACATGCGCCTAACCCTAAGTACACGGGTGTTTTCGCATTTCACACTCATGGAAATACGCCTGCCGTGGCTGGGATTTGATCCCGAGACCTCGTGCGCAACCGAACCCAATAAAAGCTAAGCAACTACGGCAGGGAAGGAATGTTGGCAGTTCGAGGAAGGTGACACTCGGCACGTGAGCAATTTGTTCCCATCCTCATTGCACCAGAATCGGTACCAGCCGTCGAAGAACGACACCGTAGAATGCACTGTATTTGATGTGATGGAGTCCCCGTCCGATATTTCAGACTCGAATCACCCTGTAGCTGACGACGAGGCATCTCGCTTGTAAGTGCAGTCGCCTGACAGTTGTCGGACACTGGCGTCGGCCACACGACCTACTTGACCTCTTTTCAACACTTGCCGCCATTCTCTCCTTATTTTGCACCATCGGGTTTCACCTGAACTGCTCCAACAGCCCATTTATTTTTGCAAAATTTTGGCCACCCTGTCAACGTAATTGTTTCTTATTTTAGGTCATCTTTTATATTTAGGCTAATGCTGTCCTGAGATTTCCAGTGGTTTCACCTTTCCCAAAATGCCGGCATTTTTGTCGGCCTCTGTTCATATTTTGGAGGATCTTTATGAGACGTTGAAACCACATGGCCCCCTGACCACGCTGCTCAAAAAGTCATTTTATTTCCCTGAGGTCTTGTGCAAGCTTCTGGCTTCTTGCCGTTCATCAACCTCCGGGTTTCCCTGGTACTTGTATCCCATTTTGACGACTACAATCCTACGGAAGTTGGCAACAATATAATGTCTTGTCAACAACATCATACTATATTATGCGCCATACTTCGCCACTTTCATTTTTAAAGCTATGCCAGAGCTCGAAAAGGCAGGCCAACTCACTAGGTCCCTTTCCTCTGTTTATTTCCGCAAAGTGTGCATCTATCGCTGTGGTTACCAAATATGCCCAGCGGTATGCTATTACTCAAGCCTTTCTGGCGAACTGAGCAACTGAAGTCGCAGGCTTTCTTCAACCGGCGTCGACGTTCAATACGGCTATCCTCAAGTACTCTTCGCGGACTTCGCTCACCGCCTTCTCTCCCGAGTCATCTCTTACACTACTCGCTCCTGCTAGACACAACACAAACACGCAACGACCTTAATGAAGTATCAATTACACGCTAGCTGGCATGTTGTCGATGTACCTTTCCGCTGAGCACCGGGATTGGAGCGAGGTCCTGTCTGTGGGGACATTATCGGTCTACAGCCTCGCTCAACAACACTGCTCGTTGCTCATCACTTTTTTTGTCGACAGCAGCATACTGTATTTCCTTTGAATATATTTTCAGCTTTAGGTGTGACCTTGCACGCCCGCTTACTCTGTTTCGCTGACGGCGACCGTTGTCGTCCGGCTGCCACCTCATCCTGAGCGTCGCCCTCACCAGAGAGCACAGAAAGTTGTTTTCACAAACGAACCACCGGGATTCGAGCCCATGTATTCGCAGCATCCTCCATTTGGGAGCTGGGCGCGCTAACCATTATGCTACTACTTACCTCCACAACTGTGATGCCTCAATAGGCATCACAGTTGTGGAGGTAGGTAGTACCAAACTGCCACATACTCAGTGAGCCACACACTGCCACATACTCAGTGAACCACGTGGGTCCGAAGGCTGGCTTCGAACCATGTTAGCTCAGCACAACAGCCCGACGATACACCCCCCATTCCACCACTGACGTACCCACTGACGCCGGTAGGCGGAGAAAACGGTTAGATAAAAACACACATGGTTAGTACGTACAAACAAGATAGCCTGTGTAATGTGCGTGAACTATCACAATAAAAAAAATCTGGTGGATATCTCATAAAACCACCATGGTTGCTTGGTTGTTAGGGTTTTGGGCTGCTAAACGTGAGGGGGCGGGATCAAATGTGGGCGATGGCGTTCGCATTTTCCACACGCAGAAAACAACCGTATACTGAGAATTAGGTCCACGTGGAAGAACCGCAGGTGGTCCAAATTAATCCAATGTCCCCCACTACGGGCGTGCCTCATAAGCAGATATTGATTTTGGCAGGTCTAGATAAGCATTATCTAGATTTTTTTATTCTCTCATATTCGCAAATGCCTACAATTCTAGGAGTACTCTTCTTGCAGCCTTTCGTGTCTGTAGTATACCTGGTTGCAGAGCGCAGGTTTAAAACGAGAAAAGGCAAAGCTGCTTGCAGTACGAGGTGCCATTTTTTATTCTATTAATTGTGAGGGACCATTCAACCTAACTTTAAAAAAACATTCGTCAACTCCTTTCTGCTTTCGGCTTGAATCTTTCGGCTTGAAATCTATTGCAGTGGATTCTAATATTAGCTCTTATTACTGCAACATTCCACGGCACATGCGGTTGACATTGCGAGTAATTGCTTTCTGACATCTTGACGCTGTTTCAAATATGCGATTAATTTTGCAACATTGTTAAACCTACACAGAAATAAATAGCTCGCGTGTAAGTGGATTTCAAATGTGGATCCACTCACACGTGGATCTCACTTTTGTCTTCTTGCATTCCCTAGCTTATGTATGTACACCCATCGCTTTTGCGGTACCAAAAGAATGCTTATGCATTAGTAGACAAATCTCAGAATTTCTGCAGCAATTTTGTTACTTATCATGTCTATCGCGCTTAGACCGTATCGTAACGTTCCAAACACAATTATGTTCTTTACAATCACGAATTCGAATTTTATGTTATTGCTGCGTACTGCACGAATTTATTTTTTGTGATCATTATTCCTCTCACTTTAATTCCCTTTTCTATTGCGATCTGAGCGCGGTGACGTGACCACATTTTTTTCTTGCTTAAGGCCACCAGTATGCTTTAAAGGAAGCTTTGAAAGGACATGACGTGAATGTTTATCTCTTTTATTCCTTTTCTTATCTTCAATTACATCCTTATTGATTCTAAAGATACCTTTCATCAACATCATCATCATCAGCAGCAGCAGCAGCCTATTTAATGTTCACTGCAGGCAGAAGGCCTCCCCCTGTGATCTCCGGTTGCCCCTGTCCTGCGTCAACCGATTCCAACTAGCGCCCCCGAATTTCCTAATTTCAACGCACTACCTAGTCTTCTGCCGTCCTTGACTGCGCTTCCCTTCTCTTGGTACCCATTCTGTCCCCCTAATGGTCCAAGGGTTATCTAACCTATGCATTATATGACCTGCCCAGTTCCATTTCTTTCTCTTCAAGTCAATTAGAATATCGGCTATCCCTGTTTGCTCTCTGATCCACACCACTCTCTTCCTGACTCTTAACGTTATGCCTAACATTCTTCGTTCCATCGCTCTTTGCGTGGTCCTTAACTTGTTTTCGAGCTTCTTTGTCAGTCTCCAATTTTCTGCCCCATAAATGCATTGATTGTACACCTTCCTTTTTAATGATGATGGTAAGAAAAGTTTGGAATAGTTTTGCGTTATAACGCCCCAATTCTGCAATCAGCCCACCGCGATTGGTCAAAAATTTTTTTGGACTACCCCCACTTCACCTGTCTGTCGCACGACGTCACGAAAACCGCGATAGCCCCCCTTCTGATATGACGTGCACACACTGATTATGAATAATTTGACTGAACAAAACAAAAATAGTTATTTATGATTCGACGCCTTTTCGCCATTAGCACTCGGCTATAGGTCAAAAGTTTTCGGGCTGCACCCACTTCACCTGCCTCTCACGCGACGTCACAAAACCGCAAAAAACTTACCGCGTCAAAGTGACGTGTATGCGTTAAAGATGCAAAAATATGCCGGACAAAAGTGAATTTTCTTCTGAATAGCCGCAGGCTGCCCCGTTCCTAAAGGAATAAAAGATGGCTGTCGTCGATCGCTCCGGCACTGGCTATAGCTCACCCGCGCCAAAGAGCATGGGTTTATTTGCGTGTAATAAAACATTTTGTGTGGCCGTGTAACGTTTTAGAGAACTTTCGGCAGGTTTACGACCTCGTTCTGCCAACTCTTGTTTGCTGAAATTCCGTTTTAGCGTCATTCTTAAGCTTCCGTTGCATGCCGCCGCGATTATCGACGAGCCACCGCAAGCGAAGTAAGAGAAAGTGGACCAATCGTAGACGCTGGCACCACTCTCTTCATTCGGTTATCGATATTCGGTGCAGTGGCTCGGCCTCATCGAATACCTCTCCATTTGAGTGTGCTCCTTACCTCTTGTGAGCCAATTAGATAAGACAAGCCGCACAGTGCAGGCAATATATGTTATTCGCTTTTCAAGCAAACAAAATTGACCTCCTATGAACGAGCGGAGCATTTGATTGGTTTATTCAGACAACCCTGGGGGTGACCCTCCGATGCTTGCGTCGGCGGTTACGCAAATTTGACGTCAGGAGATCGAAATAAAAATATATTGGAATAGTTGTTACGTTATACGGCCCCTTATTTCATTTCTCTTTTGTAGGTTTACGCGTTTTTATGTCGAATGGTGGACGTTATTCACATTTGTACAAGTAAAGTACCTCCCCCCCCCTGATTTGCATAGAAGTTACCTTGGATAGGCCACCCCCTCCCGAAAAAAGTCCTGCGTACGTGCCTGCATCTTATTAAGTTTGATTACGACTATTGCTACCCTCTCATTAATGCTGTAGAATTCGTCAATGTGGCCCGCTATGTCCTTATGGATTAGGAATTCTACTCCGAACTGCTTCTTATCTGGTAGTCCTCTATAGCAGAGGACATGGCCATTTGTCAGCATTGTATAAGCCTCACAAGTTATTCTAACCTCACTAAGGCAAATGATGTCCACACAATGTGTGACAGTTATTCAAAAAGTCCTGCTAGGCTAGCTTCACTCTAGAGGGTTGGGGTTTTAAACGTTCCGAGGTTCAGTTTCCATTGGCGGCCCGTCCGGAACCAGAGATTCTCAGCACCCTCTGCTGCGTAACAGACCGCCACTGAGGTCAGGTGCTCAGCAGTTGCTAAGGGCCTAGGGCCATTGGGTAACGAGTAATTTGGGAGGGAGTGGCCGAATACTGCTCTCGGGGAGGCAATTCCTGTTCTGGTGAGGGAGTGCCTGGCTCAAGCTTAGTGGGTCTTCCTAATTTGGTTGTACCTGGATTATTGTAGGCCCATTTGCCTTCGGCGTTTTTGCCAATGACAGGCGCTACTCCAAGCCTGTAGATGTAGTGCGGAAGGGGAGGTGAATTTGAGTTTTCCACGTTCAAAAAAAAGCACGAGGATTCAAACTTCTGAGTGTGGCAACAGAGCATCCAAGCTAGCTCACTCAGATAACCCTGCGGCCTATCAGGCCACCTTATATCGGAGAATTCCAGCCCAGACGATCCTACATGCTCGAATTATCCGCGATATATCGGTTTTGCTGAAAACGGCAGGTGGTTCAACATAGTATTTCTCAATGGTTCCAACATCGTGGTTTAGGAGTCGCCCGTACGCATGCGGCCATGATCGCGGCTAGATTCACGATATATTTTCGGCAAATTTGAATAGCTCTTAAAAGTAGTGTGGAAAAGAATAACACGAGAAAAATAAAAACTGTCAGCGCTTACCGGAAACTTACGAGTCACCTATCGACGTAGGTGCACCAAACAGCTTACACTCTCTTCTGCTTGCTTCAGGCATTCGAGAAGTCTTTCCAAACGAGACGGTACTGATACTGATGCGCCGCCAACGGCTGAGACGTCGGATGTCAGGAGGGTGCATTGACAGAGGCTTTCGCTCAAAGGGCGAATCGTTAGAGTGGCGAGACGGGCCGCCAGAACAGTATGGTTCCAAGCCGCGTGTAAAGCTGGCGACCTTGGAAGCGGTCTTGCTTTATGCTTGCAAAACGCTTATACGATGCCTCCTTTAAGCTACAGCGAATGCGTCTGCGATCAGTTAGACATCGTTTGTATACTACGCGCGGGAAAGCTATTGACGTCCCTTTTGCTGGCGCACTTTCCAGAATAATGAGGAAATCCCGAAGAACTGCTGACTGTACTATCCCTGTTTATGCCATTACTAATGTTCAGTTGTCGCCTGTCAATACTTCCAAATACTTAGGTTTCCACATACATAACAATTTATCAAGGAATACACATATGAAACATGTCATTCACAATGCGAATGGCATTCTAATTTTTTTTTGCGAAATACTTTGCTTTCCTTCTGGTTTCCTTAAAACTTCTTTGTAAAATTTCAGTCAGGTCGAAGCTTGAGTACACTTCTTCAATCTGGGATCCTCACTCCTCTACACTTGTAAACGCACTACAAGCCATTTAAAATCGTTCAGTTCGGTTCATTGGTCCTAATTATTCTCGCACTGTCAGTATTACTTCAATACAAATTCCTCTAGACGTTCCTAACCTTTCTATCAGAAGCAAACAGGCCCGCCCCCTATGTATCTTTCATAAAATCTTCTTTATGAATCCTGAACTGAAACGCACATTATTCCCGCCACCTTGTTACCTTTCATCCCGCGTCGACAATAACTTGAAAGTTCAAGTGCCGTTCTGCCAGACCAACATGCACTTCCACTCCTACGTGCTGAAGACATCGTTCGAATGGAATCAGCTCCACCCTCCATCTCCAGCAACCCTGAGCATGCATCATTCAAGACAGCCATTTTGAACTTGTAGCGCCATTGCTTTGTGTCGCCGCAATGTCATTGAAATGATTTAAATAAATACGAGTAATATACTGGTTTGATTGTTGTATTCATATACAAGGATGTGGCCAAGTACTGCACCAGGGTTATGCTTAAGTTCTAGCTATCCTAAAGAAGTAGTACTACGGTATCGGACAAAGTCACATGCGTAAGCAGTGTTATCTAAACGCACTTTGTCGAGGGTTAACTTCAACGGCACATCCCTGCTTTTTGCGAAAGCAAAGAGCTTGCGTCGTGCGATGGGTGTTTGGACGGAAAAGCCTTCGCGAAAGGCGAATTCCGTCTTTCAATTTATAGCCATTTTCTATTATGCTTTGATTATCTTTATAAAATGTGACTTTGACAATTATTT
The DNA here is from genome assembly GCF_050947875.1 of Dermacentor variabilis. NCBI lineage: Eukaryota > Metazoa > Arthropoda > Arachnida > Ixodida > Ixodidae > Dermacentor > Dermacentor variabilis. Next base: position 100,210,910 of record NC_134575.1, read on the forward strand.
GCCTGTTCTATCTTTCGAACTGGCCAAGGCGATGTGCGCGTCCTATTTGGGTGGGTACAATGGTAATGCCTAGTTGCTCACTACGCAAGTTAAAAACTTTCCATTCAGATGATGAGCATCATTCGCTTCAATCATCAGGGATGCCAAAGAAGGGTAAACTACAGCGCCCAAGTCTACCTTGAGCATCCCCACGATGCATTTCTATTGTTTTAAGCTGCGTCGAGATATCATGGCGTTTGTCAGAAGACTCGGGTGATGAGCCATTCACAGAAATTGTAATGGATACAAGGTCGCCCTGAACAATCTGAAGCAAAACGGATAACTGCTTCCGTTGATAAGCGACAGATACCTGCCAATGTATAATGCCCGCAGGTCTTTTCGAATATGCTCCTGACAGCCTTCGATGCGTCGCAATGATTCCAAAATGACATCTAGATCCCTGGGACCAGAATTTGATTCAACAGCTCCAGGAAGAAGTAAGCGTACCCGACATATGAACAAGTACAACAAGTTCTTACAGCGTTTGATAGCACGTGGTAGCTCCCTGGGTCCTACAACTAAAAAATGCAGCGATTACTGCTCCTCAGGCAAGCACAACGACTCAGTTAACTAACCTGAAACATAAGCAGCGGTGAACGCTCCATGTCTCAAATGGTGTCGGGCCCAGTGGGCCGGCGCCAATCATGACACATAAGCTGTGTGTCCCGTGCTGATACTGGCGGCGTGGAGTCTTAATAGTCCTGGTTGCCAGGAGCATGTAGGAATGAATCCCAAATGCTGGTGCACACGATACTTTACAATTAACGATTGTGCGGCATACTGCACGATACTTCTTCAAGTAATGTTCAAGATATTAAGCTGCGGGGACGAATATTGAGCAAGCGATTTGTGATCTTTCTTCAGACTAATGAGTCCCTTCTACACGAAGATTATTATACAATAATTTTACCTTACCACCGTCCTCCTTCTTATCCGCTGCATATAATAAAAAAGAAGCTCTTTTAACGGATTCCAAAGGTCTTCGATTTTAGCAGTGCAGGTTCCAAAAGAATCCCAGTGTTACTTTAACGTGTCAGTAATAGAAACATCATGAGCCCGTGAAAATTTGCAACGCTCATGTTCTTAAGCTTCTTATATGGATCCCTATACTTGATCCCTATAATTGATCAGAGATACCAGAAAGAATTTCTCAATTAGTTCGAGCATTAATCGCGCCGCTTGCGAAAAAATTATCAATTAACAATTGACAGTTTCCTCGGATTCTCCTGAAATCCTCGACAACTTATTCGAACGCAATGTCGACAATGGCTTCTCTATCACTGCAATTTCTATATAATTGAGAAATTAGGCCAATGAACATTCCACAAGTTAAAGCCCCCTACCAAGTTAATTGTGTCACAAGTTTCCGTCTGAGCAGCTAAATAGTTTTCAGCATGTCAATCACTTCGATAGGAGACCCAGGTGGTCTATAAATAGCACATGTAACGCATCTGATTCTCTCGTGATAGGTCTTACAGAAAACACCCGCAACATTTGATGAATCAGGCAACACACTACGTGAACGCTTTATTTAGAAAGTATCCCAACAACACCACCTCTACTTCTCCTATCTTTCCGGTAACACTGAACCGTCTTGGTACAAGTTCAGTATAACACACGGTGTCGTTCAACCACGCTCCTGTTCGAATAGTAATGGCAGAATCATGCGAAACTATAGGTCCTTCAAGATCAGTGACTTAATTAACGATACTTTTGCTATTAACCTTGAAGAATTTATGCTACAGGGAGCGATGTTTAGCAAGCGACTTATCATCTTTCATCAGCCGAATGCGTCCCATCTACAATAAGCTTACTGTAAACTATTTATATCTTATCTCCTTTCTCCTTCCTAAGCGCTGCACTCTTCCGAAAATTTTTACATATCTATCAAGTTTCCCAAGAGAAGCCTTCTGACAAAGAAAGAGGTGCATCTTTTACATTAAAGGACACCTTCAATATTATCATCTTGACAACCAAGAAATTTTACGATAACAAGTCCGGCTTTTTCTTTAGTTTTCCTACGTAACGTGATTTCTTTCATTGCTGTTTCCATTTATTGGAAATGTGTCCTAAAAATACCACCGACAACGTTTCTTTCTAGCATTTCAGTTGTTTCAGTGCTCGATTCATCCGGGCCATAAGTGATCACGGTATTTCTGCGTCTCTGCATTTCTAAATCATCTACTTTGCTCGTTATAGACGAAAATTTATACTGAACTTGGACACTGACTCGTAAATTTTATCTACTCGATTTCTTACCGCGTTTTGTACACTTAGCTGACTCTTAATGTGATTGACTCGTTTGATTAGCGCTAAATATCTTGCTTCTCTTTTTTTACTACATTCAATGTCTTCGACCATAAATATTATTGCACTCTGTCCCGATAATATTTTCTGCAGTATGTCTAATTCATAAGGAGCTGGACTGGCTTTATTGTCCTCGCATGCTCATAAGTCAAAGGAAATAAAATTGGCACAAACAAACAACGTTTCTAAACTACCTTGGGCAGGGCAGAAACAACAACCCCCCCATCACTACAACAGCCAGGAGAAGTTGTATAGTGACTAATTTAGATCACAAAGCAGAACGAATTCATTAGCACGATGCCGGCTGCGTTGCTGCTATGCCCATTACGTTGTATTTTAGTTCGAAATCTACCGCAGTGAAATAAAAACCTGTTATTGCCGCAACATTCCACAGCACATGCGATTGACATCTCAATTAAGTGCTTAATAAATATGTTGACGTCATTCTAAACGTGTTATTATTTTACGCATCTCTAAAACTCGTGCGTGCCTGCGCTTGAGACTCTTCGCACGCTAGGTGTGCCGCATAGCAATTGTTTACTTGCAAAATATGAACGCACGGATATTTTTTTTTCATAGCTACTGATGAAGAAGGAAGTTGCGGGATGCGCTGGTTCCCGGAATTCCTTGCATATCTCCAATCGTACTATGGCCCCTTTCTACAAGGTTAAACGCGTCACATTGTGCCATTGAGCACATTTTATTTCTGAATAATGTACCGCTAACAATGAGCGTCGGACGCGTCATGTTGCCATAGTATGAGACGCATCTCAAAGCACCAATTATAAAAAAAATCTGAGTTGGCGCATCGTATAGCTGGCATTCGCGAAACAAAATTGGCAGAATTCTCCTATCTAACGATGACTGTCGATGGTAATGCGTTTAGCATTGTTTCAGTACAGTAACGCAAGCCATTTCCACTGTTGAAAGAATTATGCACGAGGCGTTTACTGCAGTAGGACAACACTTTCGCGCTTCCCTTCCAACACTCGGTGCCACCACGTGAAGCGTGCGACCAGCCATCAAAATTCATGGTGCATGCGAACTTTGCGTAACGCGTCATGCGGTACCCGCCATCTCTCACGCTTGTTTCTCAACACACAGCGCCATCAAGTGGCACTGTGGAGAAGTCCACGCGTCGTCTCTGAGACAAGAAGCTTGATGCGCTGGTGCCAGTGAACGCTTAGAATTGTTTCCTTGCTTTCCGCATACCCAGTGGCACATATTCAGTAACGAATGCTGCTGAGAAGCTTCTTGAAGTGCGGCACGCACAGATTGCATTAATGTCGCAGCTCGCTGAAGCATTGGCGTGAACTACGTTCCATGAAGGACTCTCCTGCAGATGTGGATGAACATCAACCGCGAGCCAGGTGCACGGAAAGTGTGCTGCAGTGTATCCCCTCCGGAGAATACCGAACGCGTTCGGTACGCTGGCAAACGAGAGGAGAACGGGAAGACCTGAAGTAGTGCAGATGAATAGCGGCAATATCCATAGGGCCGGGATGAAGAGTTCGAAGAAAATGACACATAAGAATGAAAACAAGGTATGGATGTTTATTCAGACGTATTGCGAAAGAGAATAAGCATGGGCAAAAGTATATATATATATATATATATATATATATATGTATGTGTGTGTGTGTGTGTGTGTGTGTGTGTGTGTGTGTGTGTGTGTGTGTGTGTGTGTGTGTGTAAATATGCTTTTACAACTGAACACTAAAAAATCTTCTGGCCCGGACAACATTCCAAGCACATTTTTAAAAAAGGTATGCAGAATGGACATGAAGGTACTTGCACGTTCTTTTCACAAGGTCATTGTGCGACGAACAAGTACCGAGTGACTGGAGGACAGCCAGAGGGAAGCTACTGCATAAAACAGGGAAAAAGCACTGCATTCAGAACTACCGTCCAATTTCTTTACCATCTACGGTGTGTAAACTTTTGGAACACATAATCCATAATGATATCTCAAAATTCTAGGAAAATAATAATATACTAACAAAGCATCAACACGGATTCAGAAAAGGTACTCTACAATTACCCAATTAGTTTTAACACTGTACGACTTTGGGGAAGCAATTAACAATGGGAAACAAATAGATGCTATTTTCATGGACTTTTCAAAGGTTTTCGACAGGGTCTCTCACAAAAAACTAGATTACAAATTGAGCTTGATGCTAAGAAACTCCAGAATAATTTATTGGCTCACAGCATACCTTGATGGCAGAGAACAATCCGTTGTTTTTAATAATCATTCTTCTCAACGGCTTCCGGTAGACTCTGGTATTCCCCAGGGCTCGGTTCTTGGACCTCTCTTGTTCCTTTTATTAATTAATGATATGCTGCATGTATTCCAGTTATGGTTAGGCTTTATGCTGATGAGTGTATATTGTACTCAGAAATAGACCGTATTACTGACCAGGACTTGCTGAACGATGCTTTTCGACAAGTTGTCGACTGGTGCGATGCCTGGCAAATGTGGAATAATTTCGAGATAACTGTTTTTATGTGCATTTCACGTAAGAAGCATAAACTAACGTTTCCGTACCATATTAATAAAATAATTATTTCCGAAATAACACATCATAAGTATCTCAGACTCTGATCACAAATGAGCTCACTTGGACTAAACACCTTGAATATGTCGTAGCTAATGCTAGCCGCAGGCTTTTTTAAAGGAGGGTTTTGAAACTTTCTACTCCCACTGTACGCCTACTCACATATGAAGCTGAAAAATCCGATGCTAGACTATGCATGTGTAATTTGAAACCCTTTTACTAAAACTGGCACTAACAAGATAGAAATGGTGCAAAGAAAAGCAGCTCGTTTCATTTATAACACTTTCGGACGCACTTCAGTGACACCCCTCTTAACAAAAGCAAATCTGCCACCAATAATGCAAAGAAACTATGTCACGACTAAAATTCATTTTTCAACTTATTAACGGTCACTATAAGACAGATCTCACGGGAATAATTACTTTTTCATCTGGTTATGCTACTAGGCAACGACATAGCTGAACAATAACCCCGTTTAGTACACGTAATAAATGCCTTAAGTATTCCTTCTTTCCACGAACAGTGGTTGAATGGAATACTCTAACCAATGACCAAGTATTAAAATCATCACCTTCGGCGTTTGTTTCAAGTAGTGAGTGAGTGAGTGAGTGAGTGAGTGAGTGAGTGAGTGAGTGAGTGAGTGAGTGAGTGAGTGAGTGAGCGAGCGAGCGAGTGAGTGAGTGAGTGAGTGAGTGAGTGAGTGAGTGAGTAAACCTTTATTTGGTCCAGCAAAACGCGATAAAACGCGCACCCGGCTAATCCCACGACGGGACTGACAGATCAAGTCTGCCGGCCCGATCGCGGGCGCGCTGGACGGCCAGGATTTGGTCCTCAAAGACGGGATTTCGCAGGAGCACGTCCCACTCTTCCTTGGTGAACTTCGGGTCCAGCGACCCGCACTGCCAGAGCATATCAGGCAACGTAGCTACCTCGCCACAGGCCACTCAAGAACAATTCGGATAAATCTCGGGATATATGCTGTTAAAGGACGCCGGATTTGGGTAGGAGTTCGTTTGCCGGAGTCTGAGTGTGACCGCCTGCGGCCTGCTTAGCTTGAATTGAGGCGGCGGGAAAACCCTTCTCTCTAAGTGAAAAAATTTATTCATTTCGTTGTGCGTGATAGGAGCGTCTCTTTGTCCGGGGAAAGAGTCGCCTGATCCGAGGGCAGTGCGGTCGGTAAAGCGACGCGCAGCCTCGTGGACAGACTCGTTGAGGTGCAGAGAAACCCCTTCAATCACCCCGACGTGTGCAGGGAACCAACGGATCGAGTGTATGGAGCTCTTGCCGTGTTTCGCGCCTTTCAGAACTTGAATTCTCTGCCGGGCTTCCCGGCCTTTCTGGAATGCACTGACGGCCACTTTAGAATCGCTATACACCCTTTCTCTCCGATAGTCTTGCATGGTGAGTGCAAAGGCCACTACTCGCTCGGCCACCTCTGGGTTCGTCGTCCGGACGGAAGCACAGTTGACTTTGCCCAGCGTGTCCACGACGTAAACCGCAATAGCCTTGACGTCTCGGTATGCAGCTGCGTCCACGAAGCTTGCTTAGATCTTGTCCTTGTTTATTTGCTTTAATATATTGACACATGTACTTGTCTTTATCGGGCGACACGTTTCACCGCCTAAGAAATGTTATCGCACAGCGCAGGACGCGCCTGCATGTATCGGAAGTTTCTGGAATGTAATCGATGGTTCCATCCGCTGTCTGTGACCGAACCTTGTGTAAACAGACTGAATGTGTGCGCGACGCGAATAATGTAGAACTTTGTGGAAAGCATGCGGGTCCCAGCGATTAGTCTGGAACATTCGACGATTGATGTATAAAAACCGACGCGCTTGACCCGTTGATCAGATTTTCGACGATCGCCGACTGTGTTCGCCGCTCTCGTTGTGCTTTAAGTGTAGCCTGTTTTGTGGGCACAGGTTCGCCCAATAAAAGCTAGTTTTGCCTTTCACAGTATTGCTACTGTGTTCTTTGACGTCACCATCACGTGACATCTGGTGGAAGTGCTTTGCGTTCATGTACCGGACGCCCCTACAAAGCCGTGACCCAAGCCCGCACCCGGAAGACAACACCAATGTCGCCAAGAACCAGCGAGGTAGCCGCAGGCTGCAAGGACTGCCCCCGGAGCACGGACTTTTGCCTGAGACGACAAGGAAGATCGCCACCAAGTCCACCCCAATGGCAGCCCCAGTATCCCCCGTCGTGCTGCAGCAGCCCAATGAGCCTCCGACGTTCCGCGGTTCAACGTTCGAGGACTCGGTAAGCTGGCTTGAGACGTATGAGGAAGTCGCTACATTTAACAACAGGAACAGGGACGACAAACGGCAACATGTCTTCTTTCCATTGGAAGCCGCGGCCAGAACGTGGTTCGAGAACGGAGAAGCCACCTTAACGACCTGGGAACTGTTCCGACGCGGCTCCCCGCAGAGATTCGCAAGCGTCGTGCGCCGAGAACGAGCCCAAGCGCTATTAGAAACCCGAGTGCAGCTACCTAATAAGACAACCGCGATCTTCACGGAGGGAATATATATATATATATATTCAGGGTGTCCCACGTAACTTTAGTCAAGCTTTGAAACATGCAGATGCCGCGTAGCTGGACGGAACCAAGAGAATGTCGTTTGCCGTCGCTTGGAAATATTCAGATTAATTCTTAATTTTGCCTAATTAATAATAAGTCTTATTACTAAACTTATCAAATATAATTGGATGAAAAGTCTCAAGGAAAAAAATGAAAAACTCCCCATACAGCCTTTTTTTTTTGCTCAATACGTGCTACATGAAAGTGTTTTTCGGAGCGTGTAAGCAGCTCGCGAATACACGCAAAAGTGGTGCCTGACTGGCCGCTCTACGCACTTTGCGTGTGTTTGCGGGCTTCTTTCGCGCTCTCAAGAACACTTATATGCAACACGTATTGAGCAACATAAAGCTATATCGGAAATATTTCACGTTGCCCTACAATTTTCACATTGACAATTCTCATCTAATCATACTACATGAGAAGTTCAATAATTAATCAAGACACATCATGTAATTAGGCGACATGAATAAATAATCAGAGTATCTCCAAGCGACGGCAAGCAACACTGCCTTGATCCTCACCAGCTATGTGGCATTTGCATATTTTTAAAGGTTGGGTAAAATTACGTGGGACACCATATATATATATATATATATATATATATATATATATATATATATATATATATATATTGACACGTGTATTTATCTTTATCGGGCGACCACGTTTCGCCGCCTAACCAGTGTTATCGCACAGCGCGGGACGCGCCTGCATGTATCCGAAGTTTCTGGAAAGTTATCGATGCTTCTATTCGCTGTCTGTTGTCGCCGAACCTTACGTTATCTGATTTCATCACCTACCGCGAATGGTGTAGAACTTTCTGGTAGGCACGCGGGTTCCAACGATTAGTCTGGAACATTCGACGACTGCTGTATAAAAGCCGACGCGCTTGACCCGCTGATCAGATTTTCGACGATCATCGACCGTGTTCGCCGCTATCGTTGTGCTATAAGTGTAGCCTGTTTTGTGGGCACAGGTTCGCCCAATAAAATTTAGTTTTGTCGTTCACAGTATTGCTACTGTGTTCTTCAACGTCACCACCACGTGCCATCTGGTGGAGGTGCTAGTGCGTTCATGTACCGAACGCCCCCGCAATGCCGCGATCCAAGCTCGAAGCCCGAGGACAAAACCAACATCGCCCAAGACCAGCGTGCTAGCCGCAGACTGCAAGGACTGCCCCCAGAGCACGGACTTCTACTTGAGTCGACAAAGAAGATCGTGGTCAAAACAACCCCAATGGCTGCCCCAGCGTCCCCCGTTATCCTACAACAACCTCGGGACCCACCGACCTTCCATGGAGCAGCGACTGAAGACCCAGAATCCTGGCTGGAGACCTACGAACGAATCGCGACTTTTAACAACTGGGACTCCGACGAAAAGCTGCAGCATGTATACTTTGCCTTAGAAGATGCCACCAGAACGTGGTTTGATAACCGGGAGTCGACCTTGACGACATGGGACCCCTTCCGTAGCGGCTTCCTGCGCACCTTTACGAGCGTCGTGCGCAAGGAAAGGGCCGAAGGCATGCTGGACGCCCGAGTGCAGCTACCTAACGAGAACGTTACCATCTTCACGGAAGAAATGAACCGTCTGTTCCGCCACGCCGACCCGGATATGCCAGAGGAGAGGAAAGTCCGCCTTCTCATGCGTGGTGTGAAGGAAGAACTTTTCGGCGCAATGATACGAAGGCCACCGAAGACCGTAGAAGAGTTCCTTCGCGAGGCCACCAGCCTCGATCAGACACTCGAAATGCGGAACCGGCAATTCAACCGCCTTACAAGCTCTACCCACTACGCAGGAATTCAATCACTGGCCACGGACGATCTGCGAGAGACCATCAGGGCCATTGTGCGCGAAGAGCTGCGCAAGGTCTTGCCTTCGTCGCAGCCTCAAGTGGCCTCGATCGCCGACATCGTGAAAGAAGAGCTGCACCGATCACTTGGAGTTCCTGAGGTGCAACCAGAATCACCACAGCCCCAGCCGGAAGCGATGACCTACGCCGCCGTAGCACGCCGTCAAGGCACCCCTTCGCGACCGCGCCAGGGCCCTGTAACGCCGCAATTCCGTCGTCTGCCGCCGCCGCCACCAGCACGCCCACCCGTCGCCCACCGCACATGCGCGAGGAAGACGGACATTTGGCGAGCCCCCGACCACCGCCCGCTCTGTTATCACTGCGGAGAAGCCGGCCCTGTGTACCGCCGATGCCCATACCGCGACTTCGGACTGAGAGGGTTTGCCGTCAACGCGCCGCGTCCACAGCTTGGCGAGCGCCCACGTGACATCGCCGATTACCTCGCCGCTACTCAGTGGAGCCCTCGACGGCCGTACCGTTCGCCGTCACCAGGCCGCTACCTGTCGCCGCAGCGCCGACCATACACCGGCCCAGCCCGGGGCCACTCTACGAGCCCGTATCCGGAAAACTAAAAGCAGCAACCGATGGAGGTGCGGTTGCTGTTCGTCGAACTGACGAAGATCCTCCGCCGCCGAGGAAGACGACGAAGAGACCATCTCGACGACATAATAACGACCCGCCGCCGTCCCGACGAAGTCAGGAAGCCAAGACTACACCGACGAAAGACGACTTGACGACGCGACGTTCCAGCTTCAGTTCAACACGACGCAGCCGTGATCCGAGGCCAAGACCTAACTGCAACGCCTAAGAACCACCGACCTCGACGTGCTTCTCGACGGCCACGCAGTTACCGCCTTAGTGGACACAGGGGCTGATTACTCCGTCATGAGTGTACACATCGCCGCCCAGTTGAAGAAGGTTAAGACTGCATGGGAGGGCCCTCAAATTCGGACCGCTGGAGGGCACTTCATCACGCCGACTGGAATCTGCACGGCAAGAATAACCATTCATGACAGGACTTACCCTGCCACCTTCGTTATTCTCCAACAGTGTTCACGAGACGTCATTCTCGGTATGGACTTCCTGAACCAACACGGCGCAATCATCGACCTGAAGTCGAAGTCAATAACGCTGTCGGAAGATAAAGCGATACCGGCGTGGAGCCCTCGTAGTCACCACGCCTTGAGTGTGCTCGAAGATCAAGTGAGCATCCCGCCTCGCTCCAGCATTGTTATTTCGGTCGGCACCGAAATACCCGCTGACGTAGAAGGTGTCATCGAAGGCGACCAACGTCTACTGCTAGACCGTGAAATTTGCGTCGCAAGAGGGATCTCTCGACTGCATGGAGGGAAAACTGAAGTGTTGCTGACAAACTTCAGCCAGGAGTTCAAGCACATCAAGGGCACGACGATCGCGTACATCGAGGAAATTCTGGAAACCAGTAATGCGTTTGTCCTCTCGGAATCCGCCGCATCTACCCCGACGACCATGGTTCCCGAACCAGACTACGACATTAATCCAAGTCTCCCCGTGATTAAGTAATAGCCGCTCAGAAGTCTGCTCCGACGATACAAAGGCTGCTTTTCGACGTCATCGAGGATTCGACAAACACCAGTCGCCAAGCATTGCATAATCACCGAGGAGTACGCTCGACCACTCCACCAGAGCCCTTAACGAGTTTCGCCGCGAGAACGTGAAGCTATAAGAGAACAAATCGACGAAATGCTGCGCGACGACATCATTCATTCGTCGAAAAGCCAGTGGGCATCCCCTGTGGTCCTGGTGAAGAAAAAGGACGGAACCCTGCGTTTCTGCGTCGACTATCGTCGTCTGAACAAGATCTCGAAGAAGGACGTATAGCCCCTCCCACGGATAGACGACGCATTGGATCGGCTCTGCAACGCTAAATACTTCTCCTCGGTGGACCTCAAGTCTGGCTATTGGCAAATAGAAGTCGACGAAAGAGATCGCGAAAAGACCGCCTTCATCACCCCAGATGGCCTCTACGAGTTCAAGGTTATGCCATTTGGACTGTGCTCGACGCCTGCAACGTTCCAGCGCGTGATGGACACGGTTTTTGCAGGATTGAAGTGGCAGACCTGTCTCGTTTACTTGGATGACGTCCTTGTATTCGCCGGAAATTTCGACGATCACCTTAGGCGGCTTGTTACAGTACTAGAGGCCATCAAGTCATCAGAGCTCACTCTGAAGCCAGAAAAGTGCCGCTTCGCTTACGATGAGCTTCTGCTCCTAGGCCACGTCATCAGCAAGTCTGGAGTTAGCCCTGACCCGCAGAAGACAGCTGCCATCGCAAAGTTCCCGCAGCCCATCGACAAGAAGGCAGTGCGTAGATTTCTTGGCATGTGTGCCTACTACAGGCGATTTGTAAAGCACTTTTCACGCATGGCTGAGCCGCTAACACAGCTAACTAAATGTGACGTCGAGTTCAAGTGGGAAGCGCCGCAGGCCGACGCATATCATGAACTAAAACGACGCATGCAGTCGCCACCCGTACTTCGCACTTCGACGAGCACGCCGATACCGAAATCCACACTGACGCCAGTAGCCTAGGCCTCGGTGCCGTCCTAGTCCAGAGAAAAGATGGACATGAACACGTGATAGCTAACGCTAGCCGGTCGTTGTCAAAAGCGGAAGGCAATTATTCTACAACCGAAAAGGAATGCCTCGCCATCGTTTGGGCTACAGCGAAATTTCGCCCTTACCTATATGGCAGGCCATTCAAAGTGGTCAGCGACCATCACGCGTTGTGTTCGCTAGCTAACTTAAAGGACCCTTCAGGACGGCTGGCACGGTGGAGCCTCAGACTACAAGAATACGACATCACTGTAACATACAAGTCTCGACGAAAACACTCAGATGCTGATTGCTTATCACGCGCCCCCATTGACCCGCCGCCACAAGATGACGAGGATGACGACGCCTTCCTTGGAATAATAAGCGCGGAAGACTTCGCCGAACGGCAACGAGGAGACCCGGAGCTAAAAGCCCTAGTCGAGTATTCGGAAGGGCACACCGACGTTGTCCCTAGGGCATTTAAGCGTGGATTGTCTTCGTTCGCGCTTCAAAACAACCTACTCGTGAAGAACTTCTCACCAGTCCGCGTCAGCTACCTTCTTGTTGTTCCGTCGGCACTGCGTCCAGAAGTACTGCACGCCCTACATGACGATCCGACCGCTGGGCACCTCGGTTTCTCCCGGACGCTATCGAGGATACAAGAAAGGTATTACTGGCCGCACCTAACCGCCGATGTCGCCCGTTACGTCAAGACATGCGGAAACTGTCAACAACGCAAGACACCACCGACAAGGCCAGCGGGATTACTACAGCCGATGAAGCCTCCTTACCGACCTTTTCAGCAGATCGGGATGGACTTGTTGGGACCGTTTCCGACATCAACTTCCGGAATTAAGTGGATCGTCGTGGCGACGGACTATCTCACCCACTTCGCTGAAACTAAAGCTCTACCGAAAGGCAGTGCAGTCGAAGTGGCGAAATTTTTCGTTGAGAACATCCTGCTGCAACATGGTGCTCCAGAAGTCCTCATCACCGACAGAGGAACGGCTTTTGCAGCAGAGTTCACGCAAGCCATTCTGCAATACAGCCAGACAAGTCACAGGAGGACAACTGCCTACCATCCGCAGACGAATGGTCTCACGGAGCGCCTGAACAAGACCCTCGCCGACATGCTAGCAATGTACGTCGACGTCGAGCACAAGACGTGGGATGCGGTCCTGTCGTACGTAACATTCGCTTGCAACACGGCGGTGCAAGAAACAACACAGATCACGCCATTTAAGCTGGTTTATGGCAGGAATCCGACGACGACGCTCGACGCCATGCTGCCGCACGTCACTAACGAGGAAAATCTTGACGTCGCTACCTATCTCCAGCGCGCCGAAGAAGCTCGACAGCTCGCCCGCCTACGGATCAAGAACCAGCAGCGTACCGACAGCCGACACTACAACCTCCGACGACGCTTCTTCGAGTACCAGCCCGGCGACCGTGTTTGGGTGTGGACCCCGATACGCCGACGAGGACTGAGTGAGAAACTATTGCGACGCTATTTCGGACCCTACAAGGTCATTCGACGTATTGGCGCACTGGACTATGAGATCGTGCCAGACGGCATTTCGCATCCACAGCGGCGCCACGCACGATCTGAAGTGGTCCACGTGGTGCGCCTTAAACCCTTTTACGGACGCTGACGAACTTCCTTATTTTGTTGTTTTCTTTGCTACGAGTGCTTTTCTTTATTACTTTCGTTTGTTCGCAGCATCTGTTCGATGCTTTTTTAGAGGGGGGTAATGACACGTGTACTTATCTTTATCGGGCGACCACGTTTGGCCGCCTAACAAATGTTATCGTGCAGCGCAGGACGCGCCTGCATGTAAAAGAAGTTTCTGGAAAGTTTTCGATGCTTCTATTCGCCGTCTGTTGTCGCCGAACCTTACGTTATCTGATTTCATCGCCTGCCGCGAATGGTGTAGAACTTTGTGGTAGGCACGCGGGTCCCAACGATTAGTCTGGAACATTCGACGACTGCTGTATAAAAGCCGACGCGCTTGACCCGCTGATCAGATTTTCGACGATCGCCGACCGTGTTCGTCGCTATCGTTGTGCTATAAGTGTAGCTTGTTTTGTGGGAACAGGTTCGCCCAATAAAATTTAGTTTTGGCGTTCACGGTATTGCTACTGTGTACTTCAACGTTACCACCACGTGACAATATATATATATATATATATATATATATATATATATATATATATATATATATATTATTTCATTGATTTGATTGATTGATTGATCGGGTGATATATTGTGTTGATGTGTGCGTTGGTACATTATATGATAAGCTGAGCAATGCTTACAAGTGCATCACTTCCAAGGACGCCAACCCCAAGGTTGGTTTTACCATAATTTTTCACTGATCTTTCCGTAAATGTTTTATACAATGTTGGCTTACAAATCTTCATATACATTCTATTATCTTCTACAAATATTGCCTCGCGCATTTCTCATATTCGTAATGCACTACCATCACAGGAGTCTACCTGCAGCCTCGCATACCTGTCGCATCAGCTTATTACGAAGCCGTAATTGGGGAACAGAAAAATATCGATACTACTCGCAGTACGAGGCAAACCTTTTCAATTCACTTGCCCGAACGTTTTCTGCATTCTCCCAGTTGTGGCGGACGTTTCTGTGTTACTTAACGTAGCTGAAATTAAGTCTTCTTTCAGCTTGAAAACTTGTCCAGCGGATGACAAGGCATTAATTAGGGCAAAGTCTTACGACACGTGTGAGTGACATTAGGACTAATTGCTCTAAGATTATTTAGACGGCGTGGTGGATTTTGACTCTTTTTCACTTGTCGTTTAGCGGATGGAGAATTACCTGTCGAGAGTGCTGGCCGGCTCATATAAAAGGTGGAGTTTTGCAATGCTGCTTCAGTGGGCTTGTTTCCATCGTTAATCTGTTAACGCTGCTCTGTTCGCAGGTATAGGGCCACTTATTTTGGTATTTGGACTGTACGCATGTCTTTAGAACATTGCTAATGTCAACATTGCTGCACACGAAGTAAGATTATGTAAAGCAGTGAAACGCACTAGTAGGCGAATGTTTTCGTAATTGTTTTTCAGTAATTGTTTTCTAATGTAAACCTCAGCGTAACGTAATCATAAACAAATTAAAATATTACCCATCTGCATGAAATGCCTTTAAAAGATATTTTCCTCATTTCACTTTCAGAAACTTAAAAATTGTACGCGTTCAAGCATGGTTCCCGACCTTGTTGCATTCTTGAGTTTAGTGGCCCAAATTGCCGTGTTTGTTTCGAATACCATGTATGCATTACAGGTGGCAATATTACACGCTTCTTCAGATATGTTGTTTATTATTTTTACGGTTGCAGGAAAAGGTCAAGATGGTAAAATCTCGAGGAGCTTTCATTGCGCTTTCTCTTCTCGTTGGTATGTATCCATAAGGGCGTATCTACGTATGCATAAGGGGCATAAGGGCAGATCCGGGCATATAGATTTATGAGCCGATATTTACGATTTCGTTTATTATTTAGGGCATGTGCATGTGTAGTATTTAGGGCAGTAGTGTAACTTAATTATCACGGCGCACTTGCGTGTCTGTGTGGTATATGAGATTTTTTAACAATAATATTAACATAATGTCATATTTTGATTGCTCAAGAATGTCAAGTTCTTTTTTGAAATTACTGGAAAAAATTTAAAGAATATCGTTTTTCACAGTAAAGGCAATTACGCGCATTTGCAGGCAAAACTAACGGTCCAGACTTTATTTTCTGGAAAGTAAAGATTCATTTATTTTATTTTATTGTTTCTTGATGCCTCGGAAAATTTGATACTGAAGACATATCTTGTAAATATCTTGTCTTACAACACCATCTGCAAGAATACGTCACCTACTTGAGCATATCTTTCTGCTTGAAACATATATAAACAGTACTCTAAATTTACCACAGGCGCTTTCGCTGGGCATCCGATTTCTTAAATTAACCTTTGTTAACAGCCGTATATAGGTGGTTTTGGAGTGGATCCTTATGTCGGGTAAAATGTAATAGATTTTGGCCAACCATCCGCCTTTATGTGAATTACGTCTCTCTTAGCTGGAATCAACAACAATCAGAAAACTCTAGGTGTATGACAGCGGTACCATCACCCATAAAAGAAATTATTGTGCTTCAGAGATTGACTCGACATCAATATGCTCAGGCCAGAATGTGTAGATCTGGGCAGTTACGTAGCCGTGGTGCCACCAATAATTCTCGTTGTACATATTTTGGAGGGCCAGCCAGTAGACTCATTAATATTCATTTTTCAGTCCTCTCGCTCTTCACCACGCCTGCAGTTGGAGGTTTACTTGCGCTCTCGGCTGCCATCAATCAAATCCGAGAACATCAGGGGCGCTTCGATGTTGAGCCGACTGCCGACGCATGAAAGGCACAAAACTGACAACCCAAGTTCATGGCGTTTTGTAAACCTACGTACATAATAGATGAAAAGACTAATAAAGTGTGCCTTGAAACCCACAGTCTCTGAAGGTAATGCTTTTCTTCCAGATATGCATACAGAATCATTCTCTTCTATACGGAGCACGATTGAGTGCACTGAAGGGTTTGTTTTTCCAGGCCCACGCATCACCCGAGACCGAAAGTATCTTATGCACTCCCACCCGAGCCCGGCCCAGCGGTTCCAAACCATGCCCGTACGTGGCCAGTGCACGAAAGACCCGGGCCCAGACGGACCTGGTCCGGCTCTGTTGAATTATTAGCTCTTAAGCCTAAACGAAGCAAGGTCGAGTTCACAGTTATTGTGAACATGTTAAGCAAAAACACACACAGCTATATTGCAAAAATCAGCGCCTTCCAGTGCCATCCAGTGTGAAACCAGCGCGTTTTTTTTTTACACTTCATCGCACTAGGGATGCTGGCGCTCGCTGGGAGTCATTGGGACATCACTGAGAACGCTGGATAAGAGCTGGGTCACACTGGACGACGCGCTGGCTGCACTGCCATGACGCTGGGGTGGACTCATTTGTGCAGTACAGGTGCTGGTTCACGCTGCAGTTTGCTGGTTCGCACTAAAAACTGTGCTAGTTTTGTTTGTGCTGCACTGGTTCCAGTACGCAAAGAGGAGCGCCGCTGCATATTAAATGCTTTATACGATTTCATCACTTGCTACTAGTTTCCTGTCATAAATAACGCTATGTTTTAGAGTCATAAAAGTGTATCTGATGTCGCAGTTTGGAGGAAAGATGCGTGAGGTGCCCTGTTTATGCACGCACATTTTACATTACAGATCACTTTCGTTTTTTGCATTTTCTCTTTTTGACTGGGCCGATAGCTAAATTCTTGAACGAAACAACGCAAACGCAGAAGATGCCGCGTCTTTTAGTATTTTGCACGTAACCCATGACTTAAGGTTATCGCCGTTGCCGCAGTGTTGTGGAGTCGACACGAAATCCAGAAGTCGTTCAGACGTGTTCGAACACAGATCCCGAGTTCGAAGCCTACTGCTGGTTCATATTATCGCACCGATAACAAAGCTGAGGCGACTGGTGCGCTTCCACTTTCCCTAGTGTACCAAAAAAAGTGTATCGAGTGTGGCTAGCACTCAAGCGGCCCGATAAGAAGCCAGCGTCTCTTATCTCTTTCCCTCGCTGCAGCCGCAGCTATAAAACGAAGCGCAATAAACGGCCGGGGGTTCTTTTTCTGGCCTAGCCTACTGATGTATCGTGGCTCTGCTTGAAGCGAAGGGTACATCGTGTCAGAACCGCCCCCGTCTATCCATCAGGATCGTTCCCGTAGCCAAAGCAATGACAATCGTCATACTGCTGGCACCACTTCAGCTGACTGGAAATGTCAGAAGAAACTGGCTTGTCTTCAAGCAGAAACTGCAACTGTTCCTGACAGCGACATCGACTGACAGCCCAAAGACGGCAGCGGTAAAAGCGGCGATCCTTCTCAGCGCTGCTGGCGACGAAGCACTCGACATCTTCAACAACTTCAGCTTCACGGAAGGTGGGCGCAAAGATGATTACGACATGCTGCTCAAGAAATTTGACAGTTACTTCCATGAAAAGGAAAACGAAGTCTACGAAAGGCACGTGTTTCGTATGCGTGTGCAAGGTCAGGCCGAACCATTTGAGCCTTTTGCACGAGACCTGAGAACTCAAGCTAAGCTCTGTAATTTTGGCGGCCTCAAAGAAGCCATGGTACGTGACCGGATTGTTTTCGGCACTAATAGTACGGCGCTCAGAGAAAAGATGCTCCGACAAGTCTCTCGCATCGCAGAGAGCAGAATAAATGTGCAAGGCGGCGGAGGTTGCCGCGCAGCAAAACGCTACATGGCGCAAACAAAGTCTGCAAGTAGACTACGCCTTAAGTAATCTGCCTGGCAAAGGAGAGCAGATTCGTTGTAAGCAATGCAGCCGGACGCACGCGCCACGACAATGCCCAGCTTACGGGAAGCGCTGCTACGCGTGCAACAGAATGAATCGCTTCTCGGTATTCTGCAGAAATCGCCAAGTCAACCAAGTACAGGAAGAGCTGGAAGGTGATGAAAATTTCCAAGTTTTGGACGTCAGCATATGCGGTGTCAACAAGCAAGCAGGGCTAGATTGGATGGTGCGAGGCCACATTTCCGGACGCCAGGTCAGCTTCAATGTTGATGCAGGCTCCCGGGCAAACCTCCTCCCCCTCAGCATATTTCAACGCATCCGCGGTACAACGTCCCTGCGCCAGAGTGCAGCGGTCCTGACTGCCTATAACGGCACCGTAATCAAGCACGTTGACATCGCCACAGCAACCCTGGTCATGAACGGAGCGAAGCATGAGACAAGCTTTTTTTATCGTGAAAGAAGTCCGACAAGCAATCTTTGGCTTTAACACGTGCCTGCAATTTGGTCTCATCTCAACAGCTGCCGACGCCATTAAACAACACCGCGGGCACGAATCACTAGAGCAGACAGTCCCGCACCTTTTCCGTGGAATCTGCTGTGTGAAACGACACTACCAGATGGTGTTACGGCCGGATGCGGTTGCGGTGCTACAACCAGCCCGGAGGGTACCCTTTTCGCTAAGGGAAGCACTACGTGAGGAGCTCAACCGCATGGAGAAGGCGTCCATCACCAAAGGGTAGACGAACCCACCGAGTGGGTAAGTCTATTGGTCATAGTACGTAAAAAGAATGGAAACCTCACGGTGTGCATGGACCCAAGAGTATCGAACAAACGCATCATGCGTGAACATTACCGAATGCCCGCACGTGAAGATATTAAGTGCGAATTGTCAGGGCGCGATTTTTTCCCGCCTTGACGCGAACTCCGGCTTCCATCAAATTCCGCTATAGATGAAGCCACATCGCGGATATGCACGTTTGCGACTCCGTTCGGGTGCTACTGATTCCTTCGTTTCCCTTTCGGGATTCCCTCCGTCAGTGAGGTCTTTCAGAAGACGCTCAGATTTTTGAAGGCCTGCCAGGAGTAAATGTCTATGTTGACGATGTCCTAATCTGGGGTAACAGCAAACAGCATGATGAGCGCATGCGCGCCGCTTTGACAAGGGCAGAAGAAGCTGGACTCGCGTTCAACTGTGAAAAGTGCGTCTTCGGTGTAAAATAAATAACTCTTTTTGGTGACGTCATCACCGAACACGGCATACGGCCGAGCGCTGATCTAGTTTCAACCATTCCAGATACGCCGCCTCCGAATGACAAAAACGCACAATGCTCGGTGTTGTTAGCTAGTTCCGCAAGTACCTGCCTCGACTCGGCGATAAAACTCCCCTGCTACGCAGCTTGGTAAAGGAACACGTCGTTTTCGACTGGACTTCAGCTTACGAGCGTGAATGGAAAAAAAATCTGAAGCATTAACACCTCCTTTGCTCGCCTTCTTCGACGCAAAAAGGGAAGCAAACTTAGGCTGGTGCATCGGGGCTAGGGATAGGCGCAGCATTGTTGCTGAAGCATGGCAGTGACTGTCGCCCAGTAATGTACGCTTTGCGAGCGCTAACCGATAGCGAAACGCCATACTCTCAAAGCGAGAAAGAAGCCCTCGGCATTATATTCGCATGCGAAACGTTTTACCAACTGGTCTATGACCGCAAGATTCTCATTGAAACGGGTCACAGACCTTTGCTGGCAACCGCGAAAAAGACCATCAGAGATATGCCGCCAAGATTACAGCGTTTCTTAGTACGTCTTCTCCGATACGATTATGATCTGGAGCTTGTGCCTGGCAAGGATTTGCTTTTCGCAGACATGCTGTCCCGTGCTCCTGCCCTTCCTGCCGACATGGAATCAACCGAAGACGTCGATGTTCATGCTGTGCAAGTCATCTCGAGCATAGTAAGCACACTAACAAAGCGGCACCTTCAAAAAGGAGACCTAGCGGACCCATACTTGAGCGAAATCTTGCAGCAGGTGGCACAAGGAGCTAAGGTTGAAGGCAAGTTAAACATGTTTGTAGCAGAACTATCGGTAGTT
Organism: Dermacentor variabilis; assembly: GCF_050947875.1. Taxonomy (NCBI): domain Eukaryota; kingdom Metazoa; phylum Arthropoda; class Arachnida; order Ixodida; family Ixodidae; genus Dermacentor; species Dermacentor variabilis. Next base: position 100,231,287 of record NC_134575.1, read on the forward strand.
GATGGAATACTGCTATATGGATGCAAAATGGTTGTACCACAAACAATGCGAGCCGAGATGCAGCGCATGCCAGAAATACGCGTACAAGCAACCTTCCCAGCCTATTATTTTGTGGCCGACACCCAGGGAGCCGTGGCATCTGGTAGGAATCTGCCTCTTTCACTTTGCTGGTGATACGTACGTAGTGGTGTTTTATGCACATTCCAACTTTCCAGACGTTGAGAAGCTCGCTGATACCACTGCTCGCTGATACCACCACTCTGCCTGAATGCAGCAACCAAACGGAGCGCCCGGTGGTAAAACGCCGCCAGACGTCCAATGGCACGCGATTGCTTCCACTGCTGCAAGGAGACACGGTACGGGTTCGCGACGACCGCCAGTGGTCACGCAAAGCGCTGGTTCTCCATAAGGTTAATCCTTGGTCGCAAGTACTGAAAACACACAACGGCCGCCTTGTAAGGCGAAATAAGCAACACCTGTTGCGAACACGAGAACACAAGGTAGCCGACGACAGCGACAAGGACGTGGACATCCCCCGAGTCCTAGAACACCGGCGGTCATGATCAGCCATGTGCTGGACATGCAACAAGCCCTAAGCTCGCAGCATCAGGTACGGCTGCTGGAACAAACATTGCAGCAGTTCCACGCAGTTCAACCCGGCTACGGACAGAGCCTACACGGCTGACATACGATGCCAATTTTCGGCAAGTTTCTTAGTGCATTGTCAGATTTGATTTCTTCGGAGAGGAAAAGATGTATCGGGTGTGGCTATCACGCAAGCGGCCCGACAACAAGCCAGCGTCCCTTCTCCCTTTCCCTCGCTGCATGCAGCCGCAGCTATAAAACGAAGCGGAATAAACGGCCGGGGGTTCTTTTTCCTTGCCTAGCCTACTCATGTGTCGTGGTTCTGCTTGAAGCGAACGATACAAAAAGGTTCTGAGGCTCAAATACACACATTTTAGCTTTCGCGAGCTACCCGCGCAGAGATCGGTCCCCACCGAAGCTTAGGCCTAGCGTACCCGCCGAGCCCGTCCACACGCCAACGGCGTGTCTGGGCCCTGGAATCAACAAGTCTAACAAGAATAAATCACTCTATGTTTCAGCTTTCGCATTTGATGTTCTTAATTAAACCATTTTTTTCGTGTCTACAGGGTCAGCACAAGAAGCGATGAACGCCGATGCGACGCGCCATCAACACAGGTATATGTGCTGTTGCCGAAGGCTGCCAGCACTAGCCTACGCTTACCTGACCAAGATATATGACTAGACAGGCGTGGTCGATTGAAACGTATCACTGAACTAAGTAAAAGTTGCATATCCCTTGCGTGAAGAACAAGAAGCGGCTATCGAAATGCACAGTAACATCCCATACAGCGTCCCGGGTCGGCGGTTCATGTGGGACTTCTTCGCAGTTAAAATATCAATTGCAAGCAAAAATCGATGTTGTGCACTTGCAAGCATACTACTGAATAAGGAGAGCAACGTTTTCTTTCTGGTAGAGGCGTAAGTTTCTGGGCGATAGCGTATCCACCCAGTCTGTGCGAGACGCGTCTCTGTGAAACAACTGCTTCTGGATCTTGACATGGCAAATTGTTCAGTCATGTCCATCTACTGACATGACGTAGTGGTACTGTACGGGGCTTGTGATCTATGGGTCGGACGATGGAATCGTGGTCGAAAAATTTTTATTCTTACATTCTTTTATTTTTGATTGCACTAAAACACTTTCTTTTGCTTTCTGCATTCAAAAATATATATAAGGTGGCCAGCCAGCGCGTATTTAACGCTCTACAGTTGCTTTTCGCACCAGTACCCAGCGTCTCCCAGTATGCCCCGCCTGCCCAGCATACAGCGCGCGATACTGGCCCCATAATCCGTCATGGCACTGGACACGGCTTGTCCTCTAGGGTCAGTATAGTAACTCTATGGCAGTTCCCTTAGAAACTAGGTCCCGAGTTCTCTCTGGTAACTATCGCATGAAACTCTATGATTGGTGGTATGAGCAGACAGAGTTTCTCACTAGGTGTTATAGTGAGAAACTCTATGTGAGCAGATTCTGCCATATAGTTAATAACCAACTCTAGAGGAAAAGCTGGCCCGAAAAAGTGGGAACCGCTAGGGCGCCGCCCTGTTGCTACTGGTCAATGTGGCCAGCGCAGTTACTATTGGAATGGCTGAAAACAAGTACAGGGCACTTTATGCTTTGTCATTTAAAGACGCATACCTGATGACTTTATGAAGGTGATGCGTTAATATTATGTTTACGGAAGGCGCTTGCTAAGTGCGTGACTTATGTAAACCATGATGTACGCATTCATGGAATGAAAGATGACGCGAATTTCGGTTTGGAATCTGTTTTTTGAGATGCGTAGTAGTTTTTTCACAGAACACCTATATAAACTTAGAGAAGGGAAACTGTACCTTTCACAGTGCAACGGAAATAAGAGTAGCGGTGGCGTTGTGAACTAAAGTATGCGACCGAGGGTGGCGCTGGCAAAATTAAAACTAATATCATCATCATTATGTAGTGAGGAATATGGCCGCTAAGGTAGCGGCTGGTGGGGTTCGTAACTCTGCACATTCGCTGGTTTTGGGCGTTTTGCTACCGCTTTCGGAGGGTGTTCATGTGTACTATACTCTAAAATGACTACCGATAGCTTTATTATATCGCCAGGTGATCGAGAGGCCTCAACTGGCAAGAAAACACGTCAGACAAGTAAACTTGCATTGTTTATTGTCAATCGTGAATGAAGCAGTACATGCCACAATTTTCGCACAGGTCAGGTGGAGTTAATGCTGTCAGTCACTGAGTTGACAACATACAGAAACACAGATAGCAATCTTTTTAACAGAATTGAAAGCTGAAATCGAGCGAAGTTTTCTCATCGTGTTTGGCGTGCCGCTAAAGCAACGACAACGATATTGTGCTCGGCTACACTCGTACTTGTGTTGCGTACAGTGCTGTTTGACGTGTTTCATACTATACGTATGTTGTCTGTATTCAACTATTTCAGCTAGATTGCAGAAAAGAAACATAAGAAGTCCTCGGCAAAGATGTACTGTCAGTAAGGTAAGCTCAAGCTGCCATATTACATTGTTTTCATAACATATTGGCGATAGGCACGAAGTGTAGCGGGAAAAAAACATTATGCTAAATTTTAGATCACATATTGTGTTCTGGATATTTCTGCTGCCCATTTAGTCTTCAGGCGCAGCGCTAAAGGCTTTGACACAAGTGGAGTACTCGTAGGAAGGCGAGGAACGTAACCGAGACGACAGCGCTTACAAGGTCCTCTGCAAATATTGTGTATAAACAAGGACACTAAATAAACATATAAGTATGCCCAATTAATGCTCACAGATCCTTGTAAAATGAAATTTACGGTTTCATGCTGAAGAAACATCTCGGTTTGCATGTTCAAACAATGCAGAAAGGTTACCAGAAGATGAACACTTCAGTTTAGTAACAGAGGTGAGCAAGTGGAGCATCAGCCTGCAGCCAACGTTTAAACAAACATATTTGTGAGGGCCATGACGAAGATAAGTTCCCATGCTGAGGCTACCCTTGCTCGTCCACTGTTTATTGGATGAATGTTAAGCCAAACTTCAAGTATATTTCATAAACTTTTTTGTGAACACACTGTCCTCAGGTATGTCATCTGCTGTTTGAAGAGAAATAAAATTTGATTTTATTGGTTTGTCATGTTTCAGAAGTGTGGAGTAGGCCAGCTGTGTGAAGTTGCCTGTTCTAGCCATCTCTTAGGGTGTAGGGCTAGCCTAGTTACTGATTTGATCCAAACTGTACATGAGCCTTTTGTAGTTAACAAATCAAAACTGCAATATTCAGATCTAATTCTAATCCTATCATTTACCATCTGTACAATATTCGCTTAGATTTTATGTCTTATAAATATATTGGTGTACACGTTACAAATTTAAGTTGCACCAATATGGAGTGTCATTAACAATGCTATTCAGCTGCTCGGGTACTTACAGTGCAACTTTTCCAAAACACTGTATACTTTAAAACTACACCTTTACAAGATGCTAATACCCTCAAAACTTGAATATGCATCTGCAGTATGGGATCCCAGTCGCGTTAGTCTTGTTACTTTACTTGAACTAGTACAAACTTACTCTGCTTGTTTCATTCTTTCTAATTATAACCATACAGCGAGTATAACCTTCGTGAAACTAACCAGCACGTATTCCCCTAGCTAATCGCTGCAGTCGCCATGTTTCGCTATTTCATAAAATTTTCCTTCATACCAGCTTTCACGACGACTTCACACCGCGGCCTCAAGTACTTTTCAAACTGCATCGATCATCGCAGTATCGCAGGGATTGATTGTTGCTACACGAAGTCTTTCTTTCAATCTTTCATCCCCCGCACATATCTGGAATGGAACCACCTTCCCTCAAGTATTGTAGCCATCACCGATAACAAACGTTCTTTTGCAAAACATTGGCTAATATTGTATAATCAGGAGAATGATTGTATTATCAGAACTCACTGCTCTTGTTCCTTTGTTTTACTCTACTGCTTTGTACCCACTCCCCTCTTTAATGGCATATGGCCCTGAGTGTACCTTAAATAAAATATAGAATAATAAAGTGAAGATTGACTGCCAGAGTTTCAGTGAACGTGAAGCATCATTTCCTCAAAATTGCACTGAGCGGTTTTGAAGGCTTTAAAATTATTTGCCGTTTCATGTAACAAATTAACCCTATGAGGGAGCATGTGATACTTGGTGGTAATGCCCGTCAATCTGATCTGAAAATAGCAGATGACAGAGTTTGTGCATTATCAAGTAGTAGCTTGCTACATGACGAGAAAAGAAACAAGCTGGGACTCAACTTGTAGCTTCTCCAATTTTCATAAAACGCCCTTAAAATCAAGCAAGCTTCTATGTCAAATTTTAGCATTCCCGCTCGGTACGATACAAAACTGTAGACTGCTGCTTTCGTGATAGCGCTGACAGCCCTCTATCTGGTAAACTTGCAAACATTTCATGGTGAGGCACGTAGTTCAAGAGGACCTGTTGTCATTATGGTGACCGTTGAGCTTCTCATGGCTTGGCGTGGGTAGCTTGCAAACCAATAATATCGCTTTCGTCCTTCCTGAAAAGAGAAATCATGAAGCCATGACAAAGATGCAAGCAAAGAATGGTGAAACAAATGTTTGTCCAATTAATGAGCAAATCACAGTTCTAGTTGAAGTGTTCAGGAACATACCTTGCGAGGATTCTGGCTCTGTGGTGACACATTCACGGTTGACTTGTACGTCCAGCGACAATAGAGTACAAAGGGGTGATCAAATATCAGCAGCATTTGGAGGCTGGAGGCAAAAGAAGAAAGCCTCAATTACTATGGTGGAGGCATGGGTGAGCATGTGATTCATGTATGGCTAAGAAAAGCGCACACACGCACACACGCACACACACACACAACACTGTTTTGAGTGTGCATTTCTTTCAATGGTGTCCTTGTGCAGGCTGTGCTTAGTGAAACCTCGATTAATTTTTTTTGCCAGCTACTAGGTAACACAGTAATTTTATTATGTATCAAATGATATTAATGAAACTGTATCACTGGAAGTACACTTGCACTAATGGGCTGTGAATTTATCGCAGTTTATCATTCATGCAGACACAGCCAAAACTACTTTTGATACTGTACTCCGTACTAGGAATTTTAGCAACGTGTCAAAATAACAAGAGCCTTGTTTGAATTGCCTTTGAAGAGCAAGACCTTTACTGTGATTTTCCACTTTGAAAATAGGTTTCACTACAGGAATCTGTTTTATCCGCCTCGCACCCGAAGAAGTTGAAAGTGCGAAGCAGTGTTTTTTTTACTCACCGGTGCACACACCCAGAGGCTGCAAGGTTAATCCGTATCTTGAGTAGTTTCCACACAGACTGCTCGGTTCCTGCGACGAGTTTTCACGCTAGCTAGTACATTTTTTGTAAGCAACCCGTCATCTCGCGGCCAGAGGCGGCCGATCACTGACGATGGAAGCCGTGTACGTAGCCATTACGCCAGTGAAACGCCGCCCGCCGCAGCTGATAAAATTCACCGTCTTTAAACACGTTCGCCTGGCAGTGGCTATTGAATGTAGGACGCACAAACTGGCTGAGATGTTATTGTTGTCTAATTAAAACAAACCTGCGTGATGCTGCACAAAAGAAACGACCATCCAGTTCGCAAATATAGCCGCCGTACAATTTGAATCGGTAAATGGCACGGACGGCAATCGATACCAGTGGGCCGCTGCTTATCACACGTCAATAAGATCTCGAAACCTTTATTCAAGTAATAAAGCACAGGTTTTAATAACATAAATTTAATAAAAACAATTGTGTTTATTTTGCAAAAAATTTCACGTTAACTATGTTTGACAGTTATTATATGTACATTTATATTTCCAATATTCAGCCCCGTTAAGCGCCCCTAGCAGAAAAAATACAAATTAAAGTGTGCGACCAAATTACAGTAGCTCCACTTGCGCGCTCATGCTGGAACGCGCCGCGGTTGATTTTTCGCCCTTTGTGGCGATCGCTGGAACTTGAGAGTGTGCGATGTGGTTTCGTACAGTTTAGGTTTGACATGCGATCGCGCGTCAACATCTGACGCTATGGCAGATTCGTGCCTTTTGTGCCACCGAAGGCCTGAAGTGCTCTGGCATGTACCTTCAGATGGAAATAAATGAACGTATCTTCTTGCTCAGAACATCACGCGATTAGACAGCTCTTGTGATGCATCACAATCATTTGACAAGCGTCACAGTAGAGCATTTTTTTACATGCGGAGCGGTGTGTTTATTTGCAGGTTTCCCTTCAGTAGGAAATTGCTGGACAGGCGGACTAGCGCACCAGAATTGTACTGGCGAATCCACAGGCAAGTCATAGAATATATTTAATTGTTGCACTTTGCACAGTCATGCTTCTACAAAGGCCACAGCAGAAAAACAGCCTGATGGCGAGTATTTCTGCGCCACGAAGCAATCAAGAGGCGAGTGCCTAATACGGACGAAATCGAGTGCATGAACCCACATATTAATAGCGTAGGCGTCTTATTAACTGTGCAATATTTTCAACACTTCCTTGCACGCCATTTCATGTGGCATATCTTTTCTGGTGACAAATATGTGCAGCGAATCTATTTGCATGATTGACTCCGGGCCTGTGGGATCGTTCACTTGCACTTGATGCTGAGTCTTTTACATGTATCCATAAACTGCAGATATGCCCCTCAGATCCCTACGAGCATTTTCAAAATTCAATTATTTTAGACACCAGGTACATATATGCAATACTGACATAATCTCAGATACCACTGAGCAGCTGGGACACATTTTTGTTGAGTATACTCGCAGGTAAAATTGGTAGATATGTGGACAGCTCCAGCTCATTTTCCTTAAATCAGTGTGTACAAGGGGTATGCAAAAATAACTTTTTTCTCGCGCACCGATTATTTTGCTGTATAAGCAAGAGGACCCACCATGTTAGTGTAACGTATCTTGTACATCACACTAATATGTGCTTTAATTTACCAAGTGAGATGAGTTACTTTTATGGCTCATTCAGTCAAACCACACAAGCTGCATTCATCAATCTTCTATTGGATTTTGCAAATGTTTAATGAAACATGTTCCCCTGTTATGCAGATATGCAATGACAAGCCCTTCTGTGTGTTCGAAAGGTAAAATTTAAGCACTAAATTAAAGAAGGCCTTTCTAGTCAGAAACAACAAGCAAAAATGGTGAATGCATAGTATCAGAAGCCCGAGGTGCGGAAATTATGAGAAGTGTCGAATGATCTTAAGGAAAGGGTCGTATTTGAAAATGCAAGACTCTTTGGTGGAGGTCAAGCAAGTCAATATAGGTAGAATACTCTGCAAAATTATGCGAGTGAGGGGATGTCAAACAATTGGTCAGGAAATGCGTTCTTTTCTGCAAAACCAAAGGTGATTGCCATTACATAAGTCACTTTAGCATCATGAGACTGCTGCTTGATAAATTCAGAAATAAACCAAAAAACAAGACAAGCAAAAATAAAAAACAATTTAATGATGCTCTCTCCACACTGGGATAAATAAAAACAAACACATCACATCTAATGTGGACATATCAGACGCCTTGTGAAACACCAAAGGAAAAATTCAGTTTCGAGCTATGGAACTTGCCGCATAGATGTGGGGGGCCTTGCACTAATAGTGATAGTTACCACTGCATTTAGAAATTGAAAGCATTTGTGCAGACAAGGATGATTCTTTATATTTTTGGCTACCACTTCAAATGCCTCCACCAAGTGTTACAATGCTGCACGCAGCCATACTAAGGATCTCGCAGCAACACCTGCATGTAAAAAGCAGAAGCAGTCAAAGTGCTGGTGTATATTGGACACTATGTTTGAAAACTTTTAGACAAGAAGAGTGCAAGAAGCAGACATAACAACTGCATTTATTTCCACAATTCCCCATTTGAATGGCCTTTTCTTTTTGCTTAGACAATGCCTACGCCTAGCCATAGCAGCTCCCTCACACAGACTCCGCAAGCCAAGAGGCCGTGGAGGCAAATGCAGGTAAGAGGCAAGAAGCAATAGCACTGGTATTGCCATTCATCTAATTTCTTTCCTTTTCTTACGTTTAGGCAGCCAGCACACCCCGAACAGCCACCTTGACTGCGGTTGTGTCACCCTAGTTGCCAAGGAAGCATTTGAGGGAAAGCGACAGGCAATGTGAACAGCCACTTCTCCATGTAAACGATACTCTTTCTCTCGGATGACTCCTACGCCTCGCCACGCCAATTGATCTGTGCAGACTCCACCAACAAAGATGCCGTGGAGGCACGTGCAGGTCAGACGCAAGAAGCAGTGGCACTGGAGTCGACATTCACCCAATTTCTTTCTTTTCCTTACACTGAGGCAGCCAGCACACCTCGAACAGCCACCTTGACTGCGGGTGTGTCAGCAAATTCCTCTTGTACATATGCTCATAATAAACATCAGTAAACTTGAACTTAATAATAAACTTGAAGGCAAACGGGATATTGATGCATTGCTTTTTTGAACAATTAGTGCCCACATACATGTTATACTTTGCAGTGCTACAGAGCGTATTTTGAAGCTTCCCCATATATTTTGCACCTTTAGTTACGTATGTGTTGTGTCGCCCTCAATGCAGTTCATGTTGTAGCAGCTGCTTTGTCTGTGTATTGCACATTGGATTAAGCTTTTGATATCCACATGTGCAAAAGGCCTATACTTCTCTCACATATACAAAATAAGGTTCTATGTAGTTCTCAGTGTTACTATAAAATAAATGTAAACAATCCGATCGTGGAATTGTGTTTATTACAGTAATTCCTATGACAGTTATTGACAAGTTGACAACTTGAACTGGTCAATCCGTCGTGGGAAGGTATTGTTTGTATACATATAGAAAAAAGGGGGATATGTGTGTTTTTGTAGGGGGGTATAGAATTAGGGCGGTACGAAAAAACGTACCAACACCATCCTCTAGACCCATTGCTTTAAGGTACCGTAACAAAGCGTATCATGCATAAAGTTCATACAACTCTGATATTACTACACACGCCAGGCGACGCGAGCTACATTTGCCATGACTCGCATTCGCGACTGCACCGGATGCCCGCCATATTAGTCTGGTTAATCTTGCTCACTGCACCGAGGCAAAAGAACGATCATGGGGGCAGGTGCCTTTAAAGTATCTCGACTTTTCGAGGCACCGCTGCGCGTGCCAGAGGAGCTGTCCGGGCGAACACTACCTGGCACACACCTGCCTCGGCGGCCCCAACTTACGAACCGTTCTGCTTCGAGCTTTGATCCCCCCACTGTCTCTTGGGTACCCTGGTGTTCCTGAGCCGCCTGCTTTATTATAATCTCAGGTGCTCTCCTGAGACTTCCGTTTGTCGGTTACATGTGCCCTACAGCTGGATCAGTACTTGTAATAATAATTATAAAAAACGATCTATCGTCGCGACGTTAGATCGCTACAGCGGCTTCTGCAACATACCGCCCCCGTGTGAAGAGAATTACGGAACGCTAACGAGGAATCTGACCACAGCTTCGAGCTCCAAACTCATAACCTTGTCGAGTGACACTCGTGCAACAAGCGTGACCGCTGAAAACCGCATACCGCCGGAAATTTCAACAGGACCATCCTTCGGTTGCATAACTGCCACGTGCACGGCCAACATCGACCACACCCACACCATCCCGCAACATAAACAGCCCAAACATACGGCTGCACGTACACCGTATCACCACACTACAAGCGAGACGCCATGCTGCTACCATAAAGTTTCTCATATGTACTGCTAAACTCTATGGCCTATGGCTGCTACGCTGCTACGTTTGCCAGATTAAAACTGACTACTGGCACCAAGTCTAGTCAGCGTCTCAGGAGCTGGCAACCTCGGCGCGTAGCAACATGGCGGTGCTCTTGCGGTTCCCTATTTCAATGCATAGGCCCTATGGGTAGCTTGTCCTCTAGAGTCAGTATAGTAACTCTATGGGTTCTGCCATGCATGGTGGCGCGGCGGCCGTGCTGTGTGAAAGTTGGAAAGACGAGAGCAAAAGTGCCAGCAGGAGTGCATTAGAACATTTTAGTTTTTCATTTTTCTTTTATTATGTGGCCCGATTTTGCATTGCCCGTTCATCCCCTGAGTCAAAGGGATAAGTTCATAGTCATCATTATCATCATCATAATAGTAATGAGAATGAAGGAGTGGGCAGAACGTGAAGAGATCTTGGGAGAGCTACAGAATGGATTTCGAAAGAACAGAAGGCTAGATGATAATTTCTTTGTTATAACACAGTGCATAGAGATAGCGGCAGCCAGGCAGAAACCGCTATGGATAGCTTTTTTAGACATTAGAGGAGCCTATGATAATGTAAATCGAGAAAAGTTATGGAGCAGGTCGAAGGAATATGGTCTAGATAGAAAGGTGGTTGGATTCCTGCAACAAGTTTATAGGCCGGCACCGGGTGCACGCACGTGGCAGCAGACGACCCCAAGTGGAGTCCGCTGCTGCCACGCATGATGACGTCACAAAAAAAGTTTAATAGAAAATACATAAAATGCTAACATTATCATTTGGTTGTTAAATGCACTACGCCTAAATAAATAAAGCATTTATTTTATGCTGCGTTATAGAATCGAAAATGACTGTCGCCGGCTACACACGCGTGCACGCAGTGGAAGGACCGTTGTGGTTCCTTGTGGCTGTGTGTTGTGTACTGTAATACAGGAGCACTGTGTAATATCTGCGAGTACGAATAACGTTGCCGTTACGAAGCTACAGAAGCTTCGAACGAACTGTACTACATCCACGAAACAGCACGACATGTCGCCTGACTTGGACTGTCTGTTTCGAAGAGTCGTGGTAACGCAGCGCCGGCTGCATATGGTGCCGACACGGATAATGCATATTGCGGGGTGTGTCATATGTAGTGCTTCTTTAAGTTGTGTTTACGTCTTCTGGTAAATCCGGATGCTTGTTTGGCCTTGGACACCACGTCGACACACTGCTCACGAGCTCGAAAACGTAGTAGTAGTGGTGCGCGCCGGCATTCCCTAGAAAAAATTCTAATACAAAAACTAATAGCCTATGAGGTTATTGACACTAATAGAGTGTATTGGTATTAGACTAATAGCTTGTATTAGGCTAATAGGTTGACACTAATAGGACTAGACTAATAGCCTGTATTAGGCTAATAGGTTGACACTAATAGACTGTATTGGGCCAATAGGTTGACACTAATAGGACTAGACTAATAGCCTGTATTAGGCTAATAGGTTGAAACTAATAGCCTGTATTAGGCTAATAGGTTGACACTAATAGGACTAGACTAATAGCCTGTATTAGGCTAATAGGTTGAAACTAATAGCCTGTATTAGGCTAATAGGTTGACACTAATAGGACTATAATAATAGCCTGTATTAGGCTAACTGAACAAAATCAATAGGGCTAGACTAATAGGTCTATTAGCACTGGTACTAATAAGTGTATGATGACATTCTAGTTTACATAAAGGCACACTGGGCAGCTAGATCCTCCACGTAGCTCACCGCAGCGGCACGCATGTACATTGTGAGCAACATTAAGACACCTGTAATACACAAAATGTCTTTATTCCGCTCCACATACATGTTCTTTGCCTGCTTCTTTGAGTTCACCAACATTGCTGGCACTTTCTCCGTCGCTGTCCTGCTGTCCTGCTGCACTCACTTTCATAACGTCGGCAATCTTGACAGCAAGGATTTTATTCATAAGTTTTTTTTTTCCATTTCCCCAATCGGATAACGTTGTAGCAAAAAGTTGCTGAAGAAATCTGGGAACAAAACACACATAAGTAAACAAATTTCACGACACACACACAAAACAAGAAATGCTCATAGCAAGGCAACAATAATTGCAACGAAGTGTTCTTGATCAAGCCACAGTAAAAAATAGGCCAACAGTGACATTCTGAGAGCTGCCAAGCAGCCATCTCGTGCATTGCTTTTCAAGCTATTAAGCACAATATGAGCTGTCAAAAAGGAAAACACATATAATACTGGAATCTTAGTCTGGGAAAGTAATGTGAATTAGATTAGCGTAAAAAACAAATATACAACTCTGGTTTTTATGTCCTGATAACTAGACCGTGAAGCAAACAAATTGTGTAGGCTAGGCAGACAAGACAATCGGGAACATGCTATAATGGGTATTACGCTATAGATTTAACCATCTGTTTCAGGTGAGTTACACATGGAAGACTTAACTAAATACTTATACATACCACTTAGGACTGAGCACTTAGTTTTGTCCAACGCTGGCTTTGCGCCAGTTTTCGTCCGGTTTGATACTGCACCGGTCACACTGTGGCCAGCCAAGTCTGCCATTGAAAAAATTGCCACAGCAGCTTCCCGAACAAATCGGCTGTCCGTCTTTGCAGCCATGAGGCGGTTATAGAGAGCTTCTGTAATGTATACATTCTTCCCCAAATGTACCTGGAACAAGTTGCATGTTAAATATTTTACTTATCATTGTTATGCAGCAAAAAGTACTCAGAAAGACTGGTAATTAGGAAATTAGTGACAAACTTGTCACAGCATGACACAGGATCTACGTGTTATCCCATGTTTGCTAACAAGCACAAAGCTGCGACATTAACCTATCCAAGAAGTGCGTGTGCAAACAGAAATACTTACTTGTCCTTCAGCACTTTTGTAAACAGAAGCTGTTGACTTTCCAGAATTTGGTTCGCCATTTTCGTTTAAGTTGCTTGATGGCGTTTCTTCCGAGCTGCCCTTCACTGGTCCTTCAGGACTCCTGATGGGCTGTTGTGTTGGTGTTGGTTCGCCTGCGCTCCCGGGGGGCTGCAGTGCCTTTTTCATGCTCCTTTCCGTGCTTGTGAGAACTTGGTCACCGTGTGCGCTCTTTTCACAACAGCGTTTCTCTGGAATACAGGTCACCAAGAAATACCAAATGTACAATACACAAATATAAATGACATTTTCCCACTGCAAACATCATCTAAAGACAATGACACAGAATATCAGGCACGCACAGGCTCGTCTACTTTCATGGTGAAAAGGCAAGCATGTGGTCATGCTATGTGGAGTGTTGGTGCAGTCGCACATGGAACCAAGCCTGCAAATATATGCAGTCGTACTTAAAGGCATAGCTTTCGCATCATCTGCATTTTGAGTGGCTTGCCAGGCCTGTGTTGTATATAGGCAAATTTCACTTTCAGTTTTGCTGCTGCGTTGGCACCAATGCTCTACTTGTCTCCCGCATGTAACAGGCAGCAGTTTCAGAGTTTTGAACCTAATGAACTGAACTTTCTTTTTTTCCATCAGTGAAAAAGAATATGGCCTTTCTCATTACCTTAGCAGTAACCATAATGGTACCGAATTCTTTGCCCTCAAGATACAATTTACTGGAGAGAGTGCAGTTCATTTGCTTCATGGTGGTGAATGCACCACCCGTTGATACATGTGGCATGAAAATGCATGGCAGACTTAAGGGCAACGCAGGCCCATACGGTGTGTATCAGATGATGCAAAGCCACAAGTTCAGGTGTCGCTGCACCAGTGCAGGTTTGCGTGTATATGACCAACTGGCTGCATTGCCACTAGATTGTGCACAGTCACGTGCTTGCATGTTTACCCCAAGAGTAGGTGAGCCTGTGCACTATAAGCATATAGACAGGACAAAGATGTCACAGGAAGACAGAAGCTGCAAGTCAGTACTAGACTGAATCAGAAATTAAAGTGTTGAATAGCTGCACTAGGGGACAACTTTAACTTTGTCTGGCAATGAAACCTAGAAGGGTAGAATTTCTCAACGCGTTACTCTGCTATGTAGTCGGAGCGCTTTCAGTTTTTTAGAATAGATGCTGAATCGGTGCAGCTTCCACGTACAATGAATTTGCAAATATTTCCTTTCCCCCAGCAGGTATTGTAGATGAGAATAAGGAACTTTCAACGTTCAATATTGCAAACCTATAGGGAAAGAACTTGCATGTTAGTGAAGGAACTTGACAGATAATTGAGGAAGCTTAGGACAATGCAGAGGAAGATGGAAAAGAGAAAGTGAGATTAGACATTAGGATAAAAGCAAGCAGCAGATATTACAAATAAGGCGATGACTAGATAAGCACTGTAAAGGACTGCGTGATCATAGATGAAAAACGCTCATGCAGAATGGGAGATCTCTGGAAAACACTCGATACGATGAAATTGGATCTGAAACCTGCATTGAAGATCTTGCTACACAGAGCTTTTTCTAGCATCTCTATTCTTGCAGAGAGTTTGATATTTTCTGCTCTCAGCCTTGCCACTTCCTGCTCAAGCTCCTCTGTCTTGAGGTCTTTTTCCTCAGGGTAGAGAGCCTCCAACTGCTTTTTCCTGAATGTTGCCTCAACATTCTTTTGCCGCAACTTTGAAGTTCGTTTGTTCTTCTTCTCCTGTGCACGAACAAAAGGAAAAAAAACATGAACAAGGAAGTGCATGCAAGAACATCTGACCGTGTAGCTAGCAGGGTTGCTGTAAGCTGCCCTTTGCCCATTTCCCGGGGACCAGTAGTAGTGTCAGGAGGAAACAGATAGTGCACTGAATTAGGGCTACCCAATGGCCGCATTGTTACCACACACGCCTACAAGTACCAGGTGCAAGCTGCCCGACCATGCAGGTGCACCAGCGAATCAGCGCCGCTAAAAAGCATTTTTACACCACAAAATAACTTAATGGTGTTTGTATATACAGATATTTATGGGCCTCACCTCTCAGTAGGAATCATGACTGGTGCAAGAGTCTTCTTCCGAGTCACTGTACAGTGGCATTTTCGGGCACGAAAAGCGCTTGTCCACACCTTCCGTGCACGCGTCGGCCTCCTCTTTGGTTGCTGAAAATCGCATGATATGCGCACTTGTCGATACCCGTAACAATCGCGCCATGAAACATTACATAGAAAAGCGTATTTACCAAACAACTTCATAATTTGGGCCCGGAAATAACCGCTGTTTTCTGCGTCCTCCCAGCGCACCCCATACCATCTTGTGGAGTTGAAATCCCTGAGATTTTTGGGGGAGAAATTCTTAATGCGATCGACGGACACGGCTACCTTCATTCCATCATCCCTAAAGCGCACAAAGGTATAAATCGTGTCGAGATGTCGAGACACACGTGCTACTGGCACTAACACTAATACTATAAGCCTCGACGACCACAGACCAACAAGTGCGCAGGCGACAATAGAACTGCTTCGTCGGCGAGACTCCGCCACACGCACATAGGTGCACATGGTGATCGATGGCAATGACGATGGGTTGGGATATGTAAAATATTCGAAACACAATTTTATTGTTATAGCTTTTATAAATATATTTTGTCTTACCGTCACGTACCTTAAATTACAGTGATAGTTACATATAATTGTTATTAAAATACGAACTATGTATTAAAATGCATTTAGTGACAAATAAGATGATAACATGCAGCGCCAGCTTTTGATTTTTATACTCTTTAGCGCAAAGTCGTCCTGTAGGGCTGTAGGTTGCAAACTATGATGCATGCAGCACATGTGCACCACGTTATTGGCATGCCCATGGGTTTTTCCTTCGTCCATGCCATAGAATGAAGAACCGCGTTATATCCGTTCAAGAAGCTTTCCACACGCCTTGGTGTAGGACGTGTTGGTCTGGCCTTTAGTCGTAATACTCGCAGTTCAGTTTTTATTCATTCAGTCTTGCCGTGCCATTTTTTTTATTTGTTCAGTTTTACCATGCCGTGTACGATGCCGTGAATATACGTTTTAACGTTGGAGAGCCGACAGACACCTTAGCGTTCTGCATCATGGACCAGACGCGAAGCACTAGCGCCGGAGGGACGTCGCAGCGTAAGAAGCGCAGGAAACGTTATTTAGAGCCAGGGGAGACCTACTCCTTGCCACGGACATCGTTGCGGTACCAGGAGAGGGTCCGGGACACCCAGTCATGTTCACAGACGCCTACACAGCTTAGAAGCTCCGGCGCTGGAAGTGCAAATGCCGGCGTGTGTGAGATTGATGACGACGATGATTTCGACGCCAGTGACCAAAACCTTGATCATGCGGAAAGTGACGAGGGAGATGGCAACAAACAGTGTGACAGTGAATCCAGCTGCTCTGAAGACTGCAGTGGTGCAGATGAGTGCGAAGGTGATGCAGATGAATTTTGTAGCCTGTTCTCAAGCGAACGCGAACTCAGACATAAGTGTCAGAGATGCCATGCTGACGCTAATGGCGTATACTGCGTCAGTAGGCCTCAACTGGACGGATATGGAGAAGCTTGTGAGTGTCATAAACCTTTTTCTTGGCATGCCCGTTCTTCCTACTTCGAGCTACATGCTTAGAAAAGCGTGGAGGCAGTGGATGGGCGGCCTTGTCAAGCGACACTACTTTTGTGAGGCATGCGAAGCTGTGATGCCTAATCCTCGTCAAAAGGATTTTTTATGCCTGCACTGCAACACCGCCAACTCGGGACAAAATTCTTTTGTTACATTGGACCTCAAGAAGCAAATTGAAGTCATGCTTATTGAAAAGTCTGTGTCAAAGGGCTTGATGGAATCTTTGAAGAAAAGGGAACTTCAAGCGGATGATGGCTCTATGAAAGACATCTGTGATGGACGCCTTTACAAAGAACAGATGAAAAACTCTTCGTGGTGTGACATATCCCTCACATTCAACACAGATGGCGCGAAAGTTTTCAAATGCAACAAAGCTTCAATATGGCCAATACAGTGTGTGGTGAATGAACTGCCATTATCCTTGCGGTGGAGTAATGTACTATTATGTGGACTGTATTTTGGAAAGGGCCACCCAAGAATGAGTCCATTCCTTGGAACTTTTGTTAAAAGCCTTAAAGAACTGAACTCTGTCAAGTGGAAGTGTGACGAACTAGCGCTGTCCTCGAAGGTGCACATCACGTGTTGTTGTGTTGATGCCCCAGCACGTGCAGCAGTGCTGAATATGAAGCAATACAACGGCTACTTTGGGTGCAGCTTCTGCCTTCGCAAAGGTGTCCATATCCGTGGTAAGTACTTTCAATTACAAGCTAGTTTATGGCCGTTTAAGCACCTATCTATTCCCATATACATGTAGATATAACAAAGCTTGAGTTAAATTAGTCAAAATTGCAAAGGCACTTCAGTGCATACTTTATTATGTAACATCTTTTGAATGTCATCTATGATAGCACTTATGTCTTTGGCATTTTACTATTTAGGGGACAATGCAAATCACACAAGGAAAGCAGAGGGGCATTTTTTTAGTTATTCATGCCACCTGCATGCTAAATAAAACAGCTTTTTCAGATATGTGTTTTGCCAACCCACACAGAACAATTTCAAGAAGCGTAAAAGTAAGAGTGTGATGTGATTTATGTTCCCAGGCTCTCTGAGATACCCAGTTCCAGAGGGAGCAAGCCACCCAAATCTGAGGACCAACACAAGTGTCAGGGAAGATATGCGGATATCTCTGCAGTCTGGAAATCCATCCCACGGCATAAAGGGAGCTTCAGCACTTGCTTACATACCCAACTTTGACTTTTTGTCCAGACTACATGCATTGTCTGCTAGGAGTTGCAAGGCAGCTGGCCGACATATGGTTTGGGTCAGCAGATTCACCATCATATATTGGAAAGCCAGCTCAAATCAAGAGAGTGGACCAACGACTGCTCAGTATTAAGCCACCACAGTGGTTCACCCGACTCCCACGCACTGTGCAGGAAAGAGCGATGTGGAAGGCAAGCGAATGGAAATGGTGGGTTTTGTTTTATGGCGCTCCATGTCTCGATGGCATCCTGCCATCAAACTAACACAGCCATTTCTGCTTGCTGGTGTCAGCCATACACACTCTACTGAAATCCAGCATTAGCAGAGAAGACATTAGTGATGCAACAGGAAAGCTTTCTAGTTTTGTCTTCAAAATGCAGATGCTCTATGGTGAGACATCAATGACTTTTAATGTGCATCAACTTTTGCACCTGCCAAAGAGTGTGGTGGAACTTGGTCCTTTGTGGACTCACTCCACATTTGTTTTTGAGTCAGGAAATGGAGTACTGTTAAAATTAATAAGCAGTGCAAATGGTGTGCCAGTGCAAGTTATGGAACGGTTTGTGATGCATCTACAGCTTGCAATGCTCAAGAATACTCTTAATTTGCAGCCTAAAGTGAAAGAAATTTGTGATCAGTTAACACCTCCAGTAGCTTGCAAAAGTAATGAAACAAAGACTTTGGGAAGAGGGGTTGTGTGTGGCATTGTGGACAGCGAGCAAAAGAATGCATTTCTTGCGGAGCTTGGCTATATACCAGATAAAGTTACCAGCTTCCGGCGCCTTTTAGTTCGAGGCCACCTGCTTCACACCAGTGCATACCACCGTGCGAAAAAAACAAGGAACTGTACCTTCAAATGTACAATGGGTCAATTCTATACTTTGCACAATGTGTATGAACTTTGTGATAGCTCTTGCATGTTAATGTGCACACAGTTGGCCTGTGAAAGGTATCATGACATTGCACACATAAGCTCCTGCATGCCAAGGAGAGAAAAATTGTTGATGCCTCTTGACAGAGTAGGTAGCATTTCTGTTTTAATGTCTCTGGGCAGTTCCTGCTATGTTGCAGACCTACCCAATTTGCTTGAGAAAGACTAGAACAAGTGGTAGTCCATTTAATAACAGGCAAGTCAACAGCAGTTGACATTGAAGAATTAGTGTACCATGTAGTTTGTTGTCCCTTTTTTGTTATTCGGGAGGGTGGAAGGCTCCCCTAGAATACCTTGGCTTTCTTTCTTTGATGTCAACCACTGCTGAGTTGCCTTAACTTCACCTGTGCCATCACACCCTCCTTTAGTACCATCTTACTCTTACATAGATCCCATTTACTTAACATTTACTTCTTTTTTAGATCACCACTTCTAGATATGTTCCACATGTTTCACTGCGTAAAACAACCCTTCTTGTTCTAGTTTTAGGTATATGCAGTTTGAGCAAGCGCATGTGTGTTTAATCTGAGCCTTTCGCTAATTATGCATTATTACTGCCTTGAACATAAGTTCTTCACTAACCTGGAGTATATTTTTTTCCAAGCTTCATTTAGATGGCTTTCTCTTTGTCCTGCATACATTAGAAGCCCTAAAATCCTCTAAATTATGAGACAAAGGTGGTTAGATACCCAGATCCAGCCGATCTCCAATGAATCTGAACTCGCCAAGACGTCTTCAAAACATGATTGCTTTGTTATATCAAAATTATTATTGTATTGTTATATATTGTTAGCCATTTCAGTGGCACCAATCAAGAATAACTCTTCTTTAGCTGAACTGTGCAATCTTTACACTGCCCACATTCTATTATTTATTTGTTTATTTGTTTACTTAAATGACAATGGTGTAGGCTGCCTTTAGAAGCTCCAGCAGAGCGATTACATAGTATGACCAGAATGCATATTTTCCCTTCAAGAGACTATGAAGAAAAGCACAATTAATAAGATAAACATTTGCAAATACACCTGCTGTGCATAATAGCAACGCAATAGTCTTGATGCTGTTACATTTCCTGTCAGAAAGATAGGTGCAAAAGAGGGCTCAGTACACAAAACAAGTGCATGAAATTACCAGTGCATCTGGACTGCAAATAAAAAGGATTTGGGAGTGCTAGAGTTGACAAGATTTTGTGAAAGGGTGTGCCATTAGCTTATTGGTTGAAGAATGAACTATAAACATTCTGCGGTTCTTGATTATGGCACTAAAGTTGTTTTAATGTGTTAAGGCTATTACATTTATTGTGTTTGTCACAATTTATTAGGTTGAATGTAAGAGTGAAGTCTTATTTTAGTGCAGTTAGTGCTCAACATCTGCAAGTTATGTAATTTCTAGCAAGCTTCTAGTGTCTGGTATCTGTTACTGAGATATGTGTGTTGTATGCATTCCCAGTAAACCTAAGTGCTTTCTTTCTATGCATTCTATGGTACTTATGTCTGTCTGTGTGCTGGTCCTAGACGGCACTCATGTATGTGAGCAAACGCCTGATAGTCTTGTTTATCTTAGCTTAGCTTGGTCACACTGTGCAATGCTTCAAGCGGTGTTCAATAACCAGAACTTTTTCATTGCCGCTGTGAAAACATATGGACTATGTACATTATAGCTCATCTTAGAATCAACAGTTTCGAGGTGTTGCAAGTTCATCAGCTTGCCAAATGTCTACATTGCCTATCTTGTACTTAAAACTAGCTACTTTGTCTTATGTCTAATTACCATGTGTGCGCATTTTGTGATGCTTAGAGTAATCCTCCATGATGGGTGACATTAGCTGTTTATCACTACCAAGTACTTGCTTAAAATTGTATTGGTCATCGAGAGACTGAATGCTTTAGCATGATAGTCATTTGCAAAAAGAAGAGAAAGCAACGTCATGTGGTAGATAGAAGACAAACATTGTTCTGATAAATAAGAAAAAGAAGTAGCAGTTGATCACATAATTTACTTGTTCTTCCCTTTCTCAATTCATTGTGGCTGTTTGAATGAAGAAAATAAAAGATTTGGAGAAGTAGTTTTCTTGGTGATGGACCGTTTTCTTTAACACCGCTACAACTAAACTGACACTGAATATCTTGCAATTTTTTTTATTTTCAGCAACTTCATCCTGAAGCTTATTCTTGTGCGTCATATAAAAACCTCAATACATGATGGCTCA
Organism: Dermacentor variabilis; assembly: GCF_050947875.1. Classification (NCBI taxonomy): domain Eukaryota; kingdom Metazoa; phylum Arthropoda; class Arachnida; order Ixodida; family Ixodidae; genus Dermacentor; species Dermacentor variabilis. The sequence goes on from NC_134575.1 coordinate 100,252,529, forward strand.
AAATTGTGCTGATTGCTAACTATCCTCATAAATGTCTCCCAAGTTTCACTCCTCCTGTAGCAGCCTACCTGTACTAATGTTTTATCACCGAAGCTAGTACGAACAGTGATTTATCTGTTTTGGCAGGCAGTATTCTTTAGTGTGGTAGTTGGTGAACAGATTACATATAGCATTAGCACGAAAATTTGCCTTTTATTTCTTCCATATCTTTGGGATACTTTCTTGAGGCCATCTACTGGGTATCTCAAAGAAAATCAAGTGCAGCAAAATACAGGATGTTACAACAAAACCTTGTATGATAAAAACCAGTATTAGAAAAGTTATCAAAACTATTGGGTAGCATTTGCACTATATATCTTACGGTTAATTACAAACATATAGGTTTGTTTCAAGGTTACCAAGAACCTGCTAATTGCCTTTATAATTACATTAGGCACCATGCAATTGAGAACTTGATGCTAGCAGGTATGTACAACATGCCTATTTGATGAACATTGCATAGGTCATTGAAGTTTTGGCGTTTACTTAAAATTTGAGGCAAACTTCATTAGTGTCTTACTTGATTTCTCCCCCCATAAAACAACTTTTTTATACATAATGGGAACATCAACTCATTTTTCTTTGCTATCTTTGAATCTGCAACTAGACACAGAGTGTCTACCATATAACCACACTTGAATCCTGACTGGCTTTGATTTTGCTATGACATTATGCCACCCAAGACTGGAAATTATGATGTTTATACATAGCTCTTATTTTTACTGATTAGCTTGTCAGTAATGTGATGTATGCCTGAAATCCACCCAGCCACGAATATATGTTACCAAAAAATCATCCCTTTTCATAACTAACATTCTATAATTTTAATATTTACTTCAACTCCTCATTAAAAACTTCGTATAAAATGTTCTCAAGCATATTTCTGTAACTGTAATAGGAGCCATATCAAAACTAATATGACACTTATTAGGCTAATAAAAGTTTCAACAAGACTTATACAACCTAATGAAACTTATAGAACACTAGTAGGATAATACAAATGTCAACAAGACTAATACAACCTAATATGACTGATAGAACACGTATTAGGATAATACGAATTTCGTTCACTAATAAGACTACTAAGACTAATAAGACTAATAAGACTAATAAGACTGATAGAAGGATGTGTTAGACTAATATAAATGCTAATAGGTGCTGCACCAAAACTGATACAAAACCTATTAGACTTATAGAAATTTCTACAAGACAAATAGAACACTAATAAGACCAATAGAAACATGTATTAGACTAATATAAATCTCTATTAGAATTTTTGCTAGGGTTGACGTCGATGTAGGGTGCATACACGTTTCCAAATCGCTTTGCAAAGTAAGGGCGCCTTTTGTCGATGAACAAAGTGCATTCACACATTTCGCTTCGCCTTACGCGCGCAGAAGCCTAGTAACGAAAGCCTGAATGTGAAACGAGAATTGGTAACACTGAGCTTAGTGTCACAAATTACTTCCCCCCCCCTCTTCTGGCTTCTGGATTGGATTGGCGGGGCTCGCTACGTGCTTGCACGCGCTTTTCCGAGCGCAGATTGATGTGCGCTTGGTTTCTGCACTTGGCTTTTATACAGTCGCTTTTTCGAGCGCAGATTGGTGTGCGTATGGTTTCTGCACTAGGCTTTTATACGACCTTTTGTCGCTGCTTTCCTTTTCTCTGGATTGATTCGGCGCGGCTTGGTGCAGCCGCACAAGTTGTTTCTTCATTCTATGGCCGCACAGACTTGTGCGCCTGCTTTTTGCACTGGTCTTTGAACACATCGCTCGCTGCTCGCGCTTATATATAAATACGAACTGAGCAAAGTGAGCGTCGCTTAGCGCGGAAGTGCTGCGCCGCGGGCGTGCTGTGTATCTAAGCGCGCAGCAATGCCGGGAAACATTCATACAAAAGCAAAGGGTCAGAAAACTGCGCTTTGTTTTCCATTACTTTGTCATGTACCTTCACACTGGGTAGCGCCGAGCGATCGCTTCTAACAAACGCAGAAATGAGTCTTTGCAGCGCGTGTGGCCATTAATTGACTGCCACCACAGCCATGTGAGGTGTGTCTCCAGAAGCGGTGCAGTTACCCTGCAGCCGGCGTAGAGGAGGTGGCGCTTCACTTTCTGACAATAACTTTCTATTTTTTGCCTGTGAAAGCCCGTGATAGCTCGTGAGGTCGTGCGGGACGAGCTGCTGGCGCGACCCCAACTCGCTGGCCCCGGGAGGATTGTGCAAATTGATGAATGCCGCCTTCGCGGCAAGCGAAAATACAATCGAGGCCGCCTGATGACGGGCGATAACGTTCCGCCGAGCCGCCAAAATCACTTCGGCATTGCAGGTCGGCGACCATGGGTATTCGGCATGATCTGCGTGACCACCGGGCCGCTCCGACTATTCAAGGTCGACAGACGAGACGCGGCGACGCGAGGCCCCATTATTGCAGCCAACGTTGAACCGGGGACGTACCACCATCCACAGTGATAAATGGGCCGCATAAAACTGCATACCGAACTTAGTGGATGCTAACGGAGCGAGCCTCAATCTGCAATGGGAAACTAAACCACAGCGTGAACTTTGTGGACCCGATCACGGGCGTTCACACGCAAAATATGGAAAGTTATTGGCATGCAGAAAGTGAAGCGCCACCTCCTCTACGCCGGCTGCAGTGTAACTGCACCGCTGCTGGAGTCGCACCTCACATGGCTGTGATGGGAGTCAGTTAATGGCCACAGGTGCTGCAAAGACTCACTTCTGCGTTTGTTAGAAGCGATCGCTCAGCGCTACCCAGTGTGAAGGTACATGACAAAGTAATGGAAAACAAAGCGCAGTTTTCTGACCCTTTGCTTTTGTATGAATGTTTCCAGGCTTTGCTGCGCGCTTACATACACGGTACGCCCGCGGCGCAGCACTTCCTTATATATAAGCGCGAGCAGCGAGCGATGTGTTCAAACACCTGTGCAAAAAAGCAGGCGCACACCAAGTATGTGCGCCTACACCAAGCAGCGCCGAATCAATCCATAGGAAAGGAAAGCAGTGACAAGCGATCGTATAAAAGCGTCCCATCTGCGCTCGGAAAAGCGATCGTGTAAAAGACTAGTGCCGAAACCAGGCGCACATCAATCTGCACTCGGAAAAGCGCACGCAAGCACGTAGCGAGCCACGCCAATCCAATCCAGAAGCCACAGAAGAGGGGGTGAGTAATGTGTGACACTAAGCTAAGTGTTACTCGAGAATCTAACAGAAAGGCCCGTTCCCGCCTGAAGGCACTGTTAGCAAGTGTCCGTGACAAGTTTTAAGTGACTCGCACGAGGCTGGGCGTTGAACAGCGTGTGGAGTGCCGCTGCTTCAGTCTGGCCAGTGCCCAACCTGCTTTCATGAACCATTTGAAATGCCCAGTGTATTAGTTGCTATAGATTGTGGTGCAGTACGTGAGACAGCCATTCTGTAGCAGCCGTGCAAATTACCTGTGGAAGTAAAAGTAATGCGGTAGGTTTTTGTGGTGATTATCATTATGTATCACATGCATGGGAGTGCGATCATTTACACCCTGTGCACGTGTTTAGATAAGTGCTTTATCTTCTGAAGATATGGTACAGCACCTGGGTCTTGAGTGGATCTTTCACTGTACAGGCTATACCAACACCTCTCTACCTTTGTGTGCTGCATTTTTGCCAACTGTCTTTGCTCTACAAAGAAGGCCAATTTTCTTTCGCTAAGTTTCACTCACTAAGGGAACAGGCTTGTGTGACTTAGCTGGACTTGGAGCAATCAACAGGAGTCAAACACATCTGGTAGAGCTTTGGTGGTACAATTTTCAATGGGGGCCATTCTACATGCACACCTAGGAAATCCTTTCCTTGGCAAATACTAACGTCGTGGCATTACTTTTTAAAATCTGTATGCCTTAATAATATTGTTAAAATATATAAGTATGTCTGCAAATTTAAGAAATGTGGAGTCCCTGACGTAATTCTTAATGCATTTCGGTACATTCCATTATTCCCGATGGACTCCTCAGTATCGCTTTTATTTCTCAGAATTCTCTCGCAACAGGTATCGTTCTTTCATCTTTAAAACAAATGAGCCCTCCCTCTTTTTAAATATGGTGACTAAGGCATTTGTAATATATAGATTGATCTTCTTAGCACCTTATTCAAGTAAAATGTTAGACTACATAGTTTATAAGCATACTGTCGAATTCATTGAATCACATAATGCCCATGTAAGTTATAACATCGCTTTCTGCATGGATTTAGTACCGTGTCGCAGTTAACTCGCGATGCCACTCATGTTTGTGTTTTCTAGCATTTCAAGCAATGTCAATCATGATTAATAGTTTGCACTTCATTTCTTAGCTTTTTTTTTACATTGCATGGTGTGTGCATATTGTTCTTGTATATATACCTGAATAAAAAATTTAGTTGCAAGTCAGTGTTCCTGTTGCGTTTTCAGTCCTTCATACTTTGTGCACTATTTCTAGTCTTTCAAAAATGCACTAACCCACCCCGCTCTAAGTGCGGAAGTTTAAAGTCAGCTGTTAAAATGAGAATCCAATAAACATCGAAACTATCAGTTGGACAATAACAATTATTTTACTGTTTGCAACATACAGTTTGTACATGTTGGTACAAGAATATTTGAAAGAGATATACAGAGTGTTACAGTGTGCAAGGTTGAACGGTCCCGTCTCTGCCATGAATACTTCAATATCATCATAGGTGTGCACAGGTCTTGCACTGCAAGCCAGAGACTTGCTCCAGGGCTTTCTTATTCTATTAAGGGTCAGCTGCTTGCATTCATAACGTGGTTGGTAAATTGCTTAGCTATTTCTCATCTAAGTCCCTGCATTTCATTCTGCTGTATTCACCGAATTATTTTCAGCACCTTTCTTTCAATGACATTAAGGGTTACATTCGTTTTGTGTCAAGGTGTTTTCTAATGCACCAAGATTAAAGATTCTGACAAGTTTTCAAAGCTGACGCAATGGCAAAAATATTCTCAGCCATAAAGTGTGCTCATTGAGACACCAGGCACCTTGTCCCACAAAACATCAATCAATTCTATTTTTAGATAAAAGCACATAAGTTTCTTATTTGCCAAGCTACATCGCTACACCAGTAGGCGCCACATGGTATTTCCGAAAAGAAGGTTGCACAAGTATTTAACTACACTCTTTAAAAGTTTACTGTTAATACCTGTGTTTCCTTCATTTCAGTTGCAATATGCGAAGTAGGTAGCAAGAGTGTGTAGCTTTAGTGCATCTGCTGTTGACAGAGCTAAGCTGACATGAAGGTGAAAGGGCATGCCTACATATATCAGCCCAACGTAAAGGTACGGCTTGATAAAGACATGTTGCGTTGGAAAGGTGAAATAAAGGTCAGCAGGATTCTCTGGTAATGTGGCACGCACAATACAGCTGGGATACAATATGCAGATTGCTTTGCAATTACTCATTTGCTTTCTTGGTGTTGCATGGCAGAAAAGAAAGCTGCAACATAAGTTTGCATGCTATAGTGTTATTTATCTTCATAACATCGGAAAAAAATGCAGTTCATTGCTCCACCAAAGGCACCATCAGCCAGCTGTGCCTTTCTTGACATAAAGCTTCTCAGCCTGGTTTCTACATATGTTACCTTTGAGAATTTCCTTTCACACAAACTTGTCCCAGGAACTGCGGAAAGGAGGTCAAGAATGCAACATAAATCTGGAAACGGATTTGTCCAGCCCAGTACCATTTTACGGTCCTGGCTTTCTTCATGCCAGTTTGGGACTTAAGAAGCTGCAGTTCAGCATGAAAGGTGTCGAATTATATATATTTCAGAGGAGCTAGACATAAAAATTCATTTTATTATCCCCCACGTAAAGGTTCAAAAGGCTCTACATGAAAACTATGATATCAACTTGCGTAAATCTCACGCAATGTGGGAATTCTTGTTATGTGAAGTATTTTACAGGTAGTTGGCTATGCCAAGGTTAAGGGTTGCTATGGGTCGTTCCGAAATGAACACTCGTGTGAAACTTGCTTTTGAATCTCAAACAGAGGTGACCAACAACAGGTGGGTGTGCTGCTGCTGAGACACCCGCATCTTTTCATGCGAGCCATCTGGTTCCAACGCAGGTAGCGTGAGAGTTGCATGACAAAGCTGGAATGATGACAATGAAACGAACAAGATGGCATCACAAACACAACAACACATTAGTGGCACAAGCTAATATACAACTTGGGCTACTGGGTTGGCATAAAAGCATGTAAGAGTAACAAGACCCATTATTGAAATCTTTCAATACAAACTAACAAAAAGCGCTTTGTTGTATCTATAAAACTACATAAAAAGTCACATACTCACATAAGAAAATACACAATAAAAAATCCATTATAGCAAAAGCAATATTGTATTACTTCTGCGACTTTATCTTATTGGTAAGGCCATGAAAGCAGAAATGCCAGGTGATACCACTTTACCAAAGCTCAAGCGAATGTCTCGTTTAGTCCACTTCCTTTTTGGTGAAGATTGATTTGCTGGTTATTGATGCTTGCACATGTTGACATAGCTCCTGCCAGTCATGGAAAAAGCTGATTTTATTATGATTACGGCATGCAGTTTCTCAGCTCCAAGCCCTGCTGTTTTCTTTAGCATAGCTTCCTTCAGTTGCAGCAATAATGTAAAGTTGATATGTGCTGGGCCAATGTGCAGATATTTTTTACTCTTACATGTCATCCAATCTTTTTCCTTCTCCCATTTTTGCCCAGAATGATGCAGTTGATTCGATTTCCAAGGTTGCTTTTGCATTGCTTGCAATTAAGCTTGGAAGGCAGCATTCTCCACTCTTTTTCTGTCCTTCCTGAATTAAGCAACAAGTGAGAATACTGCTTCAGGTGGCACAGTGGTTGCTTTATTTTGTCCTCCAATGTAATAGCAGTTGCTACGAACTTAGCAAGAACCTGGTCCAGATGCCAGCAGTCCTTTCTTTACCTTCGTCACAGATGTCTGAGAATGCAAATTATTGGCAGAAAGTTTGCAGATCATGCACTTCAACTTGCTCACCAGCTTCAATGCATGTTGCTATGCAACGTTTGCAGCAGTTTGTCCAACTAACATAGTCCACTGCCAACAAAACTTGTGCGTCTGTATCAGCATCACCCTTTTCTCTGGTGTTTGGTCGGGTGAAGTTCTGCAAGAGAATGCCTAATCATAGCACGAATTCCTGGGTATACATTAACCAGAAGATTAATTAAATTGGTTTAAGCAATATAGGTAGTTGGGCGAGTTGGTTCAGCATTGCATGCTTGTAAAAGTACATAAGATACAAGGACAAAATAAAGGACAAGAATCCGTAGTGCATGTGCTACGTGTGTATTGTCCTATCTTTTGTCCTTGTATTTTAGGTGCATTTACACGTCTGAAATGGTTTAAGCATGTCGCATCTTAGTTTCAACAGGTATGGCTGACTAGATTTTGTGTGGTTTTCAGTTTTTCTGCATGGGGGCTTACATCTGAGAGAGAGTGAAAGGAACAAGGAAGCCCGGGTAGATTAACCATGCGTACATCCAGTTGGCTACGCTGTATGGGGGTGAGAGTATGAGGGGTTAAAAGAAAAAAAGGAGGCAAGTGGAGACAGTTCACTCGCACAAAAGACAGATGGTGTCTATAAGTGTCTTTTCAGATTCGCTTATTTTAGAAAGTCATTAGAGCATGTATGTATAGCTTTCTTCGTTGATATGACCAAGCACCCAGGATCCTAGCCTCTGTAAAAGGTCAACTATCCAGTTGGGTGGGTACACTCTAAAGGGGCTGACATTGGACATCAAAGTGGGTTCACTGACAGGGGAGTGCTCAATGGTCTTTCCACAGTTACAGTGGGTACATTTAATAATGAAGGACAGTGAATTTGTAAAGGCACTTGATCAAGTAAGCCTCTAAATACCAAGGGTCACAAAGAAGGCCCAGATGTCATAAACACTTCTAATAGAGCTTTCTCTCACCACGAAAGGGAGATGGTGATGTTGCAGCAGGTGCAAACATCTTTGAAACTGAACGCTAGTGAGTAACAATGGTTCTTGAAAATGTAGCCAGTGAGCTCACCACTTTCAAGCAAACAAGATGATACCCAAGCAAGATGGTGGAATATTGAATATGAGCTCTGAGCACTTTAGTATACATAGCTATGCAGGCCGAGATTAGGTCTCTCTGCTGATTGCAATTGTAACGATTCAACTGTCAAATCGTGAGCGTGTTTTACACAGAGTAGATTCAAGAAAAGGCTACCTCGACCACGGCTATATCACCAATTTAACCAGTTCAGAGCTAAACTTACACACATGTCAAAATGCTAAAGGTCTCGTTAACAGCCATGCGTTCAAGAGGGATTTATTTAGAATTATTTTTCCAGCATATCCATACATGTATCCCCCTGTTGTGTTGACTAGGACATGGACCATTGATTTATGCTTGTAGATGCTTTGTAACAGTGAGGGCTGTCCTTAGGAATTTCAGTAGCCACACAATACATGATTTGTGGTGCAACTAAAAATAGATCTGAGCTGTGCTCCACGAAGGCAATGAGAAAATCACTTTGTGGTAGTGCATTTCGCACGCATGTATGTGTAAGTCAGTGCGCTTTCTTTTTCTTCTTTTCTCACTTCCTTTCTTTAGTCCCTGCCATTTAACACGGGGCATCAAGTTTTTCAAGCCTGGGGCTGGGGCTTCTCTAGATGCAATTAAATTTTTTCTGGAAAGAGAAAGAGAGAGAGGAGCTAGACGTTGAAGATTTCACAGCCACTGATATTCCACCGCACACTCTAAAAAAAGTTTACACCCTTTGGGGCTTGTCTTGTGCCACAGTGATAATCGTCATCTGCCTTAATTACTTGAATTTCCTCTCTTGAAAACTCGGCGCTCGCTACTTTCCTGTCGAGAGTGCTGTGTCATGATGATTACGCGCAAGTCGTTCGTGACTAGGAAGTACCGGCCTCGCAGCATTAAAGAAAGGAAATGCGGGCAAGACAAATGACGATTATATATTGTTTGGGGACAAAATACAACCCTAAGGGGGTAAACTTTTTTTCATAATGTAGTCATAGCTCACATAAATCCACACGTGGGCAAAGTCTTGTATGCATCTCATTAATGGTCGACAAATTTGCTTGAGATAGCTTCACCGCAATATGGAAATTTTATGAGCTCAATTGTACAAAATGAAGTGCAGAGAAACGTATGTTCTATATATATATATATATATATATATATATATATATATATATATATATATATATATATATATATATATATATATATATATATATATATATGCTCACTATATGCTATATATATATATATATATATATATGCTCACTTTAACATACTCGGGCTACTTAAGCACTATGTCAATTTTATGAACTTTTTGTCAATGGATAACTGTTCTAAGACCTGTGGTGTACAAAATTTATTTATCTTCCGATGGTGCTTGTGCAACATCTCCAAATATTACGCATCATTTATTATTTAAGACAACAGCAGTATAGTGGACTAAGGATGACTTTATTGACTGATGGAACTACCCACATGAAAATATTTCACTTTTAGTATTCTTAAGAGCTCATCATTTGAATTGTTGAAACACTCAAATGTGCTCAAATACACTGGGTTACAATTATTATTGGATTGTGTCTGCATTGGAAAGAAAAGAATGAAACTGCTGCCCTGTCGTGTATGGAACACCTGGCTGATAAGCAAAGTCATGAACTCAAACCCTAGCAGGAACACGGATTTGGTTTTTCTACAACAATGGGTTTTTTGTAGGATCATTTTTGATCACTAACTCAACCACGCTAGCACCTATGAGTGGCTCTCTGACGGCTAAATTAATATGTGGTACGATATATTTTAAGCTTGTTTTTAAACTACTATATGCACTTGAACTGACTTGACTTATGGTTGTGCAGCTTTGCTAAGGTTCACTTCTTTATATATTTTATATGCGTTTAATGGGTTCACGGCAACTCAATTTTTAATAATGAGTATGTTGCGGCAATCTAAATGTACCAACAACCATCATCCCGCACTCATTTCTCTCCTTTCAAGTTGAAAAAGAAACACAAGAGAAAGAACCATGCTCACTAATGAAAATGTTTTGCCTTTAGTGTATATATATGACTAAACCTGTCTTCCATACATGCTAATACAACTAGGAAGACATTACAGCATGGAACCCCTCTGGTTGCTTGAAAGTTCTGAGAACCGTGCAGCTGTAATTGATATCAATATAAGTGACCTTTCCTCTGTATATGTTCGAAGTAGTACTTAATGAACGGGATTGTGGAAGTATATGCTTAATGCTGATGCTATTAAGCTAATTTGTCAAAAGACATTGCTACCTGATTTGTGTGAAGCCTGTCTGCAGCTCCTTTTTGTAAATTTAGGTGTATAAAAAGGGTAATATTATATACCTGATGATAAAAGAGTCATTCTAGAGAGAATCTGGTTCATGTTTTAATGTTCGGAACAGAAGCCAGAAATATCACCGATGTCACCTACCATTGTTAATGACGTGTGGGCATGTCCTACATACTTTATTCTTAATCTGCTACTGAGTCCCCCTCTCTTTAAATCATTGTCCAAACAGATAAAGCATGTAGGTGGCTGTGTTAAACTTCATAATACCTTTTCACTGAAAGCCATGACCCAAGCTCCTAACAGTATTCCTTTGTATAAGCAATGCAACTTTTTGTCGTCAAGCTTAAATATTAAAAAGAACTGGTCTGCCAAAGGCTTTTCCGTAGTAGCCTAATAATTTACCCGCCGTTTGCAATAGCTACCCAAAATTTTTCACCGCATGCCTTGCATTCTTAGACTTTTGTCCTTGCTGTCTAGTTTTGGAATTGCTGACGTACATCATTTCAGGCGTGCTTTCTAGCAAGATTGGTACTTAGCGTTCCGTCAATTGTACAAACAATACTTGCCAGGTGTGCAGCTTGTGTTCCCCTACTTGATTCTGAAATGAAATACTTGTACACATTGTTTGGGACGTTTAGCACCTTCCGTGCCTTCGACGAGCAAGGTTCGTCCGTGGCTTTCTGCTAAAAACGGCCAAAGACAAGCTCACCTCGTAAGCAGTACTTCGCATTCTCTAGCAAAGCCATGGATAAGCCAAGATGTGTCTCAATGTTTAGTCAGGCTTTTGATCGAAGGCAATGCATAATCCATGGGACAGAGCAAGAAGAAGCAAATTTATTCTTTCTGAGCAGGTAAAACACGTTGCCAAATGAGGTTTTAAAAATACATTAGCCACTTCTGGTCAAAATGAAACGAATTGTGGGGTTTTACATGCCAAAACCATGATATGATTATGAGGCACAGCGTAGTGGGGCATTCCGCATTAATTCTGACCATCTGGGTTTCCTTGATGTGCGCCAAATGCACAATACATGGGTGTCTTTTCATTTTGCCCCCATCGGGGGTAACAGTGCGACATGGAAGAGGATAAAAAAGCGCTTGGTAGTACATACTGCAAGAGTGTGCTTAACTGAGCTGGTTAGTGCACGTTTATAATTGAATTTACCAGTGCTGAAGTTGGGTGGAGAGAAGACGACAGACAGCGTTAGAGGGGTGAAGCCTCAAAACACCGTAAATAATTTAATATAGTATCTTCTTTACAGCCACTTTTGTTTTCCAGGAGGATACTATGCCCTGTTGTCACGACACAGTATATGGTCCTGTGGGAGCAGGACATTGCAATGTTACGACATTCGCTCTAGCTCATTCAGTCGTCCGCTATGCTGCTACATTGGCCTTCACGAGTAGCAGCACACAAGTCAACCGAGCTAGCCGGAGGCCCCAAGAGAGTGTCAAAACGTCGCAATGTCCTTCTCCCACGTGACCACATACTGTGTTGTGATGTCACTACACCAGTATCCCCCTAGAAAACAAAACCGAAACCGGCTCTAGGAAAGCTATTATACTAAATCACGCCACTCCAAGGACTGTTACTCTATTTTTAGAGCTCTAAAGCCTTAATTTAACTACAAAAAAGGAATAATTGAAGATATCATGTCAGTACCTCTTCAATTGGAACATTGCAGATGTTCGGCCTAAATTGTATTGGGAGCTTTGAATAAGCATTTATGGTCTGAGGATGTGTTGTAAATGCCAAAGAAAAGTCGAACGGGGATAGCCACCGGGCATAGTTTTGTTGGTAAAATACTTTATTTGAAAAACCTGAAGGAGCTAAGTAACATTTTCTTGGTGCAAATGTTGGCTTACATAGCTGTAACTGGCACAAGAATTGTTGAAGCTTGAAGCAGGATCGACTCTGCCATGGGCACTCAAGCAGTGGGCATTCCTTCTCTGGCCAAAGACCTAGAGTGAGGGGTCAGAGTAGAACTGAAAATGTTGCCGTCCAGCATAAATGCAAGGACACACTTTATGTTATGCACAACATACGGTGTCTGTCAACAATAAGCTTGCGCACAGTCATAAAATACAGATATGCCTGCTCGTGGATAGACATAAATGGCTGCCTTATACATGACATTTAACATGACAGCCATCTGGCTTTGCCGAGGTATGCAGCAGTGTAACAGCCATGCAAGTGTTGGCAAATTGTATGGCAACATCTATGCAAATTAAAGGGCAGGCTATTGCTTCCTGTCAAGATAACCTGACTCAGTACAATACCAGTGCAACTTATATCTCGGTATTTCTGCCCAAAATAGACCCTATTTACACATTGCAGTTCTACCCACGTTAACTCTCACACTACTGCACACAAATGTTCTTTTCTTTCCCATTGCCAAACTCCTATTTCAGTTACCACTATAGAAATTTAATGAATAACCTTTCTGCCTAGCCAAAACCACATATACAGCTTATCCAAGCCACAAATCGCGATTTGCTCACGAGGAACAAATTTTATTCCATCTATTTCAGGCTTTCAGGTGGAATTTGTGTATACAGTTATGCAATTTTGGAGCTGTTTATAATGTTTTATGTACCGCGCAGTGGGGCAGTATTATTTTAACATTGTGTTTGAAAGGAAAACCTTTTTTTTAACATAAAGTATAATTTTCACTCTTTTCTTTCATTCGGGTGCTTGAGTTGTTTCCCGCAATCTTTCTGCATTCGAGTGCGTGACTCTGTCTTTCCAAGCTGCCAAGTGCCTTCGTTTCATCGTTGTGCTCTTTTTTATGCCTTCAGTATGATGCCTGTGATGTTTGATCACACACGAATTAAAGTGCAAACTTTCCTTTGACTTATCATTCTGGTTCTGATCCCGACTGCCGCACCTTATCTCAAATAATCCTTGTCTCGTTCTTTTGCAAGCTTCATTCCCCCCTTCTCCCCCCCCTTTGTTTTGTGTTTTTGTCTTTATGACAAATGTTCAACATTTCTTTAGCAGTCGTGGTAGATGGATTATTAGTCCCAGTGAAAGGAAAGCTGTCGCCGTCTTCAGAGCAGACACAGCACCCATTGACCGACACAGCATAGCAAACCTACTGACAGAGAACAGAATGGCTTTTATGGCACAAATTCAGATTCGCCTCTGAGTTTCTGTGCTTTTAGAGCTATGACGATTGCTTCTGCAACGCATCTATTTGCTGTGAGAATATCGCTACTCAAGTAGTGTTAATTTTTTGCAGCATTCTTTAGACCGAGTTACTTAGCTTCATCAATGGGCATCCTCTCGTCATGTGAACAAACTCAGCTCTATGGCCTACTTATTAAAATCCCTGTTGGCATAGCGGATGTGTAACATGATTTCTTGTCTAATTTGGTCAATCAGACCTCGAGCTTCACTTTACTGCCGCAGATGTCCAATTCAAAGTATTCACAAGCCTCTACGTCACTCTTGTTGATCCAGACTACTAGTCTTATGAACATGGTGGTCTAGTTTGTTCAACGCCTGTCACATGAATTGCAGATGCAAGCAAACTAAGTTGAACTTAACAACTATATGTGACATAGATGTAAGTATTCTATCACTTTTATTTGATTTCTTTGATGTCAGTGCGCAAGAATATTCCCATAATTCTCAGCCACTCAATGTCACGTATTTCAGTCTTTTAGGTCCCTAGGGCCCTTGTGAGTGCACAGCCAAGGATGCTACGTAATTGTTTGTAAACATCAGTGATCTTCCCAGTTCCTCCCATCTTTAATACCGCCGTGGCGGTGCTGGCTGCTTGAAGGGCAAAGCTTTCAAATTTCAGATGGGATGACTTCAGCGTCCCAGCCTTGCAAACCTTGGAGTGCCCATCACGGCACAGAACATTGAGGCACAGAATATGGGCAGGCACACAGCTGGTGGTTTCAAGGGCTAAGCCTGCATGATCAGCCTTCCGATGAGACTTGCTATCCCAGCCTTGCGAGCTATGGAGCAGTCATCGTTGTAGTGGCGAGATAAGTCTGCACTCTATGTGCTGTTCACTTCAAGGGCTAGGCCTTCAAAATGGATGTCACTGAAGAAATTTATCGCCCCAGCCTTGCAAGCTTTGCAGTTGTCATTGCATCGTCCTTCGCATCGATAAGGAGGTCATCGGCTGAACCGAGGGCTGGGCTGACAGGTTGTGTCATCCACCTCCGGAGCATCCTGGCTTTGTGAACTTTAGGCCGTTGTGCCAAAGGGCAAGGTCAAACAGGAGCTGAAGCAAGCAGAAGGTGCTCCCACCTCCCAAACCTACAGATGATGCCTGCAGCCACAGTATGAGTCCTGGGTATTATGGCACAAAATGTAAAGAATCGAGACAGATGCCATAAATACCTTGATCTTGCTCCTTTAATGGAACTCTAATGTGAACGATCATGATAGAAGAGTGATACTATCTTCCTCTTCTGTTTGCAATAGGTACGAGGGCATTCAAGGCAAGAAAACAGGAAAATTAAAGGACCTATTAGTACATATTAAGTAAGGGACTAATCAGTGCGGACCACGAAGCCCCGGGTGACAAAAATGAAGGGAATAGCTGGAACACGAAGGAAAGCCACGTAGAAAAGTTGCCCCATGGATTGTGCTGAAGACATGCCGTCAAGGCTTCACTGGACCAGGGCAACGAGTCAAAAACCTAGCTGGCCAACACATCGCTACAAGAGTACGGTTTGTTACTTCACCACGCCACAGAATTCTAACACAAGGCCTGTGAGCTCCCATTTCTGTGGCCAGAACACAAGCTTCTCGATATGGCCCTGTATAGTTGCTGGAGTGAGTGCAGTGCTGCTTCCCTCATCGTCTCACCTTGCTGCAACAGTGAAATGTGTTCTTTGGCTGAACAATACCTTCTTCATTCACTTCGTTTTGTGCCACTGCTTTATTTGTTGTAGTCTGCTGTTCACGTCAAAATACCATCTTACTCTTAGCTTCTAACTTATATCTTTACATTTACTTCCCTTTCCATGGGTGCATTAAACTTTTGTTGCATGTATGCAATGGTTTTATTTTCTTTTGGGCACTATGCGGTTTTGGGTAAGTCACCAATTCCAAGTATAAAGAACCTGCATCATATCTACTTATTATTGGCAGCTATGTGGAAAGCAGGCAAACGCAGTGAATATGTAATGGCTAAAAATCACTCTACATAGTTAGATTGTCTGTTGCAATTTATAGGCCTGCCAAACTTAAAAGAACACGACAGTGCAAGCCCGAAGGTACTTAAATTTAGAAAAATATACAAAAAATTATTTGGTTATTCATTATGATGACTGTTTATTAAGTAAAGACTGGCAGATTGTATTCCGTAATGATGCTGTGGACAGCCATGCAGCTCAATATAGTCGCAGCCGCAATGGGTCTGTGCTGCAGACATGCAGAAATGTATATGAAGTTTATTAATTAAATATTCACGTAACATCTGATGAGAAGTCAGTTGCCGTATACACGCAACCGTGCAGGTAGGTCTGCATAATCAATGAGCGCAAGAAAAATTAGGCCATAAAAATCGCTCAGTGGCTTGTTTTATTTGAAATCGATTTTGCCCAACCTACACACAAACGAAAAATAATCACATATGACAAATATGACAATATGACAACATGACAAACATAAATGAGTGAGGAAATGGTAGGGCGAGGAGGAGAACAAAGCCAGAAAGCGATTGGGCTTGGTTGATTGATTGATTGATTGATTCTTTATTGGTTTATCACATATACATGTGATGGGAGGCGAAGGGAAAAGCCATTCAAGGATGGCTTGAGGGAGTCCTTCGCCCCCACGCTGGCAAAGACAACAGCAGAGGCAAACACGTCCTGTTCACATGGTCGTACACTTTTGCCAAACCATCATATTAAGCACAACATTGCCATAAACCTTGACAAAACCATAAAATTAAACACATTAGTTACTGTCCTACGTAGGGCAACATGCGTTAACATACTTTACTTCACCTCAGCATCGAATGACAGCACATTTCATAACAATGTACGGTTAGTAATAGTGACATTGAAACAATATAATTAAATAGCAATCGTAAACAGCTCTAGTGGTCAACGTTAGGCTAGAAAGAATGTGTACAAGTCAGATAATGTTGCTTCGCGAATATAGATTTGTTTTTATTAAACTCATTTAGTAGACGTGGAAGTTTGTTTTGGAGCATTTGCCGACCATAGCCAGTGTGACAATATGGAACATTCCATATTTCTGTTGTTCTAGTGGCATATGATGCTTCCTTCAAATGGAGATTCACCAAACCCATGAAGATAGAATTATGACAATCATAGTTAAGGCGATATTCACGCAACAATTTATGCTCATATGTGTCTTGTACTCTAATTATTTTAAATTTTTTAAAGAGCTCCACAGTAGAATGCCGGAGTGGCACATTCTCAATTATTCTCAAAATTCTTTTTTGCATGACTGATAACCGCGAGAAATTCGATTGTGTTGTAGTCCCCCAGACCAAATGACAATAGTTTAGATAGGAAGCGAAGAGGGCGTTATAGATTAAGAATTTTATTGACTTCGGAATTAAGTAGCGGTTTCTGTTCAGAATTCCCGTTATTGCACCTAACTTTTGTAATATCGCATTGATATGCTCATCCCACTGCAGTGATTCTGAAAAATGTACACCAAGTACTTTAATAGACCTAACTAGCTCTATCTCTGAGCAGCGATAAATTAGGTTACGTACTACTGAAACCTTCCTGCCTATAGAATGAAACATCACAGCCTTTGTTTTCTTTGTATTTATCTTTAATTGGTTCGAAACCTGACAGCAGCTTCAAAGCATGGCCAGAAGGTTGGCCCAGGATGCTAGGCAATAGATGTATGTTGGGAAGAGTTCGAGGGCATTCTGGTCAGCTCCATGCTTGATCCATAGTACTATCTGCAATGCGTATCAATAAGCAGCCTCCTGAAAGTTGTTTCCTATGTAAGCATGGTTGTGTATGTTTCAGCTCAAGAACGGAAGTTATAGTTACCTGCTTCTGTGCCTGAATTGACAGATGAGCACGCTTAATAAATCAGAACGTGTCAATAGTGTACTGAGTAGGCGTATGTTAGCAGGCTAGGATTTTCTTTGTCTTTAGCTATATTTATCATCATTTTACCTGTTGCACAATGTAGACCAATGAAGGCCCAAGACAAGAAGGAAGATGAAAAAGTGAATGCATGCATGACTTTCTTTAATGAAAAAAAAATGAATGTTTTCTGCTTCAATGTCATAATACATACCTGCCAACATTTACAATTTCATCACAAAATGTCAGATTTCTAGAGGTTGCTTGTAATTCTTCTAACAAATAATTATAACACAAATAATTATAATGTGGGCATTTCTTGGGCACTTCTTCATAATCTGCACATGATCATCATCACATCGTGTTCTTCATCTTCATCTCTTGTGGGGACCCATTTTAAGATTGATCTGTGCCTTCAGTGTGATCGGTCCACCATGTATTCGGGGTGTATCAAAAGGTCACGCTAACTGCTACGTCACAATAACATTTTTTTTTCATTTGCATCCTAGTAAAGGCAAAAACTGATCTTAACGGAATGCAAATATTATAAATGGGCAATTTTCATAGCCACACTACTCAGACCGACTCGGTTATTCAGACTTACTGGCAGCAGTGCCACAAGTAAAACGGCAGGTAATATTTTGGCTGACGTTACATAAATATTTTGCGAATAAATATCACAAGCATTTGCTTTTCTATGACGCAGATTATGTTTGCTGCAAATATAGAGCAGCGTGCCTTTTCATAGCGCTGCTACAGAATGAAGCCATGTAAGGTTCCCAGAAGTGTTGCATAATTCAGTTTCCTAAAATCAGCTTCGCCACAAGAATGTTGTTATGCAGTGAAGCATACGCAATGTACGGCGGCAAAGCATATTATAAAGTGGAAAGGTGCCACTGTCACGGGACATACAATGTGTTCCTTAATTATACGTGTGTGCACCCGCCGTCTCCTCTCCGTAAAAGCACCAATACACATATTAATTGTACTAGCAGGCCATCAGAGCTACTTTGGACATGGCTGTGGCAAGGTGAGCTCTTATTTCAACCACCTTGCGCGGATTTAGCTAATATTCTAGAAATATTAGACACTTAAAAAACATGAACACTATAAACTTTGGCTTGATAAAATGTTACTTCTTTAAAGCTAGGGCCACACTTTTAACCCCAGAACATGGGCCTTAAATCTCCACAGAAACAGCTTTGAATGTCTGCCAGTACAGTTACTACATGTGTCGGTATTTCTACTATGACAGGGGACAGTAAGTGTGCGCATGTGTAATTAAGGAACACACATGTCCGGTGACAACGGCTGTATTACGGAAAAACTGACTTTAGGAAACCAAATTATGCAACATTTTTAGACCCTTGCCCAAAGCTAACCAAGTTATTTGCGCAGAAAACAATTCTCAGAATTTCTTACTATATTTCAGCTTTTTGTTTGCAATGGTAGTACTTTTTGCATATAAAGTTAAGAGTCTGTAATACAAATGGTTTGTTTGTGTGTAAATTGTCTATCGGGTATCTTAAGCGCCAAGTAGAGCGCAAAAGCAAGATGACATACAACACATAAAAGCTGAAATTTGATGTAGACAGTACAAGCTAGCATGAATTTTAGTTCTTGTGTAAATGTTTTTTGACCATGAGTTGAAAAGCCCTGTTCACTTAATGCTGAAGATAAAAGTAGACAAATTTTTAAGGAATGAAAATTCGCAGGGTAGGCTCATCAGAAAGTATAAGCTTTGTCTTTTAGTGAGGGTTTCTCACAAGGGTTTAAATGTGGTTTGTAATGAGAGCTAATTTTGAATGCTGATAACACTAAAAATTCTATCAGATTAAAGTCATTTAATGTGGATCTAGCTTCTTCGCTTCTTCCTCCAAGTTTGGCGTCGGCATCTAATCAAGTAAACGTAGCAGAATACCAGCTGTACAATGGTACAAACTAAAGTAATGTTTAACAGTCTCGGAAGAGAGCAGCAGTTTATGAAAGGTAGCGAGGAACTGGAAGTGGTAAAGGAATACATCTACTTAGGGCAGGTAGTGACCGCGGATCCGGATCATGAGACTGAAATAATCAGAAGAAAAAATGGGCTGGGGTGCGTTTGGCAGGCATTCTCAGATCATGAACAGCAGGTTGCCATTATCCCTCAAGAGAAAAGGGTATAATAGCTGTGTCTTACCAGTACTCACCTACGGGGCAGTAACCCGGAGGCTTACGAAAAGGGTTCTACTCAAATTGAGGACGACGCAACGAGCTATGGAAAGAAGAATGATGGGTGTAACGTTAAGGGATAAGAAAAGAGCAAATTGGGTGAGGGAACAAACGCGAGTTAATGACATCTTAGTTGAAATCAAGAAAAAGAAATGGGCATGGGCAGGACGTGTAATGAGGCGGGAAGATAACCGATGGTCATTAAGGGTTACGGACTGGATTCCAAGGGAAGGGAAGCGTAGGAGGGGCCGGCAGAAAGTTAGGTGGGCGGATGAGATTAAGAAGTTTGCAGGGACAACATGGCCACAATTGGTACATGACCGGTGTAGTTGGAGAAGTATGGGAGAGGCCTTTGCCCTGCAGTGGGCGTAACCAGGCTGATGATGATGATGATGATGATGATTATGATGATGATGATAATTGTGGCTGCGCCTCACTCACAACCTATGCTGCCGGCGCTGCCTGGTATGTCTCTCGCATTGCGTGAAGCCGACGCTACCAATGACGACACCGTCTGCACACTTTGCCTGGGCTTTATTTCAATTGCACTTTGCACTAGGAGGTGGGCCCTGTAGCCACGCCACTATCGCCTCCAACGCAGGCAAAGAAGATGGGCTCACTATTCCAGACACTAGTACCTCTGACCTGCATAGGACTTGCCACAGGTGAGAAGTATCGCGCTGATAACCCCCACAGCGCTACACACAAAGTGCTTGGAATGGTTCTTCATACATCCTTATCTCTTAGTACTCGTGGTACAAAGGCACAATTGGGCTAGTCGCTTGTGTGGGGGAGAAACCACTGGGGCACCATATCTACCAGCCAAGTTTTTCGATTTGTGGCTAATTCTGAGCACACATGGCGCAAAGTCATCTGCAGTGATGTCTGTTCTTTTTATGTCCGATGGTGTGTCCTAGTGAGCAACGCTTCACCTTTCAAAGAACAGATTTGGTAACAGCATGTACAATAAATTGAATGAAGCTGGATTTTAAACGCCCGTTCAGTTGATGAAATCGCACCAATATACCACTTGCCCCAATTGGGCAAATGACCAATAAACCATCGTACCCTATCTTAGGGCATCAAGGGGCAGCCAAAGTCAGAGCCCTCGAACAGTTGCCTGTTGATGTATTTCATGATGCCTGCAGTTAAGATGTCTGCTGCTGCGGCTGAGTAGTAGTGGCTTATGCCAAGGGGATGTGAGGGTGAGTGCCACAGTAGCTGAATTGGTAAGGCACCCCATGCCTAATGAAGGTGGTGTAGATTCAGTTCCTACCTACAGCAAGCTATCTTTTCGTCCACTTTCATCTCTGTTTTCATACTATCTATAAATTGCAAAAATGCACAATTAATTTACCCTATGCTTTCTCCGATTTCATTGTCTATTTTCATCACCTGGTCAAAGAATGGTGGCTCAGCTCCATACGGGATACTTCAGCTTGGAAGATAAGAAGGTCCAAGGAGGCCTACGGAAGTGACCTGCTCGGCAATTGTGGATACTGTTCAGAATCAGCTTTAAAAGAATAGAAGGTTTTGAGCTAAATGTATAGCAGACACTCGATTTGTCATAAAGGTGCTTAGAGTAAATACTCGTGCACTAAACATGAAAGCTTCAGCTAAATGTGTCCCAACTGCTGACAAGAAATGCAGAAATAAGGTAACTTCTCAATCTAATATATGCTCCTGACAGTGCAGCTTGTCATCAAGCACCGAAACATTTGTCAGAGCAGAAGCGCGACAAGGGGTCAGATGGGTAATAGGCACCCTCCAAAATAGTGCAATTTTCGGCTTTGAAGCTGGTCGGGGCACAGCATGGTATTGGGGTGTTCAATAAAAGCATGAATCTTTTCAAAAGGCGAAAGCTGACGCATACGCTTTCCATTCCGCGTTGTGGTACTTGTTAAGTCGTCAGTCCTCACATCACCGGCCACTGCGCTTTCTGCGCTCGTATGTTGACATTTCTAATGGCATTGCCGGACATTTGTGTCATTCTTCTGCTTGTCCATGTAGAGGTTTGGTTAAGATGTCCTCTTTGCCACATTAGGGTGAGAAAATTGTTTAATAGATAAAGATTAACATAAAATACATGTTTTCTTTGGATCGTTGCTCCGGGTGATCTAGTGCCTCACTTGATTACCTAACCCCCCCCCCCCCCCCCCCCCAATGCATCACAGGCTTCATTGCCTGTCTTGTTTCATGCTGGTGGCCAGAGTAGGCTCCAGTTACTTCAGTGTCAAGTGAAGGTATGCACGTGGGAGGTGCTATTTGCTGCTCCATGTAGTGTCTGCCTAACTGGACCGTTTAACCTGATTTGCAACTAGAGACAAGTTTTACATTTAAAATAGCGCGAGGCTTGTCACCGGCTTGTGGCAGCACTGCAATGCATACTAATAATGTGGTTAAGTCGACCATAAGGCAGCCCTATTACAAAAATCTGGACTTATATCTACCTTAACGCATCCCTAAATCAATTTTCCATTTCGCTTTCTTCAAAGTGTGGCCGCAGTAGCAGATCAAGCGAAATGCATAGATATTTCAGTGGCGTGAATATAATGCTCACACTTGATCATTACCTCCGTGTATTAGCTTGAGAAGCGGCTAATCACTTTGAGCATGCTAAAGTAAGCAAAAATTGAAGGCTCACTAGAGCGTCGAAGCAGTGCCATGAAAGAGCGAGCTACCCGAATATCGAGCCGAGTCGTGCTCGCAGACTCTTTTGAATTGCTATCTCAAAGCATAAATTCATATACGGTGTTGCAGAGTTTATAAAAACAATTTTTGTGTTTCTATTACTATGAATGTTGGCACTCCAGCAAAAAAAGGCCCCTTCTTACACGCCGAAAATGTGCGCAGCAGTGTACAGCATTTGTTGTACGTGAAAGCGAATAATTTTGCTATTGGCTTCAAGTAACAAAGCAAAATTCATGCCATTTCTGTTGCTCTAAGCCAGAGTGTGCATGCAGTTTCGATATTGGCACAACACTGGCAGACCAGTCCCACCGTGCCAGTGTTGACTCAACTTCCTGGGCGAAGCACTGATAGTTCGTGCTCCGACGCGCCGCCTGGGCAGTGCCAGAAGCTTGTACGCTATTGTCAAGAGAGGCATCTGTTTTTTGTAGGTTACTCTTTATGAACTGGCATACAGTTATTTCTGTACAATGTCAAAACAAAGAAAAATGAAGACATTAGTTCCCCTCAACCTAAGGAACTTAAAATCCAAATTTCTGCAGGTAAGGTGATGGCGTCCATGTTTTGGGAGCAAAAAGGGATCACCTTGGACTATATTTAAGTGGATGCTACAGTAACAGCAGTTAATTATTTATCACTGATGGCAAAATGAGACAGATTAGATCGACAGGCTTTTGAAAGCCGGTTTATCCCATAGGTCATGCGTGCCATGGCCGATTCCATTCCCTGAAAGCTGAAGAGCAGCTCGACAAGGACTTGCTAATCAGACGTAAGCGGAACAGACGCCACTAGACATGAGGTGTACAAATTGTACGCCTCATGTACAAATATGAGCAATGTACAAATATGTGCATAAATTTACCCACAGCTTTCAAGAACATGCCTGCTAGATACAATGTGTCAATTGTTCCTTTACACACCTGTCAAATTAGCCCAGTTGTGTTCTCGTACCACGAGACAAGGGTGTATAAAAATCACGCCAACCATTTTGTGCATTGTGCTGTGGGTTGGTCTATAAGATACCTCTCAGCTGTGGCAGGTTCTATGTGGACCAAAGGCCCAATGCCTGAATGACTATTTGAGGGAGCATTCAAACAATTTAAATAAACCGGATGGTGCAGCGCACATTGCAAGGCCTGCTAATGTGAGCCGTGCTTTCGCACATTATGATCCTGGGCAGGAGTAGCAACAAAACAGCACATGAGCTCACAAAGGTGCAATCAGAAAGATTGTGCACATGTTAGTAGCACTTCAGTTGCTTTAGTTCCCCAGAGGTACACTTGTTTAATGCAGGTTTGTAGTATTACTGGACAAACTAGTACTGTCACAACATTCGCCTCTTGCGTGCGCGCAAAATTTTTACCCTATGTTCCATCCTCTGAATCATTAAATCAGTTGGTAGTTCGCACTTTCATGTGTCCTTCCTCTATAAATATATTTTGCACACAAACAATGTGCAGCAGACTTCACCAACTTTCCCAAGACGAAGTCCTAGTCAGACTCAAAAATCTCCTTCAGAGATTTTCTTATTGTGATGAGAATTTGTCACTGCACGGCACTCTGTTCGAACAAAGTCTTCACTGACAAGATGGGAGAAAAGAAAGGTTATAGAGGCAAAAATTGTCACATTATCACCCTGATATATTCCCTAATGCAATGCCTAAAAGATTTTTTTTTGTTCGACAAGAAGATCAGGGTAAGGCTCAAGACCTATGAGCATTCTTTTGAACAGATGAAGGGATTAACCAAATAAGCCCTGCGAAGTGAAGCAAGATTCACACAATGAAAACTTGGCATTTGCTTGAGAGGGGCATGCATGGACATTCATATTAGCGTGCATCTCATATCTATAACCTAATGCAGGTTCCTGCAATAAACCTACATCGTGTTTGAGAACAAGTTGCGAGCAACATTTGCGCAAACCTGGTACCTCGCACAGCGCCATCAAAAGAAGCAATACAAAATAACAGCTTAGAAAACTAGCTGGAAGAAATTTAAGAAAATTTCTTGTTCGTCGAGACAGTCAAGCTTTACAACAAGATTGAGCCAGAGTAGAACTATGAGCGGCTGGGCCACGTTCTGCAATATTTGTCTTCATACTTTACATTGGGGTTGCTGAACATGTGCCTTTTCAACTGTGGCGAGAAGGTGTTCAAGCAAGTCGCGATTCGCTAGCCGCAAAAATCCGAGATAAGCAAGGAAATAGTATGTACATGCAAGACAAAATACAGTGTAAGTAAATGCAACATCGAGTGCCATATAAAAACAGCAACATCTCACATACTCAGGCAATATCTGCAACAGCAATCCTACGAAGGATGAAAAAAAAATCTTTTTCGCGATCGATGCACAACACTAAGCGGCAACTGCAGCAACAAGCACTTAGAACGAGTTTAAGCGTTTTTACCATAAGAGAAAAAAGTGCTGCCAAATTGAGAGTCCACATATGCCCCATTCACAACAGCAAATTCAACAAACAAGAGCAACAGCACTGAAAAACGTAACAGGAACTGTACAAGACCACACTACCAACCATAAACGCACTGCAAGGCATAAGGAAACGAGCTGCTCCAGCGTTGTGCCGAAGTGTCGCTCGAGGTCGCAAGCTCGAACACCATCCGGTTTTTCCAGCGCAACTAACTAGAACAACATTCTAGCACACAATACAGTAAGAAACCGTAAAATTGTGTTTTAGCTAAGCTCAAAAGCTGAAGCAGCTCCAGCAGCGCGCGCAAAACTATAAACCGGAACACGCTATACTTGTTTAAACAACGTCATCATAACTGTGACGTCACTTTCGTGCGTGGCAGCAGCGTTTTAGTATAGCATTTCGCTTCTACCACACGCGTATCACCAGTTACCGCCCAAGTTTATACAGATAATGAGGTAGAGATAACATGGGAGGGGGAAACTACAAAGCCAGCTAAAATAAGAAGTGGTCTCTGGCAGGGCTGTCCATTGTCGCCCCTGCTTTTTATGATTTACATGAGGCAAATGGAAAAGAGGATAGAACAGAGCACAATAGGAACCGACATAAGCTATATGCTGGAAGGGCAGAAGGTAGCTCAAGTACTAGCCGGACTGATGTATGCAGATGATATTGTACTGCTTGCTGACACCCGAGTAGGGCTACAGGAACTAATGAGGATATGTGGAGAGGAGGGAGATAAATTGGGACTACAATTCAGTAGAGAGAAGTCTGGGATAATAGTATACAATGAAGAAAGGGGGGAACCATTGGAAATACAAGGCACTAATTAAGATTGATCATGTTAAAAAAGGCCATGTCTGGTGTGACCGGGGCACAGCAGACGAAAGGTGCCCAAAACGTCTACGTTCACCTATGACGTCACGTCCGCTATAACACATGATGTCACATCGGTTCATTTCCATGGCGTCTGTCTTAAGCCGAGACCACACCTACGCTTGCGGACGCGCGTAAGCTCGCGTCCGCGCGCCTATCGCCTGCCGCGCCTCGCGAGTAATGGCGGTTTACATCCACAAAGACGCGTGACAGCGCGCGCTTACTGGGCTCACTCACAGACGCCTTTGCAGGCGCCGCTTCGTACTTTGTTATCGACAGTGTTTCAACATGTTCAATTTCTATAAACGTAATTGTAATGCTGTTATAGCTGTTAGATCAATGCAAAAAAAAAGGAAAGAAGCATTTTCTTGCATAATATAAATCCGCTTCACTGAGAGTCGAACGTTTCGCGCCGCACCTGCGTAGCCAGGCGCGCCGACGCGAGTCAACCCAAGCGCGCGATAACAGAGAGGAGCTGTTCCCCGAGATCACGCCGCATTTCGACGCGTACGAGCCATGCCGCACCGTCTGCGCATGCGTGGGCGCGTGAACGCGAGCTTGCGCGCGTCCGCAAGGGTACGTGTGGTCTGGGCTTTACGAGGCCGGTTGCGCTGCGAATCGATCCGTATTCCGTGCCCACTTAGAGCGTGAGTAATTGATATTTCCACGCTATATGCGTGTAATAACAGCTTGAGGCTGTGAGCTGTTCGATGCGTTACCGCTAGGTATCTTGCGCGCATATTTTGCCTCCTGGCCGCGTCAAATTGCAGCCGGCCTGTAGAATGGGCCGTGGCTCATGTGAATTTCCTCCGTCAGGATCGTCAATGCGTGCACAGAACTATTCAGTAGTCTGGTTCAGGGAAGGATGCGCGAAAGAACGAGGACGTAAGAAAACACTGGCATGACGAGTTGCTCCATCAGATCGTGTTACCTCACGCTTTTTTTCTAAGACCATCTCGCTCGAGCGAGATGGTGTTAGGACAGCATCACTACAGCTTTTTTACAGTTGTGCTGCAGCTCATTTAATCATCACATGCATTCTTTTAATAAGACAAATGGCATCGCTGCGCGGAAGAGCGAATGTTGAAGTTTCCCAACAAGAGCCAGTGCCGCCGTGCCTGCTGCATACACGCTTACCTTTCCTAACGCAGTTCAGACGCGGCACTAGCTCTGCTACTGCGTGATATAGGGTCACTATGATAAGAAAATTAAAAAGAACAAACAAAATTAATGAAGAAAATGTGGTCAAACGTTGCCAAGCGTGATAAACGGACCTGCCTCGCTAGATAAGTTGAATAAATCGGCGTCCTGAAGTCAGCTTTGCCCCAATAGGCTGGTGTTACGCGGTGAAGCGCACCCAACAGTATTGCAGTGAAGCATGTCAGAAGTGAAGAGTGACCGTTTTCACGCGACATATATCATATGTGTTCCTTAATGATGTACGCGTGTACCTGCCGTCTCCTGTTACATTACGCTCGCCGAGGCGCCTAATAAGTGTACTGGCCGGCCTTTAGCGCTATTTCAGACGTGGCTGTGATGCTTTGAACCGTTGGTTTGTCGACCTCGTAAGCCAGTTAATGCTTACACGGCCATTTTTTTCTGCATTGTTGATTTCTTCCACAATAGCTATGTAATTTCGTAGTTTCCTGTCCAACTGCTTTGGTCCTATGCGAGTCAAGATGTTCTCTTTAGCCGAGCGCAGTTTTCGAAAGCGAAACGACGCGTTTGCATCAGCATATAGTGCCCCTCGCCCATTTACAGTCAATCAATGTCATTTTGTATGTCACTGGGATACCACCGAACGCGGGGAACTCACTAGCACGCGGGGAACTGCATAACTAGCCATGGGATTAGGGTGCCTCTTGGGAAGCTGCTTTGCATCAAAGGCCAGGTACCCTTGCTATGCTTCACCACAAAACTTTTTGTATGTCTAACCGCTTAACATATTTGTACTGCGGTGAAGCTAACCTTACGGAACCGAATTTCGCAACGCTTTTTAGACTCCTGCATCTCTACCAGCCACTACCAAACGCTTGTCGGTACGTCTCTTGGCAAAGGTCCAGCTAAAATCTCTCCAGTTGTGAGTGGGGGAGGCTCACATATATGAAAACTGCAAAGCAAAGCAGTTGCCCTAATGAAGGCAAGCTCCCCTGTCGAAACATTTGCACCAGCCTGTTCGACCACCGTTATCACCGCAACATATTTGTGTGTTGCGGTGAAGCATGCCGATATTGGGAAAGATTTACGCGAATCTGGAATGTCTGGTTTCAGTCAGCGACGAACCTAACGTTCTACTCTCAACAAAGCAGATTTTCGTGGCAGGATGCATGATGGGTCTTGAGAACTTTTGTTGGCTAAAGCCATACATGCCAGGTTAGCTCTTGTCGCAATAATACGCTTTACCGCAATACATAAGAGGCCTCGCTGCAGGACACGCCCGCTGTAGTTAGCCAGAACCTGACGTGACCGTTCACTGCAAAACACATCCTGTATTGCGGTGAATCGTAATAAAGCACATTTGTCAGTTTAGAATGTAAAGACCGGTGCCCTTCGCTTTTGTGATATTATGACTGAGTTTAATGAGAACATGTATTCAATGCTAAATACATCCACATTGAAATGGAGACATGAACACTGATGGCAGCCTGTGTGATGTTTTATCCCTTTACTTTTTTGTGTACCTGTCATGCTGCCATTATTAAATTTTCCTGTACTTTGTAAGGTGCTGACGTACATAACATTACATCACAAGGAGCCCCTGTGTAATTAGTGTTCAACGACCAGTGTGATGGCTTTTCTCAAGAAAGGTTGAGGTTATTTTGTTGTGAAGGTTTTTTTAGAGAGGTAGCTTTCTGAGAAGAAATCAGATGTCAGGAAATAGACCTTAGTGGCACAGTAATCTTGGCTGCCTTTTGCTCAAGCATGCCCTAGGCATAATTGAATGATTTGCATTTGCAACTGGACAGCAGCCTTAGCTTGGGAGACCGGTGATATGGCATATTTTATCAAACTAGGCGACACATAGCATTACCACTCTGAACAGAAACCTGTTTAAATGTTTTACACCTTTAACACCTAGATTTTCAACCATGAATTCAGAAAAATCTGTAGCACATTTAGAACCTAGATTTTAAATGCTGTATAAGTTGTCTTCTTGTTCACTGCATTTGCGCTCAGCTTCTGTCCAAACGGGAGAGCACTTCTGCATAGCTTATTAGGGAACATTCTTATTTACATACCTTCTTTTTATTTATCTCGCCTACAATCACGATCAAATGTTTATGGCACATGAATGTGCTGTGCATGAATCTAACTTACAATGCCATGTTCAACAGCACAGTGCATGTAGGTGGTGTTGGTTCATTCAAGCTAAGCATTACTGTAGCCTTTAACTGTAGGTACCATGGTATGAGAGCAGAGAAATGGATATGCAAAGACAGTTGGGCACATTGAGACATCTTTGTTGTGTGTGAAAAGGTGACAGATACACAAAATGGGGAAAACACATGCACTTCCCTATTTTCTCGCACACAAAAAAAGCCAGAGGAATAAGGTTTCTTCACTGTGCCATAGAAACTATATGTTTGCTCTCAAAGGTAATTCTGATTCATTGGAGTTGTTCCTGTGCTGTGTTTCTTTTATTGAGTGTGCTTTAGTTTTTGCATGTTAATGTTTCAAACTCGTTTTTATTTTCAGAGACTGAACATCCCATGTCTTGATTTAACTTCCTGGTACACTTGCACTTAGCATGGAGGGATGAAGAAGCAGAGCGGTGTACTTTTAATAAATGCGCAGGTTTTAGCAGTATAACAGCAGTTCATTAAAAAAATGTGTGTGTGCTGAAAATGAAGTGTTCCTACCCACATTCCTCGTCATCTAATTATGCTTGTATTCCTGTATTTTCTTCGGCAAAACCACTTATATGGGGAACTGACCATAAGTGCTCATGAGCATTTTAAAGAACAGCCTTGAACCCTACTCGTGCACCGGTAAAATGTATAGATGCAGTGAAATTGAAACAGAAGGCAAAATAGCAAACATGATGCGGTATTTGTCAGACATGCATGTCAGCAATTTTTGCATAAAACGATACACTTAGAGCATACTAGCACTGCAAAGCACGCATCTTTCTTGTTAGGCATACATTACCACAAGCTCTTTAAAGGTGGTCACAAGAGAGATGCTGGCTTTAATGAGAAACTATAGACGTTAAAGGCAGCCATGAAAATGTATTAAGAAATTATGCAATGCATAGCATTTACTCAGTTCAGAGAGCTTCCAAAGTTGCCATAAGGCCTCGATAGCTGTGGAGGAGGGAACAGTTGTAGCCCTATTTGGAGCATGAGAAATGAACATTACGATCGGAACATAAGTAACAACTGGTAATGCAATTAAAAAATCTTGCTATACCTTTAAAAAGACAGTGAAATGAAATTAGTGTCACAATTTCCTTTTCTTTTCACTTCATTTAGGTTGAATATATTGATTTTAGTAACACAAAAAAGCAGGGGGTGAAGCACATAAGAAATATGCTAGTCTGTTTTTATATTCTGCCTTCTCTAAATTCAAAGTTCAGTAAAGTTAACTTGGAAAGCTACGGTGAAGCCATTGCTTCAGCCTGTATGGTTCATAACAGCAGCAATCGCCCAGCCTAACTGCTTGGGTTTACAGTGCCTTATTTGTATTGTATACCTTTTAAGTGCTGAGCTATTGGAAGATTGATTAAGGTGACCAACATGCTGAACCAGTAGTTTACTGAGTAAAATACATGGAGAAGGGTGGAAAGATAGGACAGAGCACAGGGGGATGTATTCCGTGCCCACCTAATGGAAATGTCAATTTCATCCGCTGCTGAAGTTCTGATTGGGTGGGCTGGGGTATGTATGAGAACGAGACATGCTCCCCCAGCTAATTTGCACTTCAGCAGAAAAGGATATGGACATGTCCACTAGATGAATACCTACAAAGCTATTTAATAGAGTACTTCTGTAACCAACATGCCTGCAATGCCATCCTTGCTTTCAATGTCTGTCTTAGTAGAAGTGTGAAAGAACCAGGTTTATGCATGAAAAGTTTTCCTGAGGGTGTGTGCCTTGAATCCTGTAGTGGTAATCACAGAAAACTGGGGTGGATCCAGGGTAGCACCAAAGGGCAAGCCTTCATCGAAACAAATATGGAGGGAAGTGACTGCATGCTCAAACTTGTCGTCTCACAAGTTTGCCAAGACCAAGTGATGTCAGAAGTTGATGAAGCCTACATGGTTAATGTATAACCGCTTAGGCCAAAATTATTTAGGTACTTTTTATGAGTACTACATATTTACAGGAAATCTCAACATAATTATGTTAGTGCAGAATACCTTCCACTAGTTGTGACGCACTTGAAAGAATGAAAATGTTTGAGTTGTACTTGTGTGGTGCATGAAGTTACTTTTTAATAAAAACTCAGCGATGGAAACAAAATGCAAAGAGTAGTACTCCAAATATATTGCCACCTCTTTAGGGCTAGATGAATTCGAATAATAATAATCAAGTGAAGATCGGGCATAAAAAATAGATGTTTCGGCTCCCACATGAAAGCCTTGTTCACAACAATTGTGAACAAAGCTCCAGTTGAACCAGCTCTTATTTTTCATTTTGTGGTTGGCATCTAATTTTAAACTACTTACCGTGCCTCTTTTGACCAAACCAGACAGGCTGCCGTCAAACTCTTCACTACTTCAATGCAAATAATTGGAGGTTGGCAAATATCACATTTTTCTAATAGGAATAGTAGGTATCGAATAGTCAAACACTGATGCATACAGCTACACCAGGCATATTTATCTTGGAATTAAGCACCATGCTTGTATCGTCTTGTAAAAAAAAAGACAGCTATTGAGGAACATTAGGATTATTTTTAAACACAAGTAATTAGGATATCTCTAAATATCCCTTCAAGAATTGTACTCCCTGATATGTTCATCTTTCGTGTATTTTACTTTCTTATTAGTGCCTTACGTTAAGTTTTACTCGTGTTATTTCCTTAAGTGTACCTTTTTGGCCTTTCATTACTTCAGTTGTTCCTTTTTCATGTTTTGATCTTGGAAGTAATGTTGATGAGCCCTGCATTGAGGCGTATTTTTTGTATTACACTTTAGAAGGCTGCTCACTCTTTTTTTCTTTTTCTTGATTTTATAACCCCCCTTACACAATGCCCCCATAGGGCCTGTAAGGTATATTAAATAAATAAATTAATTAATAAATAAATTATACCTCATATACTTGTAGCAGATGTAGTGCTTCTCAAGAATCACGTCCAAACTGCACACACTAAAACATTAAGTTGGGATATTCAAAAAGACAAGTACATGTTTTGCTTGCCGAGTGACTTTTAGTGTGCTCAATTATGTAAAGTATGCTATTATATGATTAATGTAATTTGCTAATGTGCTAGTGAGAAGACTGCTGCTTGTAGGTATGAACGAACCGAGTGAAAAAGAAATATAGGTTCTCAAACTTCTAGTAGTAAGTGCGGTAGCACTGAAGAAAAACATATTGCAACTAAATATTGCAACACATGAAATAACTGAAATAGCTAGGGAGGGTTTAATAGATCAATAAACAGGAAACTGCAAATTCCCAACATTTCTGAATACTTTTCTTCACATGTACTCACCTCATAAGTATGACTTCCCTTAATGCTCGAACCTCTGCCTTAATTTCATAATTCCCCATTCTCGCTGCTTTGGCCATGCTGATTGACATCTAGCACAAAGGTTGGCAAAGGTAGCTGAGCATGTGCATGTGTTGCGAGGCAAGCTGCCCACATCTGGTAGCCACATTCCAATTTCTCAGAGTAGGTGAAAGGGAAGCCTTGAGGGCAAACCATAGAGAAGACGGATACCTTGGTTCAATGATAACTGAAAACGCCAACATGAAAAAATTGGACAGCCCACAAAATCAGCAGAGTTGAGATAGTTTGGAAAAACTGAAAGGACGCATTATGATATTTATGTTATACAGGTTCCAGTCAAGTTGAAGATTTTCACTGTCTAATAAACTTACAAGACAATACATGACCAGCAATACTGCATGGAACCTAACCAATTTTAATAAAGTCACCTAGAAGTCAGGATGGAGAAGTGACTGAATTGAGATTGCTAAAATGGATGAGGTGGAGGCAGATTGTGAAGACAGGTCTTAAAAAATTAACATCCAACACACACTTAAGTTGGCAAAGATTTGACTCAATGTTCAAGAAGAAATTGACTAAGATAATTTATTGGTATACATACATGAGAGAGCAGCAACAATACAGCAGAGATAATTGTGATGCAAGAGGAAAGGACATTAGTCTAAAAATTAGCATTTGATCAGAAGAATGGTTAAGCATGGGCTCAGGCTCATGTACAATTCTGTATGGTACGCATGATGTCAGAGCTGCATCGCATAAGGAACTGTGGCCTTACATGCCTCGATTATGAAATGATGCGGGCCAAGAGTGGAACAAGGATAGCATCAAGAGGGGGCCTCCTCCAAAAGGAAAACAAGAGTGAAACGAGGCGAGAGAGATTTTCTACACAACAGATATAGAGTGATATGAGTCAGAATTAGAGCCAGCCTGTCTCAGGGGAAGAGACAAACTTCCAGGGCCCTCCACCTGAATCTGCCAAGGGTGTAGGCAAAACGGTACATATACATTCCGGTTTGATAGGCATAAAGTACTATATCTTTTTCATACTGTGTTTACCTTTAAACTTAGGCCAATATTGCTTGAATATAGCAGTTGTCAACTGGCAGATAGAAAATAAATCTGCACAACTAAGTGTATATCCAGAATATGGTAATATAGCTGTCTGCTGCTTATAATTAGTAACGAAAGCTCTTTTTTTGCACACAAATAATTCACTGATATTTGCAAAAGAGCATCATGCAGTAACTTAATTGTTCTTGGTTAAATAAAGCACAAAAAATGCTTCACTCAAACCTACGTACTACAATTGTTTATATGAATGATTAGTTGTCGAACTTGTCGATGAGGACTTTATATCTATTGCTGCAGGAAAATACTGGCAATTTTACATGACTGAAATGTTGCAATCTCACTCAGTATGTACACAATCCCTTTGAACATGAATTATGGTACACTGTCAATAAATGTGTAGAAGTCAAATAATTTTACTCCACAGAGTTGGAGACTCTCTTGAAAGGGTGCAGAGATAGCAGGAATATCCATTCTGCATTGTTTCGTGAGTTCTTGTTAATACAGAGTAATAAAGTTTTGACTTGATGTACAATTAGTATAATGCTACATTAATTGTTTTATAAAAAGGTTTAAATCACCGGCCCATACCACATGAAAGAGTTAATTACTAGGTGCAGGCACAATGCAGATTAAAGAAAGAACTACTTCACCACTGCTGACAGAACAAAACATTGAACATGTGCCGAAAATTGCCTTTGCATTTGCCTTTAGTAAAGCTGTCATGTGCAGCAGCACTCTGCAGTTTGATTGAGTGAACTGGAGTAGCATTGGGTAAGCAGCATCAATTGATCCGAGTCAAGTTTCTGTGGTTCTTTCCTTGCCACCATAATGGACAGAATAAGCAAAAAAATTCGCACCCACGAGCGATGTGGAAACCATGACCCAAGGAGTTGCACAACAAAGTATATACATTCTAATCTCTATACAGTTAAACCTTAGTATAACGAAATTCTCGATATAACGAAGTATTTAACTTTTCATAACCTCTTCTCCATAGAACACCATGCATTTAGAGCCTCAATATAACGAAGTGTGTTTGTGTGCAACTTTAATATAACAATATTTCGCTTCTGCCGCAAAGGAGTGCCAAAGACAATCAATGGTAACTTCCGCGGACGCAGATAGTGAAATGATTTAATTACAAGCGGCTGCTTGAAAACGCACCTCTTAAACTGCGTGCAGCGCGACGAGAACAACAGCCTGGAGCCGCATCGTGTTCCGTATAAATTAAGTCCAAGTGCGATCAGATCCTATCGCGCCCCGCGCATTTGTGCTTTAGGTGCGAGTAAATGTGTGCGAGGGTGAGACAAGGAAGATGGTGGCTTCATAAGTGCCGCCTTCCCACGCGAGCAATGGCAAAGTGGGGGAGGAAAACGAGTTCTCGGTAACGCGATCAAGCCTGCGCAAAGGGGCGGAGTGGGGGGTAAGTTGACGCACGTCTCGGCCATGACTGCGCGTGGCTGTAAGCGAGGCTGAGCGTATACGCAGCCGCGCACCCTGCTTTAGAGGTAATCTTGCGTGTGGAAAGAGTGGGCATACCGAGACGGCGTGGCATCATGTAAGCTGTCTTCCCGCACGTTTAGTATTGGAGGTTGCGCAATCTCGAGTTTCGATGACCCGTTATTGGAACGAGAAGCAGACGAAGCATTCGCTCCCAGCTGCCGGCGCTTTTCATGATAGCGTCGTCGCAGTGCGACCGGGCGACGCTTTGGGGGCGGAGTGCACGCTAAAGCATGGCGTCACTTAATTCGTACCGCTGATGTGAAGATATCAACGTGGCATGAAACCGTATCATTCATCGCTGATTCCTATATTCGTCAAAATAAAATGTTTTCTCATTCAAACTTGCTTTTCTTTATTGCCCGATAATTCGGAAAATTGCATGGCCCCTTTCCGTGCAACGAAAATCAATCGGCGACTGTACTTATTTGCATAACAGATCACATTTCAATACAACGAAATTTTTATATAACGAAGCGAATTGCCGATTTTACCTACTTTGCTATATCAAGGTTTAAGCGTATAATGAAATTTCCTGTTCTCCACACGGAGGTGGCAATGTGGGCTTGTTCATTGATCATAATGGAATGACATGTAGTGTAGCGCAGCAAAAACAAGAACACAAGAAGAAATGAAACACCGACACCAGCGCCTAATTATGTCTGTGTTTTGTGTCTTCTTGTGTCCTTGTTTTCGTCGCACTACACTACATGCCATTCAATATTCACTGTCACATTCATGAGCACTGAAAACCTAGAATCAACTAATATCATGCCTGATTTGCCATAATTAAAAAGAAAACTGTGGGTATAGTAGGTCTAATTGAGTTCTGGTGATTTTAGTATCACTGACATATAGCTTTTAAGAATGTTTAATCGTTTCTCCCATTAAGGCAGAGTACTGTTACAATAAGTGTGAACGTAGGCAAAAACAACATTTCTGGCTCTTGCATCAATTTTATGGCATGTTGCATGATCTAATCAAGTGGTTTCAATTTGACGAAGTTCTCGATTTAACAAAATAAAACCTCACATCCCAAAAGCCTTTATCAATTAGACTTACTGTACTTTTTAACCAAAGTACTGCATAACTATAAGCAGCTACAGCCGCCACGAGTGGCGAGCAGAATTTAAATGACATTGCTTTAGTCGAAACACGCCGAGCGCGGCTGCTAAAAGTATGCGCCACATACATTGTGCAAGAAAAAATCTGCGGGAACCGCGGTACCACACGCAGTTATTCAAGGCAGCACATAAAAGTGCCGCGTACTCAAATTGGTTAGTAAATGCGTTCGCAAGCAGTGTTTCGATTACTCACTTAATATATCAGCCACACGCTCGCATAGCACGGCCACGTGACTAACGCGGCCGTGCAGACGCTTCACTATGTGCGGATCGGCTGGTTGCAATATTGGGACACTCTATGGGTGCATGTTTAAAGCACAGCGTTTTTTGCCTATCGCGTGATCTTCGCGGGTGCTCCATGGCTGAGAGTATTGCATGGTACAGAATTGGCCCCAGTACGAAAAGTACACAGGTAGGGCGGTCCGTGCAGACGAAGCGTAAACGCCAGCTCAACATAACCACGTCGACATTATTCTGTAGCGATTATTTGTGCGAAAGCGTCAAATGGCCCATTGAGCAAAAAAGCCGGCGTCTGTCGTCTCAGCGAAACAGCACCTCAAATCCCATTGGCTGCGACCACGTCGCGAGCGCACCTCGACGAAACAGAGCGGGTGAAAGGGTACACCGGCTGTCGCTCTAGCGCGCCAGGTGTTGCGTGAGGGGAGAGGGTGTCGCCGCGACGCCACGTCATCCTTGCTCTCGCAAGCCGGCGCCCGGTCCGTATCTCCCCCCCCCTTACTGGGCTTAGCTGCTGCACGTGCCCAGTGGGACAATGTCTCCACTAATGTCTCTTCGGAGTGCCATCACTAGGTGAAAACCTAACATCAGTACCCTAGCAAAAAAACTCAGAAATTTCTACAAGTCTCTTAGGAATATGTATAGGTTGTACGGGTCCTTCTAAGGGTGATATATATTCCTACCTGACCCATAGAACTCTTTACCAGACTGGTAGGCAGCAGATAGATCTCACTGTGCTGCCTACAAGACCAAATAGCATGATTTATCAGTCTTTTAAACCCAGATAGATATCATCATACGACATACGGAAATCTAATTGAGGCACTGATAAAGCATGTTAGAAATAGCATACACACCGGTGCCCGCACACCTGAAGAGATGTTTTTAAAATGAACTGAATATACAACCCCAAATGCATTGCCTGCCACATGAACATATTAACAAACACAGTTGGGATATTGTATCAAATAAAAATGAAGTGTGTAAACTGTGCAATTATCAAAACTTTTTACAACTTCTATGCAGATATATTATCCTAAACATGTTTCAAGATAAATTAAAGCACACTTTTTCAAAGCACAGCAGCGTTACTTAGTCTGTGAAACGACATTGGGGAAGTTGCATGAGGAAAGTATCAGTCCATTTTGGTAGCAGGTGTGCTCCAGTTCTTTTAAGACAAAATTACATTTACAAATTTTGCGAGATGGACGTGCAACATTTGATGCATATCCAAAACAGGATTACTGTCCTCATCATCATTATCATCATCATCATCATCATCATCCTATTTATGTCCACTGCAAGACGTAAGCCTCTCCCTGCGATCTCCAATTACCCCTGTCCTGCGCCAACCGATTTTAACTAGCACCCGCAAATTTCCTAATTTTGGCGCAGCCTTCTGCCATCCTCTACTGCACTTCCCTTCTCTTGGTACCCATTCTGCCACTCTAATGGTCCAACAGTTATCTAATCTGTGCATTACATGACCTGCCCAGCGCCATTTTTTTCTCTTAATGTGTATTAGAATATCATCTATACCCGTTTACCCTCTTGTCTCTTAAAGTTATACCTAGCATTCTTCATTCAATTGCTCTTTGCGTGGTCCTTAACTTGTTCTCAAACTTCTTTGTCAGTCTCCAAGTCTCTGCGCCATATGTCAGCACCGGTAAAATGCACTGATTGTATAATTTCCTTTTCAATGATAATGGAAAGCTCCCAGTCACGAGCTCACAATGTCTGCCGTATGCGATCCAACCCATTTTTATTCTTCTGTGAATTTCCTTCTCATGGTCAGGGTTCCCTGTGATTAGTTGACCTGGGTAAACGTACTCCTTTACAGACTCTAGAGGCTGACTAGCGATCTTGAACTCTTGTTCCTTTGCCCAGTTATTTATCATTATCTGTGTCTTCTGCATATTAATCTTCAGCCCCACTCTTACAATCTCCCTGTTAAGGTCCTCAATCATTTGTTGTAACTCGTCCGCAGTGTTGCTGAATAGAACAATGTCATCGGCAAACCAAAGGTTGCTGAGGTGTTCGCCATCGATCCTTACTCCTAAACCTTCCCAGTTCAGTAGTTTAAATACTTCTTCCAAGCACGCAGTGAATAGCATTGGAGAGATTGTGTCTCCTTGTCTGACTCTTTTCTTCATAGCTGTCTTCCTACTGTTGTAATAAAGTTTATTTACAAAAGCAAAACAAACCACTTTCAAGACTGTGGATACTAACTGCAGCTCCAACATGTCAGGCTGAGTTTGTGAATGCCATAAATTAGACACTACATACGTGATTTCATTAAAGCTACTTTCTGGGCTAGTTGGTGCATACTTGATTTGAAAATTATAACAATGCTAATGCATCCATCCACAAAGGAACAAGGACAAGACACAAGCAACATGACTACAAACATGACTAGGGTTTATTTTACACTCCATTATCTAAATAATAAGCAAGCAACTTTAGCCACATTTAAACAAACACATAAGAGGAAGAACAGAGACTGAATTACCAACTTCACCATACCCATTTGTGATCGCAGGTGCTGTATAGAACGCCAGGTATAATTGGCACATGTTTTTATCACATTGCAACTTCGTATGAACCTATTTTCTCCAGACTATGCACCTTTGCATTCGTCTCAAGATTGTTGTGATATGTGACAGAACACAAGCGAGCTTGTGCAAAAAGAACAAACTGGCATGGCACACTGACAGGAAGCAAGGAAACAGGACAAGCATCGCTATTGGTACAAGATCTACAGCAATATATCAGAACATGACAATACAGCAATATTATTTATGCAAAAGTGAATACAGATCTGAGAACTTATTTATGTAAGAACATGGATTTACAATTTTTAAAACCACATATTCATGAACAAAAACAGCTAAACATCAGTGCACATATTGCAAAATCAGAAAACACAATTCTTCACTGGGTGCTAGTTCAACCACCGCACGTCGATATGTGTAAAGGCAGTTTAACCTGTGTAGCCTTCAGCACGCGACAGCAAAAAAGACTATCAGCAACAGGCTTCATATATAGTGTTTGGAGTCTTTGATTCAAACCGTAATACACTGTTAAAATAAAATTTCAGAGTTTGGTTGTTTCATTCAGAAAAAAGACAGTGTCTTAGTCATGCCGCCAGAGTTAACGGATAAACTTGCACCAGCTACATTGAGTCAAAGGAGAAAATAAAGTGAGGAAGACAGATCCATGGTGTGAAAGTGATGCTGTTGTATCAAGTAGCACAACTGCTCACTTCAGGCATCATTCAGCTGCTTTACATGCCTCTGCATACAGAGTGAGAAGCTTTACCTCGTCACCATCTGCTAGTGAAGCACTGTTTGTTCACTGTGATCACCCACTCAAGGCAGTCACTTGGTTAAGTAGGGTCTTTCGCTACATGTAAGGACACCGACCCGAAGCAATGCATAAGTCCTGTAAAATATTGTCATGTTTTGGATACTGCGACTGTTCATCAGCAGCTGCATCACTACTGCCAACATGCAGGCCATGCAATTCCCCAAGCACTTGCTCAACAAGAGTACACTAATGGAGAGTGGCAAATTGGGCTAGCTGGTTCATTAGGAAAACAAGAAGCTATTGCAAGAAAAATTAAACACTCTAGAATTTTGATGGCTCTGGCTTGTTTAATATATTCAAACATTAAAAAGCTGATTCTTACAGAACGCCATAAAGCATGGTGCACTGTTACCAACTGCTGTTTTTTAAAGCTATAACCTGTTATTACCAGACATTCATGTACCATGGCTGAATACATACTGTTCCTCGTTACCATGTCTTGAGCACAGGAATTAGTCTCTTTCATAAAGGTTTGGTATTGTCGCTACAAAAATATTGTGGTCTATTTCCATAAACACACAAAAGTGCATAACTTCACTGGGTGTTACATAAACTAGTGGCTCTCTCTTCTGATGCAGACTGAAAAGTGCTTTGCATGGAGAATTTCAACAGGAAATAGTTTCTGGCATTGCAGAATTGTAGAAGAATTCGCTCCAGTAAGAATTCTACAAATGAGAAAAAACTCACCTGAGAAGCTGACAAATTCAATGATTATAGTCTTTATAGTTCAAGTGTACTGGAGAGAGTGGAAGGTTCGTTGGTTGATGACCATTCGGTAATATTCAGTGACACTTGTTGAGTCACAGCCATGGTTGTGGACTACAGCCTGTTTTTCACTTTCATCCAATTTCAGGCACAGCTTTCCAGTGCCTAACAAAACCGTCTGCTGACCAGCTCTCCTCTCCTGTACACCAAGAAAATTGACTGCTTCTGGTGAAAGATTTAAACTAGCTTTAGCTGCCTGTAACTTTTGAACAAGTACATAACATTCCAATATTTGTAAAGGAACACCATCTGCTCCGCTGACCAATTCACAAGAAGTCCATTTCCGCCTTCAAATACAAATGAAGAATGCGATCTATGAGGTCCTAGTTTAGCCGCACATTTAGGAATATGCAGAATTTGGTGTACATTGTATGTCATTGCACCCAATCCGTACAACGACTGTGTTCTCGCAACAAACTCCGAGAGAAAATCGGATGATCTCATTATGGTCATCTGGAGTGACGGTGTCCAGTAGAAGTATGTAGACACCCTCCACAAGCGAAGTCGGATGTCTGATATATTTATCCGGCAGAAAGCCATGAAGGCATGGTAATGAATAATGAAGAACCCACCACTTCCATTCACTAGCTTTCCAGATTGTGAAGTCTGATAATCTTCGTAGTGAACGTGGGAACCAATTCGGTGGCTTGATTGCCAAACACCTTCTGTTTAAAGAGGCTAAACTTTTTCGTGAACCAATGTAAGCATCTTTTCTCTTTTAAATGTGATCGCATTTTTATTCTTTTTAGGCTGTGGTATGGTGTATATAAGTGGATATAGGTGCAGCGGTGGCGTAGAGGTAGAACACCCGCCTCGCGTGCACGAGGTCCGTGGTTCGAATCCCGGTGCCGCGCAATTTTCCACCGGATTGAAAAAAAATCCGCGTGTTGATAAAATTGCATAAACAGGGCTGGAGTGTTGCCTGATCCCGGTGACCAGAACCGGTA
Source organism: Dermacentor variabilis (assembly GCF_050947875.1). Classification (NCBI taxonomy): domain Eukaryota; kingdom Metazoa; phylum Arthropoda; class Arachnida; order Ixodida; family Ixodidae; genus Dermacentor; species Dermacentor variabilis. Next base: position 100,293,885 of record NC_134575.1, read on the forward strand.
ACGCACTCCCTCACCAGAGCAGGATTGGCCACCCTGGTGCAGTACTTGGCCACAACCTCCTATATGAACACAACAATCAAACCCAGGCCCTCTGTCCCCAGCAGCTGCGAAACAACTGACCACGGCGGCGGTCAGACCTGCGACACAGAAGAGGGTGCTAAGAATCCCTGGCCGCGGACAGGCCGCCATTGGAGTATGAACCTGGCAACGTTTAACGGTAGAACGTTATATGGTGAGGCGAGTCTAGCAGTGCTACTGGAGGAATTAGAGGGCATTAAATGGGACATAATAGGGCTCAGTGAAGTTAGGAGGCCAAAAGAAGCATATACAGTGTTAAGAAGCGGGCACGTCCTGTGCTACCGGGGCTTAGGGGAGAGACGAGAACTAGGAGTCGGATTCCTGATTAATAAGAATATAGCTGGTAACATACAGGAATTCTATAACATTAATGAGAAGGTGGCATGTCTTGTTGTGAAACTTAATAAGAGGTACAAAATGAAGATTGTACAGGTCTACGCCCCTACATCCAGTCATGATGACCAGGAAGTCGAAAGCTTCTATGAAGACGTGGAATCGGCGATGAGTACAGTGAAAACAAAATACACTATACTGATGGGCGATTTCAATGCCAAGGTAGGCAAGAAGGAGGCTGGAGATAAGGCAGTGGGGGAATATGGCATAGGCACTAGGAATAGCAGGGGAGAGTTATTAGTAGAGTTTGCGGAACAGAATAATATGCGGATAATGCAGACCTTCCTCCGCAAGCGGGATAGCCGAAAGTGGACGTGGAGGAGCCCGAACGGCGAGACTAGAAATGAAATAGACTTCATACTCTGCGCTAACCCTGGCATCATACAAGATGTGGACGTGCTCGGTAAGGTGCGCTGCAGTGACCACAGGATGGTAAGAACTCGAATTAGCCTAGACCTGAGGAGGGAACGGAAGAAACTGGTACATATAAGAAGCCGATCAATGAGTTAGCGGTAAGAGGGAAAATAGAGGAATTCCAGATCAAGCTACAGAACAGGTATTCGGCTTTAACTCAGGAAGAGGACCTTAGTGTTGAAACAATGAACGACAATCTTGTGGGCATCATTAAGGAGTGTGCAATAGAAATCTGTGGCAAATCCGTTAGACAGGACACCAGTAAGCTATCGCTGGAGACGGAAGATCTGATCAAGAAACGTCAATGTATGAAAGCCTCTAACCCTACAGCTAGAATAGAACTGGCAGAACTTTCTAAGTTAATCAACAAGCGTAAGACAGCTGACATGAGGAAGTATAATATGGATAGAATTGAACATGCTCTCACAAAAGGAGGAAGCCTAAAAGCAGTGAAGAAGAAACTAGGAATTGGCAAGAATCAAACGTATGCGTTAAGAGACAAAGCCGGCAATATCATTACTAATATGGATGAGATAGTTCAAGTGGCTGATGAGTTCTATAGAGATTTATACAGTACCAGTGGCACCCACGATGATAATGGAAGAGAGAGTAGTCTAGAGGAATTCGAAATCCCACAGGTAACGCCGGAAGAAGTAAAGAAAGCCTTGGGAGCTATGCAAAGGGGGAAGGCAGCTGGGGAGGATCAGGTAACAGCAGATTTGTTGAAGGATGGTGGGCAGATTGTTCTAGAGAAACTGGCCACTCTGTATACGCATTGCCTCATGACTTCGAGCGTACCGGAATATTGGAAGAACGCTAACATAATCCTAATTCATAAGAAATGGGACTCCAAAGACTTCAAAAATTATAGACCGATCAGCTTACTGTCCGTTGCCTGCAAAGTATTTACTAAGGTAATTGCAAATAGCATCAGGAACACCTTATACTTCCGACAACCAAAGGACCAGGCAAGATTCCGTAAAGCTTACTCAACAATAGATCATATTCACACTATCAATCAGGTGATAGAGAAATGTGCGGAATATAACCAACCATTATATATCGCTTACATTGATTACGAGAAAGCGTTTGATTCAGTCGAAACCCCAGCAGTCATGGAGCCATTGCGGAATCAGGGTGTAGACGATCCGTATGTAAAAAATTAGAGGACGCTTAAGCTTCGCCTTCAAGAGTGGAACGCGACAGCGTTCCCGTCGACATGCCAAGGGGTGTAAGACAATGGGCTACGGCGCAGCGACTACGCGCCCCGCATCGGACGCGGTGAGCGTCGAGCAACGCAGCGTTCGGCGCGACAACGAAATGTGCGCCTGAGCAAGCGACGCACGCCTGAGCCTTAGAAACAGCTTGTTTCTAAGGCAACACCGCGTTCACTAGAGGCGCGTTTGTACCGCTTTGAAGCATCGAACTCGTGGCTCAGTGGTAACGTCTCCGTCTCACACTCCGGAGACCCTGGTTCGATTCCCACCCAGCCCATCTTGGAAGTTGCTTTTTATTGATGAAGTGCCTGCCGTGATTTATCGCTCACGGCCAACGCCGCGGACGCCGACACCGACGCCGACGACACCGGCTTTTCTGCGACACGAGCTCCTTAACGCTATCGCGTTAAAATAGTGAAAGATATCTATAGCGGCTCCACAGCCACTGTAGTCCTCCATAAAGAAAGCAACAAAATCCCAATAAAGAAAGGCGTCAGGCAGGGAGATACGATCTCTCCAATACTATTCACAGCGTGTTTACTGGAGGTATTCAGAGACCTGGATTGGGAAGAATTGGGGATAAGAGTAAATGGAGAATACCTTAGTAACTTGCGCTTCGCTGAATATATTGCCTTGCTTAGTAACTCAGGGCACCAACTGCAATGCATGCTCACTGACCTGGAAAGGCAGAGCAGAAAGGTGGGACTAAAAATTAATTTGCAGAAAACTAAAGTAATGTTTAACAGTCTCGGAAGGGAACAGCAGTTTACGATAGGTAGCGAGGCGCTGGAAGTGGTAAGGGAATACATCTGCTTAGGACAGGTAGTGACTGCTGATCCTGATCATGAGAGTGAAATAATCAGAAGAATAAGAATGGGCTGGGGCGCGTTTGGCAGGCATTCGCAGATCATGAACAGCAGGTTGCCATTATCCCTCAAGAGAACAGTGTATAACAGCTGTGTCTTACCAGTACTCGCGTACGGGGCCCTGGAGGCTTACGAAAAGGGTTCTACTTAAATTGAGGACGACGCGACGAGCTATGGAAAGAAGAATGATCGGTGTAACATTAAGGGATAAGAAAAGAGCAGATTGGGTGAGGGAACAAACGCGCGTTAATGACATCTTAGTTGAAATCAAGAAAAAGAAATGGACATGGCCAGGACATGTAATGAGGAGGGAAGATAACCGATGGTCATTAAGGGTTACGGACTGGATTCCGAGGGAAGGGAAACATAGCAGGGGGCGACAGAAAGTTAGGTGGGCAGATGAGATTAGGAAGTTTGGAGGGTCAACATGGCCACAATTAGTACATGACCGGGGTAGTTGGAAAAGTATGGGAGAGGCCTTTGCCCTGCAGTGGGCGTAACCAGGCTGATGATGATGATGATGGTGTATATTTGTTCCAATAATCTTTCCTTTGCAAATCCTGGGCCTCATATTTTATTTATATGTATTCTCTCTTGTGATAATATAAGTACATTATTTCTGACTCACTTTTTGGGCAAACGAGGAAGCTTGCTTCTCCTTGAAGCACATTACACCTATACAACACACATAGATACTGATAGACTATAGATCTGGCAAACGAATATGAATACACTATTACACTAATAGAAAGAATACACTAGTAGACTTGTACCAGCAGAATAGCACAGATATGTCCAGAATGAAACTAAAAGGAATGTTATCAGTATATCAGTTGTATCATTTCATAATGCAATAGAACAAACTGATAGAATGTGTATTAGTTGATCCTATCAGATTTTTTGCTAGGAATCTTTCAATGCAAATGCATATCAACTTTTTGTCTAATGCTAATAACTGAACACATGGCTTTTTGTGCTGCAAGTTTTCTTTGACTCCTGCTTCAATGCAAGTTTTCTTGGATTCTCTTCAGCTTATTTTTGCATGAAAACCCAATTTTGACTTGGAACTTAAAAGCCACCTTTTTCAGCCAGTGCGACAATGAATAGATGGGATAATGCCAACTTTGTTCGGCTTTTACTCCTTAAGCTTCTTCCTCCCTGGTTGCACTTTAAGTTCCTTAATTAACGTGTTGTAAGATAAAGAAACCACTGAAACTGAATAACCTGCCTCGTCAAGCCTTGCCACCATATTCCTTATACTTTCAAGGATAAGGTGAGGATAGCTCTTGGTTGGGGCACCTCTAATTGCGTGAGTGGCAATACTGTACTTAATAAGTTTTGAATGGCTAGACCTATAATCAACAAGGGACTTAGAAGTTCTCGACTGATATCCCTAGCATACATGATACCACATAAAAGTAAGCCTCATATAAGAAGTTGCAGCACATTTTTTTGTGGAACTTCTAAAGTGAAGTTGAAACCTTGCTCTTGTTCTCTAGATAGCTTCAGTACTTCGTTGACAGCTCTGCGAAAGTTATCGTTTGCTGATGAAAAACAAATAATCATCCACGTATCTGAAAATTTAGAGCAAGCCCACTCAGGTTTTGATTATTTGCTGGTCAACGTAACTTAGAATATTACTGAGCACTGATGCAACACCGGAACCTATGTAGACGCCAGCATTCTGTACACATATTTTACCTTCCCACCAGACCGAAATTGACTTTAAATAGGGATCAAGAAGCTCCAGAAAGCTTGCAACCAGAATTTTACACCTTTCAGCAAATTCCGGCTAACCTGTTTGATTGTGTATGCAGTCCTTAACAAACTGCAGGAGACACACCTGCGGCAAAGAATTGTATAGATCTTCTGCATCTATACTAAAGCTTGCCCATTTCCCCAGAGTATGCTCCTGCAGGAAGTGTACAACACTCTGAGAGCTGGGAACAAGGAATTGGTTGTTGATTCTCAGCCTGTCAAGGTGTGTCTGCAGAAATTCTGAAACAACATAAAGCCATGATTTATATTCCGGCACAACTGTTCTGAAATGGATTCCCTAAACTTGTGTGTTTTGCACTGAAGAAGGCGCATAACAGAAGACCTTTTTCCACCTTAACATCATTTGAGACCGTTGTCAAACCAAATTGATTCAACTTCATGCCAGCTCAACATTTTATGTTAGCTAGATTGGCATAAATTTCATTAAAATTTCTGTCAGTGGCTGACACACCCTCCTCTAGAAAAGTGCCTTCCAACACGACATCAGATTGCCCTTTGTGTCCAAGAAACCTCCACGTTTCTGCCCCATACGTTAGCACAGGTAGAGGCAATGATTGTATGCTTGATTGCACACAATGATATATATATATATATATATATATATATATATATATATATATATATATATATATATATATATATATATATATATATATATATACACTTTTTATTTAACATCCAGGGCCAGGAGACGAGAGAAGCCAGACACAAATGACCAATTTCTGACTAAACGGATTAATTTTTGACCTTATATATACATCTTGTTTTTACTGCACATGTCCCTCACCTCCATCCAGGTTCCCAACATCTGTATCTAAAAAGCTTGTCTATCACCACATACAGGGTCTGTCCTGAAAGTAATGTCAGTCAATTTATTGTGACGTGACGTCAGAGCGCAGTCTAACCGGCTGAAACTGGTAGTGCCGGAATCAAGCTAAACAGTGCTCCGTCGCTCAGTGTGCTCCAAGCATTGGAGAGTGTTGGACGGACCTGACCGTGAGAGTTGTTTTTAATTCTTGTGCAAGTGAAAATGTAGCGCTCATTAGAATAAAGATTTGCGATCAAGTTTTGCGTGAAACTTGGCAAGACTGCTGCGGAAACTGTTGCTATGCTCAAGACTGCTTATAAAGAACATGCCCTGTCAGATCGGCAAGTGTTTCGGTGCCACAAGGCCTTTTTGGAAGGCCGACAAGAGGTCGACGACGAGGACTGCGCTGGACGGCCATCCACGACCACTACAGCTGACAATGTGATGCGAGCGAGGGAACTGTTGAACTCAGACTGACGATTAAGTGTTCGTTTAATGGCCGACATGTTAAACATTCCGAAAACTCAAGTTCATGAAATCGTTACAAACAATATCGGCATGTGGAAGGCGTGCACAAAAATGGTTCTAAAAGTGCTCACTGACAACTAAAAGTCACGCCGCATTGAAACGTGCCAAGAAAATCTCATCGTGTGCAAACGTGATCGAAAATTTTTGGACGTCATTACAGGTGACGAGACTTAGCTATTTGAATATGACTCGGAGACCAAAAGGCAATCATCGATGTGGCACATGCACTCGTCCCATCGCCAAAAGAAAGCCAGGATGAGCAAATCAAAGATCAAGATCGATTATGCTCATTGTTTTTTTTTTTGACATACACGGACTGGTTCATCATGAGTTTGAAGAACCTGGAACCACTGTGAACTCCAAATTTTATGTGGATGTCCTCGAAAGACTGAAACGCATGGTTCACCGCATAAGGCCGGACAACGCAGACAACTGGAATTTGCACCACGATAATGTGCTGGCCCACAGTGCCTTCATCATCAGCGACTATCTGGTTAAAACAGAGGTGCCAACGATCCCCCAGCCCCCATACAGCCCAGACTTGGCTCCCCCGACTTTTTTTCTGCTTCCACGCCTCAAAACACCCCTGAAAGGCAATCATTTTGGGACAGTGGACGTGATCAAAGCAGCTAGCACCACAGCATTAAAGGCCATTCCGGAGAAGGTCTACCGCAATGCATTCGAGAGCTGGAAGTCTCGCTGGAGCCGATGTATTGGCGCAAAGGAGAGTATTTTGAAGATTTTTAAACACTTTTTGTAACAATAAATTCAATAAACGATTTTTAATGGCCTTACTGACATTGCTTTCAGGACAGACCCTGTACATGTACCTTGAAGGTATGTATGTGGAAAGTATTTCAACCTCTGCTTGCTTTTCTGGCATGGAACAAAACGGCATTTTGTCTCTAAACCACTTACTTTTAAACTATTTCATTTGGTTCATTTTTCTAACTTCTGCAGAGTTGCATTCACACCTTCCATAGTTAACCGCCTCCATTATCATTCTTGCTTCCTAACATATGCCCTCCCGTCATGCTAATCGGAAGGCCTTCTGTTAGCAATGGGTGTTGTATTTCAAGACTATCGTGCAATGTTGCACGAAGAAAACTATTCTTGGAGTAAATTATTATTCAGCTTGATATCACGATACTGCCGCATGGTTGTTATTTAACTCTGCAAGAGACTGGTCCTGCCATGCTACCAAGAGTACATTTCATGGGTGTTATTCTCTTTCTTTTGACATTAGTTTATGAGGCTCACAGATATGTATCTGTGTCAACAACACCTGCCATGGTCTCCTAATATTGTGCAACACACTACATTTAATAAGATAAAAGTTGCATGTTTTCTCTCTTGGACCAATCTGCTCAGTGGCAGGAGGTCAAGACCACAATTGGGAATGGCTAGCCAAGATTTGTGGTGTCTGTTCTGAGTTATGCATCTGACAAGATTTCGTGGTGTCAAGAAGACATGTCAGACATCATGTGATCTGTCTAATTATTGTGCACAGAGTTATCAGCATGATATATATCGTTAATGCTATAAAGAGTACCTCCAGCAAGCAGTCTATATGTCTTTTTGTTGCTTATGGCAACAAAATCTAACATTCTTTGAAGCATGCTCACTTGCTGTCTGATGCATAAAATGAAGAATGTTGCCTTCTCTAAATTTATTAGCAACAAGAAAGCCACTCTGGAAGCAATTATATACATACACAGCAACACACACGAAAACCTACAAATGGGGGAAAAAGCACAAACTAGGCTAACAATAAAAGAAACCGGACACTCAACAAGTGTTCCATCTTACTCAAGTATGCACATTCAACTTGAGTTAGAGAGATAGATCCATGGTCGACTCCCGCACTCCTGTGCATGCATCTAAATATGTTAAACCTCAGCTACTCTTTCATATATAACTATCCCCATGTTTGTGAAATCTGGTGCACAACCACAAGAACAACAATGGCTTGACAGGTGGTTCACCTTTCAATGAGTTCTATAAGGAGGATGCATCAACTCTTCCAGCCAATGTACACATTATCACATGAAAGCAACGGCACACCACCATACAACACAAATTATATATTTACCACGTGTTATTAAACTTACGTCATTAAAGTACATTAGAATTGGCGCTAAGTCAGGTGCACAATATATGTATATACTTTAAACAATCATAAATAAGGCAGGAGCTTGGAATATGGTTGAATATCCTTGGAAGTGCTTTGATGATACAAAAGTCAAGGCTTTGGTTTTGGCATCACCCACTCCAAATCGTTTCCTTTCTTTTTTCAGGTTGAAACATTGGCAAGGTTTGTGCCATGCGCTTCGCCCGTGGTTATTCCTTGTTCGCGCCTTATAAAAGCGCACGGGCGTGACCTTAAAACAAGAAAAACGCCACAGTAACGCAGTGGTCCCTGCCTACTTTTTCATATACTTTACCGAAATACATTACGTATGCTTCACCGCATAACATGACATTATTGCGGCAAAGCTGATTTTATGGAACTCCATTATGTAACGGACCTTTCGTCATTCTGCTGCTCGCACGAGCATAAGCTCGCAAAACCACAAAACACAGACTTGGCTTGCTGCTGGTTGATTTTCTCGCTAACATTTCAAGACGTCCGCGTTGTTTACACAAAAATCGGTCAAGTTTCTCGCGATCGTACGCGCTTCAAAAGGCAGCGTGACCACCTATAATTAAGGCAGTCATAAGCGGCGACGAAATCCACAGAAGGTACATCAACTTCCACAAAGCTACTGGGCAACGCCATCATTAACTGGCACAGGCGTCCCCCAGGAGCTGGCAAACCCTGCGATGACATCCACACAAACCACGTCACTTTCCACAAAGCTATTGAGCAACACGATCAGTGACAGGCACAGGTGAAACCCGCAAAACACTACATGGGCAGAACTACTACGGCCACACTCAATCACTTCGCCACAAGCTCTCACATTTAACGACATCAAACAGCCACATTCACTTCTCCACAGTCACGGGCACAGGCGAAGTCCGCACGGGCAGAACGGAAGCAACCATTCAGAGCTCTCGTCGCGTTCATCGCTTTAGCGCCACCTATATAAAAGTAATATACGGAGCCAAGCCAAATCATTATTTAGCGTCTATTTGGGTGAACCTAACGCTTTCGGGCCCTAAGCGTTGAGAAGTGGTTCTTGTGGGGAAGGAGGAAAGCCCAGTACTATTTTCTGCAACCCATGTGGGAGCACGGCTCAGCGCCAGCAGGGTGGAGGGGATGGGATTAAAAGAGAGAGAGGGAACGAGGGAGAAGGGTAGAGGGTCGTAGAGCGAAGTAGTGGCGGATCAGGAAGCCCGAGGTGGTGGCATGGCCGTTAGGCCATCCGTCTTTGTAGAAATCTCATACAGACTCGCCGAGAGCCCCGACGAGACGAGGTACTCGACGACAGTTACGAAGGCTGGCAGCTGATTACGACAGGGGAAGAGGATATCGTCCTGTCATGAACATGGGAGCCCCAGGCGGTGGAACTCTTGCAGAAGTCGGCCGCGGTGCTGCAGGTGAGCAGGGCAGGCCAGCGCAGGAGGTGCTCCAGAGTCTCTGGTTCACCACAGGAGGCACAGGCTGGCGAGGTGGCTTTCCCAAGGCGGTGCCTGCGGGCTGCAGTCCAGTAGCAGCCAACTCACAGTCGGAGCAGCAACGAGGCATCCTTTCGTAGGAGGCCGTGCTGTGGAAGAGGCCGTGGAGGCCGGCCCAGGGGTACCCGTTTGTCCGGGTGGCAGGCGATGATGTGCCGGCGCAGCCTGTGTCTCGAGAAGTCTGCGGCCGTTACAGCAGGGCTGAGGGGGACGCTTGAGTGGTGCGCACTTTTTGCAAGAGTGTCCGCCACTTCATTGACCAGGATCCCCACGTGTGCCGGTAGCCAATGCCGAGATACTGAGCATCCTGCGTCTTGAAGGGCCGTCAGTCTTGAAGAAAGCAGCGCTACCCCAAGGCTAGCCCTGTCAGGGTTCTGCAGTGTTAGGATCGGCCTGCAGGGGTCCTGCTGCAGGTGCGTCCGCTGCAGGTGCGTCGATCGATCCGGGGTGGCGGCGCCCTTCAGAGAACCAGCGAGGATAGCGCTAACCAACCGTGAACTTCCTTTGGAGAACTGCGGACTACGGCAGCTCTGGAATTTAGGGGCGCCGGCTGGGTTCGGGCGTGACCACCTGACTACGGGGACGCCAGACAATGGATACCACGACGACTGCGCTGCAAAGGTCGTCGGCCCTCGGAGAGAGCACCGAAACCTGTGCGGCATGTGTGTGTGTAAAACCCCTACCCTCTTCTCGCAAAGGCGACCACGAGGACTTTCTACGATGACGTCGAACGATGACGTCGAACGGAGGGGTTATAAGCGGCTGCCCAGGTAGCACACAAAGTCTTGAAAACGTCGTATTAAGGGATTCAACGTCTGAAACGGATTTTTGACCAAAATCGACGCATCAAAGACGTTCCAAACAAGATAGCTTAAAAACGAGGGGTGAATACGTTTTGATAACGTTGGAAGCCAGACAGCTTAAAAACGAGGGGTGAATACGTTTTGCAAACGACTCAAAACGCCACCGCCACGCCACGGCGCGTCAGCCTCTTTAGCGGCTTCTACAATATTCAACAACCCATCAACGCGATCCAACCTTGCGCAAGGTGGCGATACCGTCGTCAGATCATGTGACCAAGGTGGCCACGTGATTCGTGATGCCGGGCAGCCGGGCGAGCCGGGGCATAGTCGCGTCGTCATGGCGTCGTCACGTCACCGCACTCGCATTGCGCTGTGGTGTGTTTGCGGCTGTTCTGAACGTGCTGCCGCTGCCCTTTGCTATGTAAGTGTTGCAGTGTTTTGCTGTCACGAAAGCGATATTCTGTGATCAGTTTGGGTTGTGCGATATGTTTGTGTGGTTTTAATTTGGAAATCAGTAGTGTTTTCAATTGTTATTTGATCAAGGCGGCCACGTTATTCGTGAAGCCGGGCATAGTTACGTTATCGCACTCGCATGGCACTATGGTCTGTTTGCGACTGTTCTGAATGTGCTGCCGCTGCCCTTTGTCATGTAAGTGTTGCAGGGTTTTGCTGTCAAGAAAACGACATTCTGTGATTAGTTTGGGTTGTGCGATCTGTTTGTGTAGTTTAATTTGGAAATCAGTAGTGTTTTCAATTGGAGGGCGCGGAGTGGAGGGCACTAATCAGCTCTTCAAGTTCACTGTCATGTTATGTGAGGCGCCTTTTCACTGACGCTGTAATTAAGGCGTTAAGGGCAGTATAAGGACGAAAGTTAGAGGGACGAAATCGTGCCTGTGTGTCCCTAGCGTCGGGGTCGGCCGCTATGCGTGATCCTAACAAGAAAGCATTTTGCAGAATGCGAAGAAAGGCGGCAAAATTTCTGTCTGTGCGCACCTTGCCGACCTCCGCAATAGAGCCATCATCGTGGTATTTTAGTCTCCCGTTTAGCAAGAGTGTTGCAGACAAGGGAACTGGTTCAAACAGGCTTTTTTTTAATGATTCACTACTAGTGCGGTATCCCAAAAGGTGAGGTCAAGTGCTCACCCTATTTTCTTCCCTCGCGCTACAGCGCACTGACAGAATTTTGCGTGCACCATACCGTGCTTTTATCATTTGCGCTTCAGGTTCTCGATTGTGCTTTCGCCCCCTTTACCCACGTGATGGGTATTTCATGGTATTATCGTGTACCACATGTGTCCATATATTGTGTCCAATATATGAAACGGCCAAATTCGATTTTATTTGACGCCTCAAATGGTAGTAATGTATTCAGTCCCTTGTAGCTTTGTGCTTGTTATCAATTTTACTATTTGGCGAATGGATACAGCATGTACGCTGCATAACTCGCTTGTGGATACTGCATACGTGAGTCGAGTATGCCCTTGGTATAAAATAACTTGTATGCTTTAGGTAGTACGATTGTTTGCAGTTTGGGACATGTGTCGGAATGTACGCTGTGCGCCCTTCGCGCTTTACGGCGGCCTGCCGAGTTCGTGCGGGTGCCATGTGTGCGCATGTAGTTCGCGAAGCGCTCTCGCAGTTTTTTTTAATATATATATATACATGTGTTCTGTTCGCGCGCTTCGCACAACAGGGCATGTCGCAGTTCTTTGTCCTTGTGCAACACATTTTCCTAGCGTACGTCTGTGCATTATTTGGTACCGGTTTAACACGGGGCTCTTTTAGCCGCTATCCAGTCCGTTACGAATCGAATTTCTCGGTCGTGATGGCTCCTCTGCGCAAGCTACGAGAGTGAGCCAGTCGCATCGATAATTTCGATCCGGATCGGGCTTGATCGCGATCGAGAGTGGTCGTGTGACACCGGTTTTACACATGGCTCCCACATAGGGAACACTTTAAGTTCAATGCTACTGAGTGAAGAGCAAGTGCATATATATGCCAGTGGTGGTATGTGGGCAAGTCTTTCTGGTGAAGCCAATACTTGTGCATTCAAAACATTTCAATTACCAGCGTAGTGCATCAATGTGTCTACTTCGACAAAATAGAGCACCAGTGCAGATATCTGAACATACCTGTCCAGGGCAGCAAGTGTGTCTAGATTGAAACCACTACCAGCATGTGCGGCAGTTCTATTTCCAGCAGCGGGACTGCACAATAATCAGTAGGGTGCTCTCAAGCTGTTTTTCTATGAAGCTCTGCCTGGACTGTGTGCCAAATATTTTTGGACGTGAAAGTGGGGGTGAATTGGTAAACATCAGTGGAACTGTGCCTGGACTTTGTGGCAAATGTTTTTGGATGTGAAAGTGTGAGTGAACTGGCAAAGAATTTGCTCTGGGCTACATGTGTTAAACGTTTTTCTCATTCAGAGTGCTTTTTTTTTACTTTAGGAGACTGGAGATGTGCGCAAAGTGTGACATGTCAGTGTGCTAATTAATGTATTTGCTGGTTTGCAAATTATTCGTTGCAACTTTATTTTTGCCAGAGAGGTACAACTTTGCCTCTTGTAAAGGGCTTTTTAGATAAAACACTTACTGTTTATTATGACCATTGCTTCCTTTGTTACACAAATGCAGCTTCCAGTGCATTCCAGTTTATTTCCATGTTTATGTAAGTTTCTAATATGAGGCTTGTATATTCATTTCTCACGTTCTGGAGTGGCAAGATGCAGCATTACTGTCTCATCGTTCGCTGTACTACAGTAGTGTTCACTTGTTACACTGAATCCCCCGTTTAAGTATTCTGTACTAATTTCACTTTATTGCTTTTTTGTTGTATGGTTATTTTTTTCTCGCCATTACCTTCTTTGATATATCCTAAAGGCAATATTTCCAATTTTGCATTGTTCCCATTTTTTTTTATTTCTGTCACAGGATTGTTTTATGATGGTATGCGGTGGTATTTCTTTTTGTGCTCTTTTCAAGCTTCTAGATGATTGGTAACATTGCTTGGAGGCAGTTACCATCCAATTCATACTCTTGCATTTTTCAGTCTACTTCTTCCATTCGCTCCGATGTCACTTCTGCATAACTCTAGTCCATCTAATAGCACGCGCACTTTACTATGATAAATTAGACACTTTAGTACACTCCAGGTTTTTCTGTTCATTTTTGTGTGTGTACTTGGAATTTTGTTTATGTGCTAGTGAATGTTCACTTTCGAGTTCATTACGAATCCTTTCTGCGACTTTTGCCATTGTTGATGTACTTTTATTTCTATTTGCATTTCTCACACAGTTTGTTCGAACCTTGCATAAGCATTACATTTTAATAAAGTGTTCTTGCTTTGTCACAATGTTCTCATTTCATGCACTCTTGGCATGAAGGGCTTGGTCTGGCCACCTGCCAAGACGTGGCCATTTGTTCTTTGCAGGATGTCATTCCCATTGTGGTTGTAAGCATCGTAGCTTACTAAAGGCGGTATTAAGGATTTATTATTCCTAACAGGCTCATTTTCGTGCGACTTGGTAGACGATGCGCCGGCCATGCGGGGAACAGTGCTTGGCACTGCGCCATGGCTCTTACAGTCAACACCGACGCTTCTACTCATCTGGGGTTGATTGGAGATGGTTGTTCGAAACGCCCGATCAGTTTCACCTCACGCGATTGGCCTAGGCCGTGCCAACGGGTGCGGCTGACGACGTCTGCGCGGCATAGGCCAGTCGCGTGAGGCGAAACCAAACGCGTGTTTTGAACAACGATGTCTCATCGCGCCCGTCACCCGCGAAAATTACCTTCAGATGATCGTAAACCTTTCAAGACCGCTTCTAGACCAGCTTTTTGATAACGTCCTAAAAACGTTTAGAAATTGGTTACGAATAGTTTTGGCAAAGGGATTACTTGTGTCTTTCCCAATCCTATTTCTAGACCAGCTTTTCGAATACGTCTTGCAGACCTGTTCTAGATCGTCTCAAGAAAGTAATTAAGCCGGACATTAGCAGAGATATCCGACGTTTTCCCGCCGAAGTTCTCTCATTCGTGTTTTCTTTAACCCGTTTTTATCGTCTTGAATAAACGCTACGAGAACGTTACGTATCTCTTTTGTGCTACCTGGGTGTTGTCGGCTGCTAGAGGGTGCTCGTGCTCGTCGTCGTGCTCTGTGCTCGAAATGTACTCGTGAGCTGTGTGCTCGATTGCTGTATGCTTTGTCTTGCGGGCTCCATTTGGGAGTCACGCTAGGCTGTCGATGTATGTCTTGTTTAACCTGTAAATAATGTAAATAAACCCTGTTCACCTAGTTCCTCCCTAGTTCCTCTCTACGACCTTCAACTCCTTCCAATGGTGGCAGCGGCGGGAACGACCTCCAAGTCCTACATCTGGTTGGCAGCGGTGAGATCAGCCTACGGCTCGTAGATCGGCCTACGACTCGGAAACAGCAACGGCAGCTCACAAACGTTGGCACGTGGTGACCGACCGGTATCCTGATCAAGTTGGAGGCGACTTGGGATTGATCACCTCTTGCAACTGACTGGGTACGGCGGAGAAGGACTGGTTATATAGTGCTACTTCAGTGGGTAAGCGTTTGGTTTTCGCTGTAAGATTTACCATGCTTCAATTTAGCTGTGTTTGTTGATTTGATTCTCTGGGATCTTTTTACTTGTATTCTGATTTGCGTTAGTATCGCAGCAAGTATTGTGTGACAGCAGAGCCAAAGCTTAAAGTAGCGACCATGGTCCTAATGTGTTTGACGAGAGCTGACCTGTTGTGGTTGTGTGAGGGGATTGAGGCAGACGTAGAGGAGGACTTGAGGGAAGCAGAGGTTCGTAAAACCATTCTCGAAAGTAACAATGATTTGAAATTCATAGGACAAATTGGTAAACGAATTCTAAGCAAAAAGCGGGAACAGGAAGCAATTAGGCAAGAACAGGAAGAATTTAGGTAAGAACAGGAAAAAGCTAGGCAGGAACTGAAAAGAATTTCGCAGGAAGAAGGCCTAACAGAAGTAACAAAAGGCAATACGTTGCTGCATTGAACAAAGAGATTGAAGGTTTGGAGCAGGAAATCAAGCGAAGTCAACAGCGGCTTGAGAAATCTGTAGGCTGGACGCAGCGAAAATGGAAGGAAGTCGCTTTGTCACGCTAGACTGTCGATGTATGTCTTGTTTAATCTGTAAATAAACCCTGTTCACCTAGTTCCTCCCAAGTTCCTCTCTACGACCTTCAAATGGTGGCAGCGGCGAGATCGTCCGACAACTCCTACATCTGGTTGACAGCGGTGGGATCGTCCGACGAATCTAATAGCAGACAGAGAATCGCCGCCTTGGAGTCGCAGAAGATGGCAGCCGGGGTCGCTGGTATAGCTCCCCTGTAAGTAGGTCCACAGCGAGGTGGAGTCCTGCTAGCTCTTCTGCGGTAGAGCTTGCATGCCCTAGCTGGGAGACGGCACAGCTTGCTCTTTCGTAGGGCCGGTGCAACGCAGGCTGCTGTAGATGAGCCCGTCTCCGGTATCAGATCCATCGACGAAGATGTGAAAGTGGTCCCCAAGTCTCTCTTGGAGGAAAGAGGCTGCCGTCTGCTGTAGGGCACATGTTGGGGAACGGTTCTTCGAGACACCTGGCAACTCCGTCGAGATAGGGATTGGTGGTCGATGTGGTGGGCGAGGCTGTACAGCGTTTGCAGGCGTGTCCCCTACTTCCTCCTTATAGAGGCCACACAGCCGTCCCATGTGTGATGCTGGTCGGGAGCGTAGGCGGGTCAGGAGTGCTTGACCATCTGCGGCATGGTGTAGGCGATCAATGTGTCGTAACCCCTGTTGTAGGAAGAGTAATGACAGGGGCAAGGCACCTGCCTCAGCCAAAGTGGCGGCCACTTGTGAGGTTCGGGGAACGCCACAGAGCCGTATTGCTGACCGATGCGCGCTGCAGCTCCAGTTCCCGCAGGCGGGGTGGGGCAGCGCCACAAGAGGGAGGGCATACAGTAGTCGTGAAGACTGCAGCTTCAAATAGCTGCAGGGCCCACCTGGTGGTACAGCCCTGTCCACGGGCAAGGAGCGTTGGATCGACCAGGGCAATATAACGTTTACCCCCCTTTCCACTCCGTCGACCGGATCGCAGAAACTGCGGCCGTTGAAAAATACAAGTATTTGGGCATATGGCTATACGAGGGCAAAAAGTACTTGGAAGAACATGAAAAAATTATGATTGAAAAAATGAAAAGGAACTCAGCTGTAATGAAACGCAAGGCACTATGGAACTATAATAGGTACGAGGTGTTTAGAGGGGTATGGAAAGGGGTTATGGTACCTGCCTCACATTCGGAAATTCAGTACTGTGCATGAAATCGGAAGTTCAGGCACGCATGGAAACAAGACAGAGAAGAGTAGGCAGCTTGGCCTTAGCAGCGCACGGGAACACCCCTACTGAGGGAGTGCAGGGGGACATGGGATGAACGTCATACGAACGTAGAGAGGCAATAAGTAAGCTAAAATATGAACAGACTCTCCCAGCACTGGGGAAAAAAAGGTGGGCGGGAAAAGTGTATGAAAAGTTTGAACACAAAGTGGACACTTAGAACTAGGAAGCTGAGGATTAGATACCTACAGCCGAGGGAGGCGGTCCAACGTGGTTCTAGTGTGGGAAAGGAGGTGAAGGAGACGGAAAGAAAAATGTGGGAAGAAAGAATGCTCGGAAAGCCAGTGCTATCTATGTATAGGACACAAAAACAGGAGATAAAGAGAGAGCTCTTATTTAATAACTCGCGGGGCAGCTCACTTTTATTCGAAGCTAGGACCGGGGTTTTGAGAACAAAAACATACAGGGCTAAATTTGAAGACGTAGACCTTTTGTGCACAGCTTGCGGAGCCGAAATTGAGACCACAGAGCATATAGTGCTGAGATGCATAGACCTTGGCGCGATTCTGGCTGAGGGAACAGTGACAGATATGGAAGGAGCATTAGGTTTTCCCGGGGAACGAGGGCAAATAGACGAGAAATGAATTGCAGTAACGAAGGGGAGGCTAGAGGATTGGTGGATGAAGTCAAGGGAGAGATAATACCATAAATCGGGGAGCTAATGTTTTCTATGCTATTTTAGATATTTATTTTGGGGGGAGGAGGGGAGTGAAAACTAGTTTAAGGAGAAGGGGATATAAAGAAATAAAGATGGGGGGGGGGGGGGCAAAAGGCTAGGTGGCGCTAGCCGCCGCCCGTTACAAAGGGTGTAGCCGCCATCCATCCATCATTGCATCCATCCATACAAAATCGCATGGCGGCAGCAGGAGCAAGTTTTGTTACAGTCATATGGTCACAGTGGTTTCATAGAATAAACTGCTTTCGAAGAAAATCGCTGACCGTCGTCGGGCTTCCCGGGGTCTATTCCATTACCAGGCCCTATGGTCCCCGTTGCCAAGCTGCCAGTGCTAACTCAACGCATCTGGAACAAAGGTGAGGTTACTTCTTGGAGTTTCGCACAGTTACTTGCTCTTATGCTATTGCAGAGAGAACCGCGTTGGTGAATTCGTGCGGTATAACGTGGTCTCGAAATTTAGCTAGCGCTGAACGGTTGCTCCAGTTTCGCAGAGATCGCAGGATCATCTATTCGTACCTCCTATAAGAACTGCAGTTTCTATGCGCTGCCCCGAGTTGAAACAGTAGAGTGCCACTGTTGGTAAGGTGCAACATGCGTGTGCTTAGTCGCGATGTGCCACCTCTCACGCGCCAACACTTGCATATGCACTGAACTGTCACTGCTGTGAATATTGTCTCACGGGCCTTTTTTTTTTTCTCGACCTTTATGTGGTGACAGTATGCCATGCGTACCTTATGTGGTTAATTGTAACGGGATCGTTGTGCTATTGTGCTCAGCAGTGGTCACGCACATGGCTGCATTTCTTTCCCTTACTCACTGTTTAATAGTGATAACCACTCTAGCTGAAGCATCAGCACTTTCCATTTGTTGCTCTCAGATAGTGACAGTACATTTCCTTCACTTAAAGCTTGTTAGCAGCTCTTATGTGTGAGCTGTGGAGTTGTCATGCACTTTGTACGTGGTGATCGAGCAGAGTAACAAATTTGCTTCCATGCTGCTGTTGCTTAAAAGTACTTTAAAAGGCAAACGTGCATAAGTGCATGAATCAGCTCATTTTACCCACGTCCGTTGCTTTCTTTGTTCATTTTATAATGGCACGTTTGTCCACACAAATAAGAAAAGCTTGCAAGACACTTAAGCTTTGCCTTTGAGTGGAACGCAATAGCGTGAAATAATCTGACTGCTTCCCGCCCTTCCCGGAAACTGCAGTTTATGTAACCGTAATGTTTTCGTTGAAACGGTGGCGGCAAACGCTATGCACGAAGGCGAGCTTTCTGGATCGTTTTCTCTTTCCCCCCAATGGCTGATGTCCTGGATGTGCGGAGCCGAGCACCATCTGGATGGTGTCGCAAGGAACTGAGCGGGGCATGCTGCTCCTTCTAAGACAGACTTCAGATGGCATCTGGAAAAGGGGCTTAAGCTTCTGCATAACAGAATTTTTTTCTAGTATATTCAAATTACAGTCCGACACTATGATGTCGGTAGGTTGTGTGTAAGTCCTAGTTTACAAATTTTTAAAAACTTTTTACTTTGAAACAATCAATTAATTTGATGACCCCTGTGCACTATGCGGAGGGTCTGCGTGGTTTGGTATAATTTCCGCGCCAGAGCCCCGTAACACCACAATTATGTCGTCCACTGCCTCCGCCGCCAGCTTACCTGTCGTCGCCCAACGCAACTACTGAAGGAAAACAAATGTATAGCACTCTGCAGTCCACCGCCCGCCCTGCTGTCACTGCGGAGAAGCCAGTCTGTCTACTGCCGGTGCTCATACCGTTACTTGGGACTACAAGGGGTTGTTATGCACCCACGGCAAGGGGAACGGCCTCGTCATATTGCTGGGTACTTTGACACCACTCAGTGGAGCCCTTGGTGATTGTATCGTTCCCCGTCACCAGGGCACTATCTGTAGGCGCAGCATCGACCATACGCTCACACAGCCGAGGGCCAATCTGTCAGCCCATATCTGGAAAACTAAAAGCAGGAATCGATGGAGATGCAGTTACTGTTCGTCGAACTGATAGAGGTCCTCTGCCACTGCCCAAGACGCAGAGAAGACTATCTCGACGCCATATCAATGAGGCGCTGCCCTCTTGACAAAGCCACGAAGCAAAGACTACACCCACAAATAAAGACATAGAAGCCGGTGACACAGGACACAGGAGCCAACTACTCCTCCGATATGAGTCGACTCATCACCTCCCAGTTGAAAAAAGTTAAGACTGCATGGAAAGGCCCTCAAATTTGGGCTGCCAACTTGAATTGCACGCCGAGTAATGCTGACTGGAATCTGCATGGCAAGAATTACAGTCCATGACCAAACCTACCCTATGACGTTCATTGTCCTCCAACAGTGTTTGTGAGACGTAATTCTCAGCATGGACTTCCTGAAACAACACGGTGAAATCATAGACTTGAAGTTAATAACGCTATTAGAATATTATAAAGGAGATTTATTGGGGTTCGTAGCGACCGCCGGTCCTAGGATGCACCGAGCAGTTTTCGAGCTCGAGCCTCTGCTGCGCGCTTGATGCTGCCGATGCTGCTGACTCTGTGCGCACGTTCGTCATCTGCCTTACAATGGCCCCGCGGAAATAAAGGAGCCATCCTGGCGACTTAGTTTTCTGGAAGGGTGGTAGAATGGTGATACGGCTTGAGACGCTGAACGTGAACGACTTCGCGGTTACGACGTCGCATGTCGGACGGCGGCGTTAGCGGCCCAACCAGGTAATTGACGGGTGATGTTCTCTCGAGAACGCGGTATGGCCTGTCGTACTTCGAAAGGAGTTTTGAAGTGAGCCCAGGCGTGCGGTGTGGCACTAACAACCAAACGAGAGCGCCCGGGAGAAAAGTGGGAGTCGAGTTCTGGGCATCGTGAACAGCTTTTTGACGGTTCTGGTCGTCCGAGGTGAATCGGTGGGCCAGCTGGCGACATTCCTCGGCGTGTCTGGCGGCTTCCGAGATCGGCCGGCATTCAGATGGGTCCGGCCGGTATGGCAGAATGATGTCAATTGTGTGCGAAGGATGACGGCCGTAAAGAAGGTAAAAGGGCGAGAATCCAGTAGTGGCCTGAGTCGCGGTGTTGTAGGCGTAGGTGACAAATGGAAGAACTAGGTCCCAATTAGAGTGATCAGGTGAGACATACATGGCGAGCATGTCACCAAGAGTTCGATTAAAGCGTTCCGTAGTACCGTTAGTCTGTGGGTGATAAGCAGTGCATTTACGATGAACAATGGCGCATTCAGCAAGCAGTCGTTCGATGACTTCAGATAGGAAGGCGCGGCCTCTGTCGCTTAAAAGTTCACGTGGACCTCCGTGACGAAGGAGAAAACAACGAAGTATGAAATTGGCGACCTCCTGCGCTGTAGCATTTGGTAGAGCAGCAGTCTCCGCATAATGGGTTAAGTGGTCTACCGCAACGATTATCCACCTGTTGCCGGTAGGAGTCAATGGAAGTGGCCCGTAGAGATCTATGCCCACGCGATCAAAGGGTCGGGATGGGCATTGTAAAGGCTGGAGTTCACCGGCGGAGCTGGGCCGTGGCGCTTTGCGGCGTCGGCACTCATGACAAGAGCGGACGAACTTTCAAACGAAATTGTACATTCCGCGCCAGTAATAGCGGTGTCGAAGTCTTTCATAGGTCTTGAAGACTCCCGCGTGGCCACACTGAGGGTCGACATGGAATGAGGAGCAGAGCTCTGATCGCAAGATTCTTGGAATGACGAGTAACCAGGTGCGTCTCTCTGGGGCATAGTTGCGTCGATATAGTAGCTGGTCGCGAATCGCAAAATGAGGAACTTGGCGCCGAAGCGTACGTGACGCCGGAACTTTCGACTCATCCGAGAGAAGGTCTAGCAGAGATGCAGTCCAGGGATCATTATGCTGTGCATCAGCAATAGTGTCAACATCCAGAGAGGATAATGTACACTCGCAGGCGGAATCGTCACTGGCCTTCGGGGGAGGCGGCGATCGGGATAGCGCGTCAGCATCGGAGTGCTTTCGCCCGGAACGGTAAACCACACGGATGTCATATTCTTGGATTCGCAATGCCCAGCGGGCAAGGCGGCCCGATAGATCTTTGAGCGTCGACAGCCAACATAGTGCGTGGTGGTCGGTCACTACATCAAACGATCGGCCGTATAAATATGGGCGAAACTTGCCAGGCGCCCACACAATGGCCAAACACTCCTTTTCTGTAACGCTGTAATTTGTCTCCGCTTTGGTTAACGTGCGACTCGCGTATGCGACGACATTTTCTGTGTGGCCAGGTTGACGCTGTGCCAACACAGCGCCAAGGCCTACACCGCTTGCATCGGTATGGATTTCGGTTGGCGCTTGAGGGTCAAAATGGCGAAGAATGGGTGGCGTCGTGAGAAGACGGCGCAAGGTTTCGAAGCCGTCGTCACACGCTGGAGACCATGATGAGAGATCTCTAGCGCCGCTAAGGAGCTGCGTGAGAGGCATTATAATTGACGCAAAATTTCGAACGAATCGCCGGAAGTAAGAGCAGAGGCCAATAAAACTGCATAGCTCTTTCATAGTGGTAAGTTTTGGGAACGCAGTAACAGCACATAGTTTCTCGGGATCCGGGCGACTGCCCTCCTTTGACACGACATGGCCTAAAATTGTGAGCTGACGAACAGCAAATCGGCACTTCTTCAGGTTAAGTTGCAACCCGGCGTTGGTCAAGCAAGTGAGTACGTGCTGGAGGCAGAGCAGGTGCGTTGCGAAATCAGGGGCGAACACCACAATGTCGTCCAGATAGCAGACAGATTTTCCATTTGAGGCCACGCAGAACATTATCCATCATTCTTTCGAATGTAGCAGGTGCGTTGCAAAGTCTGAAAGGCATGACGGTGAATTCATACAAGCCGTCTGGTGTAACAAAGACAGTTTTTGGGCGATCGGCCTCTGCCATCGGAACCTGCCAATAGCCTGACCGCAAACCCAGCGAAGGAAAGGACTCGGCTCCCTGCAGACAGTCCAGAGCATCATCGGTGCGTGGTAATGGGTAGACGTCCTTCAGCGTGATCTTGTTCAACCGTCGAAAATCAACACAGAAGCGGATGAAACCGTCTTTTTTTGTGACGAGGACCACGGGAGAGGCCCATGGGCTTTGGGAAGGTTGAATGACGCCTCGAAGGAGCATGTCATTGACCTGGTCTGCAATGATGCGACGTTCCGTAGCGGACACGCGATATGGTCTTTGTCGCAGCGGTTAGTGAGAGCCAGTGTCAATGTAATGCTCAACCGTCGATGCACGGCCAAGAGATGTTTGCGCAACATCGAAAGAACGGCGGAAGTGCTGAAGGACTGCGAGAAGTTGAGATCGCTGCAAGTGCATCAGATCTTCGGCGATGAATGGGCTGAACGTCCATGTTGAGTCGGGTACGGAGAGGGCATTCAGTTCATAGACGGCAGTAGAAGGCACTTTGTTGAGGACGGAGACAATTCGTGTTGAATCGACCAACTTGACGTAACCAAGGCATTCGCGGCGGAGCAGTGATAGCGGCGACGAAAGATGATTGTAAATGGGCATCGTGCTGACACCGGCGGCAAGGTCAAGAGCTGCAAAGGGCAAAGGAAGCACTTTTCTGGTAACAAAGTGACGAGAGGGCATGAAGAAGACCGTCCCGTCGGATATGGTACTACAGAAGACTGGTACGAATGCTGAAGAGCACGGGGCAATACAGGTGTCTTCTTTCACGAGAATTTTAGCAGCAGGATGAGCATCGATGGAGGCCAGGTCACCAAGGTGGAAAAGTTCAATCTCAGCCCGAGCGCAATTGTGGCGTGAGAGAAAATCCCATCCTAGAATAACCGAGTGGGAGCACGATGAAAGAGCTATGAATTCCATCATGTACAAAACGTCCTGTATGGTCACACGGGCAGTACAAGCAGCGGTAAAGCAAATGGGTTGAGCACTCGCCGTTCGAAGCGACAATCCAGACAGAGACGTCGTCACTTTACGAAGCGAACGGCAAAACCTGGCATCCATAACTGAAATAGCGGCACCGGTATCGACGAGGGCTACTGTGGCGACATTTTCAATAAACACATCAATGACATTGGCAGGTAAAGGAGGAGGACTTCGGCATGTCGACACTTGCGCAGTTCTTGCCTCAGGAACTGCGTCGTCTAGTTTCCCTCTTCGTTAGTGTAACATAGCAGCGGCAGCGTAACTGCCGTCATGTAAGAAGGGAGACGTTGACGACCCAGTGGTTAGCCGAAAACAACGCACAAGTGTTTAATGCACGTATATATAAAGCAAAAGGGGAAAGGGAAAAGGAGGAGTGAACATAGAAAAAGAACTTGGTGCCTGCGCATTGACAGCGCGCACATGACGCGGCGGTTTGATACCACATTTTGCAACATTTCTTCCTTCTTAAAAACGCTGCACTGGCTTGCGGGATCTTGTGGAGCGTCGAACAGGTTGCATGGGTACTTGGTCTGCCCAGGATGCCACGAGTGTTGGAAGAGGTATCTGGTGGTCCAGGTCTTGAAACACTTCTTGGGGTGAAGATTCTCCCGCGTCGTCGGGGCTCGCGGATGGCTCTTGGCAGAGTGGCGGTGCGCTGTGAGTACTGTCTCTGCTGATCGAGCCTGGGTCGGTTCCTGGTGGTTCATCTGGAGAAGATTCAGTACGGGTGCGCACTTGGTCGATGTGACGCCGCACGATTGCTTGAGGAGTCTCCACTGTGACCATCCGTCCTTCCGATGTCGCCGTTACCCGTCCTGGTATCCATTTACTATTTGACCCGTAGTTGCGGACATGTACACTACAGTCCGTTGGAGGCAACCACTCGTCGTTTTCCTTTTAGAATTAGACACCGTCGCTGCAGGGAAGCAGGTGTCCAGGCGCGATCGTATCTGGTACCCCAGCAGCATTTCCGATGCCGACTTTCCGGTTTTCTGGGGAGTCCTTCTGTAATTAAGCAAAAAATGCATAAAGTTATGCTCCAGCTTTCTGCGTCGCATCTTCCGGAGACCATCCTTAATTGTCCGTACTGCCCTCTCCGCCGCTCCGTTTGATTGCGGGTGATAGGGGGCGGTTTTTAGGTGTGTAATGTTGTTCCTGTCAACAAACGTTGCAAATTCCTGGCTGGTGAACTGTGTTCCATTGTCGGATACGAGGGTTCTTGGTACCCCGAAATGGCTAAATATATCCCGTAGGCAGTCAATGGTGGTTGCCGAAGTAGCCTGGTTCAACGGCACTGCTTCTATCCACTTAGTGTGGGAATCTACTACCACGAGAACCATTTTACCTTCTATTGGTCCTGCATAGTCGACGTGAACCCGCGACCATCTCTCCTGCGTTTGAGGCCAATTTAACGGCGGGGCCGCTGGTGGCATAGGCAAATTGGCAATGCAATTCTCGCATTGCGCTGCCGTGAGCTCTACTTCACAGTCTGTTCCTGGCCACCAAAACAAGGACCGCGCAACTGTTTTCATTGCCGAGGACCCCTGATGCGTTTCTTGCAATAATTGTAGCAAGCGCTCACGCGCTGCGACAGGTATTATGACATGGTGTCCCCAATAGATGAGGTTGTGTGCCAGAGATAGCTCTAACTTGCGATCAGCAAAGGGGACCAAGGAAAGGTCAAGTCGTTCTGCGCCTTTCGGCCACCCATGTAACACGTTTTGCTTTACGCAAGCTAAGGTTGAGTCATTGGCGGTCAGCTCCTTCAGCTCACGTGTTGTGACTATCCCTTCATCCAGGCTTTTCAAACAAAATACGTACTCTTCAGGGTCAGGTTCCGTGACGAGATCGGAGCCCTGCAGCGGCAGTCTGCTCAGTGCATCCGCATTCAGTAGCAGCCTTCCCGGAGCATATTCGAGCTTGTAACGGTAGCCTCCCAGGTAGAGGGCCCAGCGTTGGATGCGAGCTGCAGCCATGGCAGGCGTCTGGCGGTCGGGCCTCAGCAGTCCTAGAAGTGGCTGGTGGTCGCTAACGAGCACGAATTTTCGACCTAAAAGGTAATCCCGGAACTTAGTCACACCAAAAACAAGTGCCAGTGCTTCACATTCTAATTGAGAATAATTTCTTTCGGCTTTTGTCAGGGTTCGTGAACGGAACCCGACTGGTCTGTTGGTGCTTCCAATTGTGTGAAAAAGAACCGCGCCTATACCACGAGCGGATGCGTCACATTCCAACTTCAGTTCCCTCGATGGATCAAAATGCACAAGGACCTCGGCGTCCTTAAGATGCTGCTTTGCCTTCCGAAATGCAGATTCCTGTGATAACTTCCACTGCCAGCGTGCGTTTTTTCCTAGCAACTGGTACAATGGGAACAATGTATCTGACATATTCGGCAAAAACTTTGAATAGAACGACATCATACCAAGGAACGAACGCAGCTCGCTTAGGTTTTCGGGACTAGGGGCATTCATGATAGCATCTACATTCTTCTCAGTTGGGTGAAGGCCGGTACAATCAATACGATGCCCAAGATAAGCGACAGATGGCTGGCTAAATTTACACTTATCGTATCTGAGCTTCACGCCGTGTTCTCTGAACCGTTCTAACACCATTTGCAATCGAGCTCCGCAGTCTTCAACCCTTTCCACGACTAGAACGTCATCCAAGTAAGCCTGAACGCCAGGTAACCCAGACAGTATGGTATCAAGTTTTCTTTGGAAAATTGCGGGAGCCGAGGAAATGCCGAACGGAAGCCTATTGTAACAAAACAGGCCTTTGTGAGTGTTAATAACGCAAAGCTTCCGAGAGTCCTCGTCCAAAAGCACATGGTTATAAGCATCCCGCAAGTCGAGCGTACTGAACAACTGGCCTCCTCCTAGTGACGCAAAGATATCTTGAATTACCGGAAGTGGGTACTGCTCCGTGACGCAAGCAGGATTTAGAGTAGCTTTAATATCACTGCAAATTCTGATCGAGCCATCTTTCTTCAGAACAGGTACAATGGGCGTCGCCCAATTCGAATGCTTGACTGGCGATATTACACCCGGCGACACTAACCGGTCAAGTTCTTGCGATACCTTGTCACATAGAGCATTTGGAATAGGTCTCGCCTTACAGAATTTGGGAACAGCGTCGCCCTTCAGCAGGAGGCTGGCTGGTGGTCCCTTGATCAACCCCAAGGTTTCCGAGAAAACATCCTGGTATGTGTCGCAGATGGCATGGATCCTGTGACAGTCCACTTAATTCGACGTGGTCTCGCCTTCACCCGTCACTTGTAGTACCGGAACGCCCGCTTGGCCCGGGGCAGTCTAGCACTATAAGGGCACAGTTAAGAGAAATATCGTGGTATTTCACACAAAGTTGAAGCTCGCCCGCCACCGGCAATCTTCCATTGTAGCAGGATAGCTTCACGTGTGAAGGTTGCAAGCTTGGCCAGCATTTGTGATGTTTATCAAAAAGCTGTCGCGATATTACGCACACCGGGGAACCAGTGTCTACTTCCATGGTTAACTCCACGCCTCCTCAGCTAAACGTTCGTCTAATTAGTGGCTGAAGAACATTCTTTCGTGCTGACGCCAACGTCCAGATGTGCGCACTATCGCTGTTTGTCCTCTTCTGAAACGGCATCTTCCACCGCCAAGGCTTTGACGTGATGGACTCTCCGATTGCTGGGAACACCGTTACCATTGCGGCTGCGACACATTTTTGCCAAGTGACCCCTCTGACCACAAGAGTAACATAGGGCTTTAGCCCATTGACAGCTGTTGCTGTCGTGTCTAAAACTGCCACACCTTCCGCACTCCAGTCGCCCTGCGCTTTCCGTGCTTGATCTCGATGGTAGCTTGCGATGTGCTTCCACTTTAAGCACAGGCGGTACATCTACGAACATTGTCCTGGCATCTTTTCCGGCAGTTTCAGCGGCTATTGCTATCGACTCCGCTTCCTCCAGTGTTTATTCCTTCTTTGACAGAAGTTGCTTTTGCACAGCCCTTGAACGCACGCCACAGACAATTCTGTCTCGAAGTAGCCTGCTCAGCGAGTCGCCAAAATTGCAATTGTCTGCTATGCGCCGAATTGCAACGAAAAAATCATGAATGGATTCATTCTCCTGCTGACAGCGGTTGAAAAACTGTGAACTTTCAGCGATTTCATTGCGCTTTGGGTCATAGTGGTCATTTAACACCCTGACTACTTCGTCATAGCTTAGGGCATTGGGCTTTGCAGGTGCTATCCTTCCCATTAGGATTTGGATCGTCGACATGCTAAGTGCAGCCACTAGAAGTGCCCTCTTCTTAGTAGAATCCGAAATGGCATTAGCTTCAAAATATGCTTCCACTTTGATGAGGTAAGGCTTCCACTTATCTGCGACGTCGTCGAAGTTCGGAAGCATGTAGGAGGCCATCGTGGTCAGCAGTACGGCTGTCTCTGGGTACTTAGCGTTGGGTTCTACCTTGACTGCGTGGGTGCCATCCCATCCTCGTCGCCACTGTAACATAGCAGCGGCAGCGTAACTGCCGTCATGTAAGAAGGGAGACGTTGACGACCCAGTGGTTAGCCGAGAACAACGCACAAGTGTTTAATGCACATATATATAAAGCAAAAGGGGAAAGGGAAAAGGAGGAGTGAACATAGAAAAAGAACTTGGCGCCTGCGCATTGACAGTGCGCACATGACGCGGCGGTTTGATACCACATTTTGCAACGGTTAGGGACAGGTAGTCGACGCATAGGGGAAAGCGATCGGCGACGTGGAGAGGGTGATCGGAGGCATTCGAAGCGAGGACGGCAATCAATCTGGGAGCCAGCTGGTGAAGGGTCTGTAAGGCGCATTTGAATCAGGCGGCACATAGGGCGCTCGGCGATCGTCATCGAACGCCTGCGATTGGCGGCGGCAGAACCTTGCGACATGACCGGGACACCTACATGAGAAGCAGATAGGGCGATTGTCCGGCGTACGCCACGGGTTAGCGATGGCAGTGGTGTTCCAGGGGTTGGGAGGTGGAGGGCGGTGCACAGGCTGCTGGAAGGGACGCACGGGCACAATGTGAGGGGCCATTGCAGCAACTGTAGCATACGTGACTGGTGTAGTCACGACATCCTGCTGAACAGCCGGCAGCGCTTCCACGACCTCTTCATGGATCACGTTACGGAGATGAGATGGTAAAGTGCTGGCAGACTCCTGAGTGACGGAAACCAGAGATAGCTGTCGTGCGACTTCTTCGCGGACAAAGTCCTTGATTTGGGTTATCAGGGAGGCTTGTTCTGGGCCGGTGGTCAGGCTGCAGAGTGGCGCCGCATTTGGTGTGGGATGTCGCCTTGTCAGAGCTCGCTGCTTACGTAATTCATCATAGCTCTGGCACAAGCTGATGACGTCGCCAACAGTGCGAGGGTCCTTGGCCAGAAGCATCTGGAACGTGTCATCATAGATTCCCTTCATGATGTGCTTGATCTTTTCTGCTTCCGTCATGGCAGGGTTCACGTGCCTGCACAAAGCTAGCACGTCTTCTATATAGCTGGTGAATGTGTGTCCTGTGCGCGTGTACGCAAACGCTGCTCGGCTTGGAGTTTTCTGACGGCAGGTCAGTCAAATACTTCCGTAATCGACGTCTTGAATGCCGACCACGTTCGGATTTCTGAACCAGAGACTGGCCACGCCCGCGAGGTAGAATGATACGTAAGCCAGTTTGTCCAAGTCATTCCATTTGTTGTGAACGCTCACTCGTTCGTAGGACGACAGCCACTCTTCAACGTCGTTGTCGTCGGTTCCGCTGAAGATAGGAGGCTCCCGCTGGCGAACGGTGCCAGCGCAAGGGGCGGGTGGCGATGGAAGAGTCTGCTGGTCGGTGTCCGGCATGGCGGAGGGTAGCGTCCGAGAATGGAGTTCCAGGATGGTAGAATGGAACATTACCCTGCGCGGCTCCACCACTTATAAAGGAGATTTATTGGGGTTCGTAGCGACCGCCGGTCCTAGGATGCACCGAGCAGTTTTCGAGCTCGAGCCTCTGCTGCGCGCTTGATGCTGCCCATGCTGCTGACTCTGTGCGCACGTTCGTCATCTTCCTTACAATATCGAGTGATACCGCTGGAGAGTGCTCCTAGTCACCTTGCCTTGAATGTGCTCAAAGATCAAGTCAGCATCCCGCCTCACTCCAGCAGTGCCATTTTCATTGGCACCAAAACACCCGCAGATGTACAAGGCATCATCGAGGGCGACCAATGTCTACTGCTTGACTGTGCAATTTGCATTGCAAGAGGGATCGCTCGACGGCACTGAGGAAAATCGAAATTGTTGCTGACAAACTTCAGCGAGGAGCTCAAGCACATCAACAAAAACACAACGATTGCATACATAGTGGAAATTGCGGAAACTAGCAATGCGTTTGCCCTTTCGGATTCTGCCACATCTACCTCGACGGCCATACCTTTCTGAACCAGACTTCGACATAAATCCAAGCCACCCCATGAGTAAGCAGCAACAGCTCAAGGGCGTTCTCTGATGATAAAAAGACTGCTTTTCGACGTCATCGAGGATTCGGCAGACACCAGTTGCAAAGCGTCGCATAACCGAATAGTGTGCTTGACCACTCCGCCACAGCTCTTAACGCATTTAAACGCGAGAGTGTGAAGCTATAAGGCAGCAGGTCGACAAATTGCTGCATGACAACATCATCCAGTCGTCGAGAAGCCTGTGGGAATCTCCTGTAGTCTTGTTGAAGAAAAAGGACGGAGCCCTACATTTCTGCGTCAATTATCTTCAACTGAACAAGATCACAAAGGATGTATACCTCCTCCCACAGATAGAGGACGCATTGGATCGGCTCTGCAACGCTTATACTTCTTGGCCTGTGTGCTGATTACAGGCTCTTTGTAATGGACTCTCAAGAATTGCAGGGTCATTAACCTATCTCACAAAATCGGACATCGACTTTATATGGGAAACACGGCAAGAAGTGTTTCAGGAGCTAAAGCTATGGCTGCAGTCACCACCAGTGCTTTCGCACTTTGACGAAGACACCCAGATGGAAGTCATACCGACGCTAGTAGCATAGGCCTCGATTTCGTACTCGTCCAATGGAAAAATGGAGTTGAAAACGTAGTAGCTTAAGCTAGCCGGTCACTGTCGAAAGTGGAAGCGAATTATTCCATGGCATGGAAAGAGTACCTTATGATCATTTAGCCTACAGCGGCATTTCGGCCTTCTGTATATAGCAGGCACTTTAAAGGGGTGCCACCATGCCTTGTGTTCGCTGGAAAACTTAAAGGATCCTTCTGGTTACCTAGCTCGATGGAGTCGGAGACTTGGGCATCACCGTAGTCTGTAACTCCGGACTGAAGCATTCTGATGCTGAATGCCTGTTGCACGTCCCAACAGACCCGCCACTGCAAGACGAACTGAATGATTGTACCTTCCTTGGAACAATAAGCTCAGACGACATGCAAAGCACCAGCAAGTGTACCCAGAGCTAAAAAGCCTTGCTGAGTACTTGGAAGTCTAGGCTGAATTTGCCTCGAAGGTATTTAGGTGTGGATCGCCATTGTTTTTCTTGCGAAACAATGTCCTGGTGAAGAAATTTCCCCAGCCCATGCAAGCTACTTCCTCATTGTGTCCGCAGCACTCCAGTCAGAAATCGTGCTTGCCCTGCATGATTCAGATTTATTCGTAATACCTCTAAAGGTACTCTCGCAGGAGGGTATTTCATGGGAGGAGGGGGGAAGTAACACATACAGATGTAACAAATGAGTAATAACTAGAAACAAAGGTGGGAACTGATAAACTATAATCACAAAAATAAATAATAATACAAGGCCAATAAGATTGCCATAATAATAGAAGTGTACAAAAAGAGAATACAAATCGCAAGCACACAAAAATGGAGAGTAATCTGGCTCATAAAATGCACACGTGCCATTAATGTAAAACCAATCAGAACACAACACGTGAACTTAAAAGGCAAATCACTGCAATAAAAACAAGAAAAATTACCATAAAAATATGCATGTTACACAGAAGCCAATATAATTTTTTGACACTGTTTGTAGCTTAAAAAAGAAGGGGGGGGGGGGGGACATGAAACATGAAAGGTTGACGCACTTTCATTCATGATTAGAAGTTTCTGAAATTCATTTATATCGGTGATGGTTATGATGTCTGATGGCAAGGTATTCCACTCGGTTATTGTGCGTGGTATGAACGATCTAGCATAAGTTAGTGTGCGACACGTGAAGCATTCTATTTTAAAAGGATGATCACGGTGGGGAAAGATGGCAGGGGGTGGCCTAGAGAAGTCCGCGTGAAGTGATGCGTGATAGTAGAGCTTATGAAGAAATTATAATAAGACAGCCAGGCACATTGCGCTTTCCTGTACCCCTCGCAAGAATGTGGGAGAAATATTATTGGCCATGCCTGACTGCCGATGCTGCCCTTTATGTCAAGATATGCTGTGACTGCCAGCGACGCAAGACACTGCCAACAAGGCCAGTGGGATTAATACAGCTAATCAAGCCTCCTTGCTGACTGTTTCAGCAGATCATGATGATCGGATGACTGTCCCAACAGGAACAGTCATCCTGTTCCTGTTGGGACCCTTTCCGATGTCAACGTCCAGATATAAGTGGATCATTGTGGCAACGAAAGACCTTACACCCACTTCGCTGAAACGAAAGTTCTACCAAAGGTAGCGCAGCCAAAGCGTTGAAATTTTTTATCGAGAACAACTCGCTGCGACATGGTGCCCCAGAAGTCCTCATCACCGACAGAGGAACAGCACACAATGGAAATCACGCTGTTCAAGCTGGTTTACGGAAGGAACGTGATGATGACTCTATATGCCATGCTGCCACACCTCACCGATGAAGAGTATCTCGACGTTGCCACCTATCTCCAGTAAGCCGAAGAAGCCTGACAGCCCCGCGCCTATTCATCGAGAACCAGCAGAGGAGTGAAGGCCAGCACTACAATCTTCGACGACGCTATGTGGAATACCAGCCTAGCTACCGTGTTTTGGTCTGGACTCCAATACACCGACATGGGCTTAACGAGAAACTGTCTGGACGCTATTTCGGACCCTACAAGATCATCCAATGTATTGGTGCTCTCGACTATAAGGTTGTGCCAGACGGCATTTCACAATCGCAGCAGCCCTGCGCAAGACCTGAAGTTGTCCATGTGGAGTGTTAAGGCTTGCTACGCCCGCGGACAAACTTCGGGACTTTGTATCCCTTTTTTTCTTCTTCTTTATTCATGGTTTTCTTTCTGCTTTCGTGTTTGTTGGCGGCATCGGAACTATGCTTTTTCAGAGGGGGGTATGTGATGTATGAAGTGTGAGAATATAGTGCCATGGTAGGGAGAAGGAAAGAAGAAAACGACAAAGAGTGTAGATGCTGAGGCAAATCCAGTGCTTAATGGAAGAAGATGTCGAGGAGCATCAAGCATGTGAACATGTGGCGCAAAAAGATATAAGGAAAATGACCCAATCTTTAAAGTGAACGGAGTTCACAGGGGTCAATCAGGCAATGACAAGTAGGCCAGAGCGGCAGGAAAACGAGGCACGTGAGCAGAAGAGGGGGAGAGTTCGAGTAAGCGACACAAGGGTGACGATTGACCACCAGACCTGAGCCTCCAGGGCTTCACCTGACCAGGGCCTCCTGCCATCCTGTTCCTAGGCATCGCTACTCTACCCAAACATGGATGGCCACCCGAGGTCGCTGAACTTATGAACTCACTGGCAGAGGGTGAGTAGTCAGGCTACGGGCCCGAGTTTACACCGTGCTGCCTGGCCGAAACGCCACCTACATCAGCCCGTGCCGCGAAGCTGCCTGCATCCACTCCAAGCCAGAGCTGCCACACTCTGGCCGTTGGCCCATCAGTCAAATACATCGACACTGCGGTGAGACCAATGCCACTTCTTTCACTGCCTCGTCTCTGCCCCTCCGCGTCAAACTGTTCCATGCATATGCATTCACAGTCAGTCTATCCCTAACTTAAGTGGTACTGCTAGTTTTATAGCTCTGAGTGTGTCATTGCTTATTGTGACTCTTTCATTGAGTGTTTATTTTATGTGTTTCTCTCCATGCTAGTTGCATTAAAAGTTTTGTCTGTGTTTTACAACAGACGGCTTTGTCCTCAATTTAGTTCTCGGAGGCTCCGCCTCAGAGAATGATCTACAACAGTTAAAGATAACCTCCATCACAAATTGGCGTCTGTGGCATTACATAGGTAGCCATTTGTTTTTTTTACATGGTTAATTGAAGATCTTGAAACCATGAATAGCACGCCAGAGTTATTGGTCTAGGAGAATGCATGGGGCTCAAAGGACCTGAGTTGAAGGCGTGGTGCGCGAGGAAAGGGCTGCGGAATGAGAGGCTAAAGAGCAGAAACAATAGGCTAAAAGGCAGCAGATAGAACTTGAATGGGACGCTAACCCTCATATTCAGAAATGCATCTTGAAGCCTATGCTTGACTTGGTATAAATAACACCTGGTGCGAATGTGCCGAACGTGCTGATTCCAGTTCCTTTGGTGTATTAACAACAGGCGCTACATGCATTTCTGAATATGGGGATAAAATGCAGCTTCTAGAACGGGAACATGAATTGGAAGAGAGAAACATGCAGTTACGACTAAGCGTGCTGTACTCCTTGATTATGTAGAGCCTCTATGGCTGCTGGTATCTCTACTGAATGAAATGCCTTTTTGTAATCTATGAAAGCCACATAGAGAGGCTGCTTTTATTATGCTGATTTCTCAATTGATTGACGACATGGATGTCCTCCTTTATAGAGTATCCCTTCCTCACGCCAGCCTGTTCTCTTTGTTGCCTGAAGGCCAACAAAGAGAACAGCCCTTTGCGTTGCCCTTTTTCTGTTGGAATTTATCTCAGTGAATATTTTATACAGTACTGGAAGTAAGCTAATGGGTCTATAATTTTTCAATTCTTTAACGTCTCCCTTTTTGTGGGTTAGCATAATGTTGGCATTCTTCCAGTTTTCTGGGACCCTTGAAGTCGTGAGACACATCGTGTAAATGGCTGCAATCTTTTCAAACATGATATCTCCTTCATCTTTGATTAAATCGACTGTTATTCCACCTTCTGCTGCTGCTTTTCCTCGTTTCATGTCTTGCAAGGCCATTCTAACTTTATCGCCACTTATAGGAGCCCCTGTAACCTGCTCATTACTACTTGAAATGGAGGTATTGTGGCTGCTCTGGGTACTGATCAGGTCAGTATAGAATTCTTGCGGTGCTTTTACTATATCTTTGAAATTACTGATGATATTACCCTGTTTATTTTTCAATGTATACATCTTGGCTTGTCCTATGCCATGTTTTCTTCTCACTGATCTCATGCTGCATCCACTTTTTACTGCTTCCTCAGTCTTTCTTATGTTATAATTTAAAATATCCCTTACATTGTCTTTGTTCATCACTTTTGACAGTTCCGCGAATTTGATCTGATCACTTGAATTGGACACTCTCAATCTTTGTCATTTCTTTATGAGGTCTTTCGTTACTTGGGAGAGCTTAGCTACTGGTTGCCTTGGTGCTTCACCTCCTACTTCAATTTCTGCTTCTAAAGGCAGTCTACTTATGCTTTTGTTCATTACCTCTATGTGATCTTCATCCCGTTGTTCTAAGGCTGAATATTTGTTTGCAAGCAGCAGCCTAAATTGGTCTGCTTTTAACGTCACTGTGCCTACGTAGGCGTGTTTCTTCTTGACCAATCTTACTGTTTCTTTCTCCAACAATTTCGGAAAAATGATTGGATCAAACCTTTTGCCTGAGCAGACTGACGCTCTCTGCTGGGTTTTGGCCTCATACAGTGACATTTTTTTACATCTGTGATTGACCCCTGGGCCAGACTAGGTTTGTCACCCACTGCATCAACACTCGTGACTCTTTGCCCATTCACCGCCCACCTTACTGTGCGTCTGCATTAGAGCGCAAGGTGATTCACAATGTGGCGAAAACTCTTGCGAAGGACATCATCGAACCATCATCTAGTCCTTGGGCCTCCCTTGTCGTCTCAGTAAAGAAGAAAGACGTCTCCTGGCTATAGGCACCTCAACAAAATCACCAAGAAGGATGTGTACCTTCTTCCCTGTATTGACGACGCCCTCGGCTGCCTTCTTAGTGGCACCTTCTTTTCATCTCTGGACCTTCGCTCAGGCTACTGGGAAATCGCTGTAGACGACCTGGATAGCGAGAAGACCGCCTTGTGACCCCTGACCGCCTTTACCCATTCAAGGTCATGCCTTTCGGTCTATGCAACGCACCAGCTACCTTTGAGAGAATGATAGACACACTGCTTCAAGGATTTAAAGGGTCGACATGTTTGTTACCTAGACGACGTGGTAACCTTCTCACTCACTTTCGAAACACACCTTGAGTGGCTTTCTACCATTCTAGCAATATTCCCACGAGTTGGCCTCTAGCTGAATTCCTCGAACTGTCACTTCGCTCTTCGTCAAATTACTGTGCTGGGCCACCTTGTTGACATTTCCAGTGACCGACCAGACCCAGCAAAAGTATGTGCTGTCACGAACTTCCCCGTTCCACACTCTGTTTATGATGTTCATAGTTTCGTGGGGCTGTGCTCCTACTTTATTCGTTTTCTGAAATACCTTGCAGCACGTCCGCTCACGGACTTTCTCAAACAATTCATCCCGTTTTCTTGAGGTCCCCGACAAGCTGACGCCTTCTCTTGGCTAATCACCACTGTAACTACTCCTATACTTGCGCATTTTGACCCAACTGCCCTAATGAAGTGCATATGGACGTTAGTGGTCATGGCATCGGGGCAGTTTTGGCTCAAAATGAACAAGGCATTGATCGTGTTATTGCATGCGCCAGTCATCTCCTTTCGAAAACTGAAAATAACTACTCTATCACAGAATGGGAATGCCTTGCCCTTGTTGGGCGGTTTCAAAATTCTGTCCTTACTTGTATGGCCGAACTTTCTGTGTTGTCACTGACCACCGCGCTCTCTGTTGGCTTCCTTCACTGAAGGACCTTGCTGGATGACTTGGTCCGTGGGCGTTGCACCTTCACGAGTACTCTTGCTCAGTTGCCTGCATGTCTGGCCTCCTCCATCTGGATGTGGAGTGCTTGCTTTGTTAGCCTGTTCATCCACCAGACGTATCATACATTGAGCCTTGCTCTTACGTCATGACTATGTCTAAGTTGCTCCAGATTGGTGATGAACAATGTCGTGATGCTTCCTTGCGATTGCTCATTGACTGTCTCGAATGTACACCTAACGACGCATCACTGTGCTTGTTCGTCCTCTATAATGGCACACTGTCATAATGTCTGGGCAGATGGCCCTGAGCTGCTACTTCTTGTACCTCAACGTCTGCATTCCATGGTCCTGCATGCACTTCAGAACGAGCCAACTGCTGGTCACCTTGGCATATCGCGCACGTACGACCATGTCCAGCACCACTTTTCTTTGGGACAGTCTTGCCCAGTCTGTCCGACTTTACCTGGCCACCTGCTATAAATGCCGTCGTTGGAAACGACCTGCCGCACTCCCTGCTGGACTGATTTAGCCGCTTTCCATCCTGACCGAACTGTTCTTTTGTGTTGGTTTAGACTTTCTCGGTCCTTTGCCTGAGTCAAAATCCGGCAACAAGTGGGTTGGCCTTGCTGTAGATTATGCCACCAGGTATCCAAGCACTCGACTGCTCCCCACCAGCACTGCTACTGACGTTGCCGATTTTTGCTCCACAATGTATTCTATACCACGGCGCCTCTCGCCAATTGCTCACATATGGAGGCAGCACATTTTTGTACCACGTAATCGACAATCTTTTGCACTCCTCCTCAATGCAGCACAAGTTGACCACTTCCTACCATCCCCACACAAATGGCCTCATTAAGCACCTAAATGGCACCCTCACGAACATGCTCTCAGTGTATGTTTCATGTGACCACTGTGACTGGGAACTGGCGCTTTCTTATGTGACCTTCGCATACAGTTCGACGTGTCATGACACCGCTGGTTATTCACCCTTTTTATATGCTCTTTGGCTGTAAACCGACATTACCACTGGACACCATACTTGTGGCTGCAGCCGTGCCACCAAACAAATATGCACGAGATGCCATCACTCGTGCCGATCAGGCACGTCAGATCACCCACACTAGGCTGTCGGCCTTGCCAGCAACCCAGAAGTGCCTTTATGACAGCTGGCATCACCACATTTGTTTCTCACCCATTGCCTTAGTTCTTCTGTGGTATCCATTCTATAATATCAATACACGAGCGCCTAGCGGATCGTCTGCCAGGTCACAAACGTCACCTATGAGATTGTTCTCGTCTCACCGACTGTGCTACATACAATCACTCCCACTGACATAGTTCACATCAGCAGACTGAAAGCATACCGCTCTGCCTCTATAATCAATCTTTAAAGTTCACTGAGACGGCGCTCGTGCCGCCGAGAGTAATGTCATGAAGGTCTGCCTGGAGCAGACGACAAAGAAGACGGGTCTGTCTGGTGTGCAGGCTATCTGCCATCTTGGTTGATACTGTGTACCTCAGTTTATATACATTGCAAATACTCACGCCTCTTGTCGCTTTACATAACAATATTGATGTGAATCCTAGACCTTACTAACCTATGATTACTGCACTTTATCCTATCCAACACTTCCGCATCCTTCACTATACTGGGATCGGCAGAAAGTAAGAAATCAATTTCATTTTTTGTTTCATCATTAGGGCTTTTCCAGGTCCACTTTCTGTTGCTATGCTTCCTAAAGAAGGTGTTCACTATTCGCAGCCTATTCCTTTCTGCGAATTCTACCAGCATTTCTCCTCTAGTGTTCCTAGAATTGATGCCCTAGTTGCTAATTGCTTGTTCACCAGGCTGCCTTTTCTCCATTTTTGCATTGAAGTCGGCCATGACTACAGTATATTGAATTTGCACTTTTCTCATCGCTAATCAACATCTTCATGAAACATTTCTATTTCATCATCATCACGACTGGAGATTGGAGCGTATGCTTGTACTGCCTTTATTTTATACCTCCTATATAGTTTTATTACGATTACTGCTACCTTCTCATTAATGCTGTAGAATTTGTCAATGTTGTCCGCTATGTCTTTATGGATTAGGAATCCTAACCCATATTCCTTCTTGTTTGGCAGTTCTCTATAGCAGAGGACGTGGCCGTTAGCGCTGTATAAGTCTCACCAGTTCTTCAAACCTCACTAAGGCCAATGATATTCCAAACAATGCCTGATAGTTCCTCAAAGAGTCCTGCTAAGCTAGCTTCACTCAAAACCTGTTCATATATTGTGTGTTGCCTGGGTCAGCTTCCAGTGGCGACCGGTTTGAGTCCAGAGATTCGTAGCATCCTCTGCTGCTGGGGACTGAGGGCCATTGATCAAATGAGCCATAAGGGAGGTAGTCACTGAATACTGCACCAGGGAGGCCATTGTATCTTTTGTTAAAGTTTAGTGGGCCTTCGTAATTTGGTTATACCTGGATTAATATAGCTCCACTGGCTCTCAGCATTTTTTACCGGTGTCACGCAGCATTCCAAGCTTGGAGGGAAATGTAGTGTACTGGAGGTGAATTAGAGCTTACCGCCTTCCGATTGAAAAAATTTGTGACTCTTCCACTACTGTGAAGAGGGGTGCAAGCGAAGCTCGGGATCTGCGGCTTTTTGTTGTCGTAACGCCTCTGCTTTGCGCTCCCTCAAGGCGAGGTCAGTACGTCGAAGACGAGCCCTTTCTGAAGTGAGTTACGTGCAACGTTCATGAAACGCCGCCTGTGCTTTGGCTGAATGCTTGATGCATGGCGTGCTCTTGTTGCCGTTTCTTCAACGCAGCCTGCTCTTTGGCAGAATGAACCAAACATGGCCTCCCCATCTGACTGCCGGGCGTGAACTGGCGGGGAACGGTGGGTGCGAGGCAAACGAATATGCAATCACACCTTTTCCCTCCTCCAGAGGAAGGGGACGCCTGTGATTGTCTCATGCCTTACGCTACATCTACTTCTTCTTGCAGTTAAAACCCCGCTTTAGAAGGTGTGTATGATGAACCGACTGTGCTGAATCGGTTAGCATGGTGGTGTTGCAACCCGGAGTTCGGTTGTTTGATTCTACAGCCCGTTAAGCAATTTATATTTTCGCCCAGCTTGAGTTTTTTTTTGTACGGCAACATGAACACCGACGGCGACACGAGTAAGGCAATACAAGCTTTGCTTGAAAAAAACCCAAGTATTTGATCTCCTGACTATGGTGACCGAGCAAACAAGATTGCTCTGTGAGATAACCCTATAGGTGGCGAGGCCTCCCTACGATGGAGAAGTCAACCCCAGAGGATATCACATGCCTAAGTACTCCCTTGATTTATCCGCAATAGACGGGTTTTGCTGATCACGATAGGTAGCACAAAATTCAGTGCCCTTCCACTCCATGAAGAAGGATGACGAGCAAAGCTGTGAATTTAGGCCCCTTAATGGCAAACTGCACCTCTGTTGCGTGTCGTTCAAGTGTTGCTCTATCTTCAGGATCAACCCACGTATGAGGAGCACTAAAGCCTGCTTCACCTTCACTGTGGGTCAGCCCAGTATTGCACTACCTTCGGGATCCGCCCATGTATGAGGAGTGCTAAAGCCTGCTTCACCTCTCCACAGGTTGGCACGGCATCGCACTATCTTCAGGATGCGGCCATGTATGGAGAGTGCTTAACACCTGTTTCACCTCCGGCGCGGGTCTGCCCGGCATCGCACTATCTTTGGGATTGGCCCACTTGTGGGGAGTGCTTAATGCCTGTTTTACATCTGCAGTGGGTCGGCCTGGCATTGCGCTATTTTTGGAATCGGCCCTCATATGGGCATTGCTTCATTGCTGCTTCACCTCTGCTGCAGATCAGCCCAGCATTGCGCTATCTTTGGGATTGGGATTTGGGATTGGCCTATGTATGGGGAGTGCTTAACGCCTGCTTCACCTCGGCCGCGGGTCGGCCCGGCATTGCCCCATGTATGAAGAGTTGTTGGTCTATGTACACGGAGATGAGATCTGCCAGTACCTAGGCTTAAACAGCTTTGCTGTAAAGTAGCATTATTTATGAATGGTTCTAACATTGTCGTTCCAGAATTTTACGTATGCAGGCGACCGTGAACATGGCTAGGTCTACGACACATTTTCGACGAGCTTGAACAGCACCTAATATGAGTAGTGGAGAAAAAAAAAGAGTGGTGGAACGGGCTGCCAGAACATTCGGGTTCTGAGTCACGCGTGAAACAGGAGCCTTGAAAGCGGCTAGGTGTCCTCGACCTTCCTACAGGTTTGGACAGGGCTTAACGAGAACTAATGATGAAAAGTGGCAGAACGGGCTGCCCTGCCTGCCCGAAAAGCCACGAGACGCACACACGGTGACACCTTCGACTGCTTTCTGACGTGCCTTGCGGCTGCATGCCTCAAATTCTTTTCAGACCCAGTTGCTAGCAGGTCAGGAATGTTAGCTACAGTAAATGCATCTGCAATCAGTCAGACAAGGTTTGTACGCTTTGTGCGGGAGAGCAATGGACACCCCTGTTACCGCCGCACGCGAAATAACAGCAGTTGTGAATATGCACTCGAGACCCATTGGAACACAAAAGGAAACTTGCGAAACTGAATATGCGCGCAAATGCAGAAGAAAGAAAGTAGCGCAAATATGACCGTTTTGACATGATGAAAATCCGTATGTGAACTTTACAACTGCTGTCATTGCGTGGGTTTCCCTTGTTCTTTGCATGAATACTGCAGAGCCTTCTCATCACTCTTCCTTATGCATAAAAATTTTACATATAAGTACAATTGGACAGCGCGCTTTGGAAGTTGCTGTAGTTTAATTCTTGTACATTTATTATGTTATGAAGAGTACAGTGCTAACAACTATTCACGCAATAAGTTCCCCGAATACGTTTGCAATATAAGTATAAGCAAACTCATATGCAGGTAGTCTTACGAAGGGGAAATGTCGTCCACTATTTAAAAAATTACTACATCTCAGCATGTATATCTGGTGGATGAATATTAAGAGATGCGTTAGGAATTTTTCAGCTTTAGATCATTTTTTGGTTTCTCACTAGAAAATCAGCGCAAGCTATGTCACTAGTGTCAGTCTCAGCCCTTTTCATAAACTCACATGCCTAAGGACTCCCTTGATTTATCCACAATAGATGGGTTTTCTGATCTCAGTAGGTAGCACAATATAGCATTATTTCTGAATGGTTATAACATTGTGGTTCCGGAATCTCGTGTATGCAGGCGGCCGTGAACGTGGCTAGGTATATGAGACATTTTCGA
The DNA here is from genome assembly GCF_050947875.1 of Dermacentor variabilis. Classification (NCBI taxonomy): domain Eukaryota; kingdom Metazoa; phylum Arthropoda; class Arachnida; order Ixodida; family Ixodidae; genus Dermacentor; species Dermacentor variabilis. The sequence continues at coordinate 100,335,698 of NC_134575.1, forward strand.
TGCGCTTGAACAGCACTTAAAACGAGTAGTGACGGAAAGGAGTGGTGGAACAGGCCGCCACAACGTTGCGATTCTGAGCCACATGAAAAACAGGTGACTTTGAAAGTGGCCAGGTGTCCTCTACCTTTCTACAGATTGGGATAGGGCTTATAAGAGAACTAAAGAGAAAAAGAGTGGCAGAACAGGCTGCCTTGCTTACTGTCCTCCTCACCAATCTTCATCTTTCTGTCTTACATTTAATCTTTCCTGTCATCTTCTCACTTCTGTTCACTTTCGATCTACTTGGCAGTGAGAGTTCACGTATGAATTATATATGACATCAGGTGATAGTGGCTGTGTACTGCTGGCACTGACAGGCTTCATATGTACAGAATCTTGTTGGGTCTCCTTGTTTTGCTCCGTGGTGGAGACTGCAGGCACAGCTCCCGAAATTTTATTATCTTTATGGCTCTAAGCTAATTGGAAATGCTGCCCAATTGCCTTCTGTTTTAAAGGGGGTGCACGGATAAATCTTTTATTTTAACTATTTTTTTGCCAAGAATGTTCTTTAAATATCTGAATTTACTAATAATGGTTGTGAGTATTGGGCTATTTAATATTTGCCTTAAAAAATTTAGTGGCAGACAAACGTTGTGGTTTCTTGTGTGCGCTGATATACATGGTTTGATTACACTGTGAGCCTGCGTGCTGGTTGCTCTGCTGTGATTGAGTCAAGCGGTGATTCCTTCAATGCTGACTGCTCCCCAAGTATTGAAGTGGAACATATCTATTTCAGTGTATCCACTTTTTAAAAATGTCTTGCAAATATTTTTGCAAGCCCATTTGTAGTCATGAATGAACAATGCATGTTTACCCATGGAAAATATTTTTTGGCACTTTTGCATTCTAAAAAAGTTGTGGCAATATTTTGCAAAATAGGTCAGGCTGAAGATTTTAAATCTACAATAAAGAAATCTTGACCCTGGGAGTCGCATTTGGTGAAAAAAGTAGACCCTCAAAGGACTAAGAGGAAGAAAAATGGGGGTGCATCCATTCTTTAGAGATGATTGGGGACATTAATGTCATTAGCAATCTTAGAAGTGGCCCACAGTTGTATATTTATTACATGATGAATAATATGAAAAGCGCACATACCCATGGCACATGCACAGTGACTGAAGTTGGCAAATGGCACAATGTAGCCAGTGTGGCTGCGGAGCACCTGACCAATGCAGTGGTCAGACCTGCAAGGTGGCAGAGGGTGCAGAGAATCTCCGGACGTGCACAGGCTGCCGCTGAAAATTGAACCTGGCAACATTTAACATGCGAACACTCTCAAGTGAGGCTAGCTTAGTGGAGCTTTTTGAAGTATTACTATCAGGCATTGCATGAGACACCATTGGGCGTAATGAGGTTTGAAAAACGGGAAGCTTATATAGAGCTGACTAACGGCCCTGTCCTCTGTTACAGAGCCCTTCCAGATAAGAGGAATTATAGGGTACGGCTTCTAATTCATGAAGTACATAACAGGCAACATTGATGAATTCTATAGTGTTGGCATGCGTATAAATAGCTTATTTTCGGTGAACGTTTTTCACGGACCAGTCTCTCTTACAGTATTGTCACACAGCTTAAACACCTTTCTGTATCAGAAGTTTCTCGAATGTTATTGCTGCTTGTGATGTTTGCTACTGAACCTTGTGTAATCACATTGTATAGTTGACACAAACTGTGTAGTACTTTCTGGAAGGCATGAAGGCACCAGTGATAAGACTCAAACCTTTTACGAGTCGTGTATGAAAGCCGATGCACTTGACCCGCTGATGACATTTCGACAATCCATGATTGTGCTCGCCTCTATTATTGCGTTGAGTGTTACTTCTTTTGCTGGTCGCAGGTTTTCCCAATGCGTTATGCCACTTTGGTTGTTCACCATCACTACAATGCGACAGTATTAATAAAAGGGTAATAGTCATCTTAATAAAACTTAATAGCAGGTATCGATTACAGGTAGTACAAGCCAACTCTCCAACCTCCAGTGATGATTATGGAGAAATAGAACAGTTTTATGGGTATGTTGAATAGCAATGAAAAACGTGCAAACTCTGTGTCCTGCAGTCATGGCTGACTAAAAGTGGCGGGTAATTGGCCTGGAGGACGAGTGACTAACAACTATAAAATAGTTGACAAGAGATTTTGGTAGAGTTCACGGTAAATAATCACCTTCAGATTATGAATACCTTTTCCGGAAGTGGAATAACAGGAAGTGGACCTGTAGAAGCCCTAATGGAGAAATAGGAAAGAAAATACATTTCACACTCTGTGCCGACCTTAACATAGTGCGGTATGTAGAAATATTAGGTAGGGTAATTGGCAGTGATCAAAGGTTAGAGACGTCTAGGATTTGAAAAGAAAAAGACCAAATTAGTCAAAAAGAAACAGGCCAGCCAACCTAGACTGGCCTGTAAAATTAGTGGCAGAGGCTGCGCAGAGTCACTGAAGAGTGGCACACACTTATTGACCCAACTTGGCATGAAAAAAGTTTGTTGAAGAGCAGCACATAAACAATGTTACATTCTCAGAGGTCTAGGTTGGGCTGACAGTTAGTAATGAACGCAGTTCCCTCAGCACAAGAGGTAGATGCTCTACCCATTTGACCATCAACTACACAGTGACTGTAGTTGGCGGGAAAGAGACTAGGTACTAACATACCTATGTACATACAGACCTACCGCTAAGTGGGTGGAGTTCTTGAAGAATGTTATTGCTTTAAAAATGAAAATTGGCAAGTAATGTAATGTTTAGGGCAGGTAACTGATGGTCTATCAGGGTTACAGAATGGGTACAAATGGAAGTGATTACATTACATCTCCAAAGGACATATTTAACTTTTTCCTATGCTCTCAAGGTTAAATCAGACGTGCAGCATCCATGTCACTCATCTATTCGTGAAGTGTCTACAGCCAGATTATTTCGTAACTGCCCAGCTATTAGAGCTCCGTTGAACTTTCATTTGATAACACCGGCAGGAGAAACAGGTCTTAGTCCCAGAGAATGTCCCAATGGCACCCACTCGCCTGCTCCCACCATGGGAATGGCAGACCATTGAATGCGACGTCTCTTTCATAGAAATATCTAAAAGGGCGCCAGAAGCACCATATACAATTCCATTTTCGTGAACTTCAGGAGAAGTACTCCTGTACAGAATACTATACAGACGCTTCCAAGTCCTCTAAAGGAGTTTTCTATGCAGCTCTGGGACCTTCATTTTCAGTATCCGGGGCACTGAATCCACACACAAGTATCTTTACAGCAGAAGCCTACGCTGTGCTATCGGCTATTCAAAACATAAGGCTCACAAAACTTGCTAGGGCTATTGTGTTTACAGATTCGTTAAGGGTAGTCAGAGCCCTACTTAGTCCAAGAAAATATAAGAACTCAGTTTTTAGTGAGCTGTATAGTCTGTTGTGCTCCCTATATATGCGCAATCAAGTGATTGTCATATGCTGGGATTGTCATATGCTAAAGGTATAAAAGGCAACGAAGCTGCTGACCAAAGTGCTAGGTCAGTAACTTATAGCGATGCAGATTCAAATATCCCCATCCGTGCCACAGACATAAAGCCTTTTCTACGCAGTAAATTGAGGAATCATTGGCAAGGCGAGTGGGATTCACAAGCAATGAATAAGCTTCACATAATAAAACCAAAACTGGGGAACTGGATAAATGGGAAAATAACAAGTTACAAGAAAGTACTTCTTTGCCGATTAAGGATACGCCACGCATACGGTACCCTCTCTCATCTCTTGACTGGGGGCGATCCTCCAACTTGTGTTAAGTGCGGCAGTAGTCTCCACTGTCCTCCATGTTCTTATTCAGTGCCCTGCAATAGAAACAGAGATGTAAAAGTATTTCCCTGCTGCATATCGCGAGAATATACCCCTTCGCCCTGCACTTTTTCTTAGCAATGAACCGCTTTTTAATCTGCGAACAGTCTTAGAGTTTTTAGCCAAAACGGACACCCTGAAAATCATTTGGCCAGGCAACTTTTAGCACACGACTAACAGCCTAGCATTCAAGGGCTCTTTTGAAACTTTGGTGTCAGTGTTATGTTTTATTGCATCATGTTTTAACGAAAGCCCATTGCCATAGCCCACATCACATCCCAGTCACTATCATTAGTTTAGCACCTATATATTCTACGCCACTTACAGTGGAAGTTTTTAGGCCCTTTTACAGCCATATCATGTCTACCATGATGAGTTCATTGTGAACGTCATGCACAATACATCGTCAACATTACCACTTGTCATGGCGCTCTTTGGCCAAACCTGGCCCTTGCGCCATAAAACACCACACATCATCATCATCATCAATGGAAGTGATGTGCAATTGTAGACAGCAGACAATTAGGTAGTGTGATGAAATAGGAAATTAACAAGCACAGGATCGTATCAGCTGGCACAAGACATGGGGCGATTGGGGATCTTACAGTGGACATTAAGTAGGCTAATGGCAGTGACCTTAGGATTTTGCAATTGCTTTTCATTAGTAGGGTTACACCAATAGCTTTAAAATGTATGAGATGAAAAAGTGTTAGATATGTTCCAGTGTAGAAGGTTTTCCACAGAAAAGCGATTGCCCTGCTTTTGAGTATTCATAGTGGATTGACCCTCGTAGCCCTTTAGGAATATACTGAATTGAAAGGGTTGTCTTGTGTTCTACGGTTGTGCATTGTGACCGGTCTCTGCATGTTTTTTATTGATGTATTTGTTGCCTCTTTTTCTAGATGGTGTAACAGCACTGCAATCCCTCCACTTCTGCAGGCCCCACAAATGCCATGAGCCAAACGGAAAGCATCACTGCCAAAACAGCATGCCGTAACCCTTTCAAAGTCATCGGTCAGGTCGAGGTTGGCACGCAGTGCAGCTTGCCTCTGGCTGACAAGTCTGTTGGCGGCTCGTTCAAACCAGGGAGCGAGTCTAGGAGCGTGCAGACTACGGAGGCTGTGGAACAATTAAGCTCCAGCTCAGGTGGGCAGTGCCCGGCTCTTCTTTTGCATTTGTTTGCTTGTGTGAGTTTGTGGTAAATGGCCAAGTCTGCCTAGCTTGGTACGATCTGCTGAAGTGTGTATGACATTCTTCTGGCAAGGACAGATTAGCAGGTTTTTTATTCTTTTCTGCCTGCAGATTGGGACAAAGTGCAAAAGTCATGCTCTGCTGAGCTCATTGAAGCACCTTAGATTGCAGAGCTTAATGCAGAGCCATCTTGACCTGGCATTGTAGCTCTTACATTGCTTTATGGCAACCTTACACCCAGTGAGTCTCTTAGCTATCTGTTCATATGTGTATTAGTGTAAGAACATGAATGTAGATCAATGCAGAATGTCAGTAGACCCTAGGTTTGAGGCAGATAAAATTCAAGCATAATTCTTTTATGCAGTTCACTGCACTTTGTTTTATCAATATGCTCATTCATTGAGGGAGGTGAAAACTGTATGGAAATATCGGAATTTGTATATTTATTCTATTGATTTTTTTCACATGTTGTCAAGACCTGGAGGCATTGCAGAAAGGAGTGGTAAAAAAAATAATGCAGTAAAAAACAACGAAAATAGTAACAGAAGGCATTCTAACAGCAGTCTTGAAGTTGGTAGAGTCTGTGGTGAGTGCGACTGATGTGGAAAGGCGATTCCAGTCTGTGCGTGTCCTAGGGATGAATGAGTCAGTGTAACAGTTTCTGTGGCACAATGGCATTGCGACTGTAAGGCGGTGGTTAGTGTGGGACAGAATATAAGACGGAGGGGTAAAAAAGGGTTCTTTTTAATGGGATACGCGGGGCTTGAAACGACAAAAATATTGCAAAAAAGTTGATTTTCGGAAAAGTGTTTTCACTATGTTTATACATTCAAGAATCCCTCCACGAAATCTAGAACCTAGATTTAATCAGAAAATAATAAAAAAAACTCTTACGCGGGCCAGGGTGGCCACGGAATTCGAAAAAATTGCCAAAAATTTTCCAACTTCACGCTGTCATCACTTGCGAACGCGATGGCTGGCGGACGCCATTTTGAGCTTGTTTGGAAGCTGCTTTCTTTGTGCATATTTTGCGCCATTCAATATTGCATAGGTGAGGAGGAACCGACGCTATCGCCTCGTTTCTGAAGGATGCGCCTGTGCCACTGATTGGCCAAAGCACGCACACCCCCTGCGCACCTAGCTCCTATTGGTCTGGGGCCGTTTGGGTGCCGATTCTCGCGTGCTCGACAGGTTGGTCGCTCTCGTGTGTGCTGCGTGTTTCTCCCTGTGGTTTTATTACGCTGCTGTGAATGTTTGTTCAGCCGCTCACTTCTCAACAACATTCAATAAGGGGTCTTTTTCGCCACCCGAATGGCTGGAGGAGATCGTCGTCTGAAGGCTACTATGCGTCAGGCGTTCGGCAAGGCACGAAGGCGGCCTTTCATGCACCTGGAGTTGCCGGTTGCTGGTCTGCCTGAAGATTCTGCCAGATCGAGTTCCGAGCTGCAACTCGGTACATCCAGCATCAACACTTCATCCACCCATGCCTCGGGTGTTGGCACAGACCATGTAGATACTGTTTTCTTCATGACCGAAGAAAGTAGCAAGCGCGCAGCAATCGCTGATAAGGCAAAAATGCACCTGGCGTCGCAGTCTGCAACAGAGCGAAAGTTTGAGCTTCTGGGTGTTGACACGAAAGAGGACGTCAGCAACAGCGGAACGGAATTTGCAATCGTGGATTTATCCGTGGTACAAGACTTTTTTGGACTAGTGCCGTGTCCTGTGTGCAGCAAGAAAACGCTGATGCTTTCGAAGGACCCTGCCAAGGAGTACGGGCTGTGTGCCAAGCTTGTGCTGGAGTGCTCCACGTGTGCCCTGCGCGAAAGGATCATCGGAGGATGAAAAAGGTCGTCAGAGGCTTCACATGTCCAACAAGGATCACACAAACACAAATGCTTTGACAAACAAGCTTGCAAAGAGGCACAAGCCAGCAACAGACTCTGCCTACAGTCCTGGGCTTTTATAGGTCTAGGTGTGACCTGTGTTGAGTGCACAATTGTGTGAGTGTGCGAAGAGATATAAATTTTTTTTAAATTTGAATTCAGGGATTTTACGTTCCAAAACCGTGATATGTTTCTGGATTAATTTTGACCACTTGGGAAGCGCTACAACACAAGCACATAAAATTTTTTGCATTTCGGCTCCATTGAAATGTGGTGACCAGCACTGGGATTTGATCCAGATTTTTTGTTGTAGCCATAAACTTTGTGGAAAGGACATATTTTGTTGTGGCCATGAACTCTGTGTAACTTTATTTGCATAGGGATGCCATTTGTGTGCCTTCTGTTCAACAAGGAACTAAAATAGAAATGTGAAGCTCATGGTGCTATCTTTCTCGCATTGCTTTCAATACCATGCATGATGTTGCAACCAATATCTCAGTGTTATTTTTTCACATTGGCCATATATATGTTTGAACTTGTTGCTGAAATATGGGGCTACATAGTGATGCAATTCATATTGCCATATCATTAGGCCATTCAAAGTCACAGTGAACTGAAAGTTCAAATTCATTTTTCTCAGCTTCGTTTTTTTGGACACCACACACTGCCTTACGGGGGATCTTCATATGTTCTTTCTAAGTACCAGCAAAATGTTTGGTATCAATATATTTGTGCCGAATGGATCTAGCCGGTGATGCTATTTATTTATTTCTAAAGTTGTCGACTAAATTTTAATTGCCACTAAATACGAATGAAAAGTAGCAATAATATAGCAATTATGTTTACATCTGTTTATTTTGCATTATAAGTGCACTGAGAACAATAAACATAGCATCACCGGCTAGAGCTACTTTCTGGCGTTCTGGCCATATACTTTGTTTTTGCTTTTGACAAAGTTAAGTTTTTGAAAAGTCCCATAAGAAGTTGACTGAATTTCTGTATTAAAAACTTTGCATCATTTGTTCTAATGCAGATATACAAAATCTAATTAGATATTTGCAATCAGCTGAAAAAACTGAACAATATTGTTAAATATCATCCAGTTCACACTAAAATTAACAAAATTGGTTTTGGAACCCACATCTTTCCTTAAAAGGAGGTTCAAATGAAAAACTTTGTGAAAAAGGCGCAGAGACGGGAACATTTACGGCTTGAAGAAACAGGTAATACGTAGTTCATTTCATTGATGTGATACTTGCATAATTAGACAAGATAAAGCAGGCACCTTGGCTTTGAATACTTTGTAGAGTAGGAACTAATCAAGACTGAGTTGGACCCCCAAATGGCTTTAGCATACTCCAATTTATACTCCAAGCATACTCCAACTGTAACTGCTTATATGCTGTTAATCTATTGTATTAAGGAGCGAGGAAGTGTGGTAACTGACACCACCAGGGGGCGTGCAATGTACAATATAAAGCAGAGTGCATGACCTGTGCGGGCAGTGTGCCTATGCCCCTCACAGCGGCTACTGTGTCTTCATTGCCATGTGCTATGGCTGCACCTATCTACACCTATCTGTGCTGTCTCATTTCCCAGCAACAAAATCCTTGCAAAAGCGAATTTTTAGTTTTTCCTGCCGATCTTGTTATTGGGAGGTTCAACTGTATAAGTGTTTACAAACTGCATCCTGTTACAAAAAAGATTTTTTATGACCTCGAGCACCATTACATTCAGGTTAAATTCAGTCAACTTAAGCAGAAGTAAATTATGGGTTACAGAGACAAACGCTTTGGCAAAATCAAGAAATATGCAATCGATGTTGATACCTAGATCAGAAATTAGAAAAAGATCATTAGTAAATGATAAGACTTGTGTTTCACATGAAAAGAACTTGCGGAAACAGTGTCGACAGGAGTTAAAAAAGGAGTTGGATTCTAAAAACACAGCCAAATGTGGATATATTGTATACTCGAGAATTTACATGAAATGCGTATTGGTGAGATAGGTGGGGTAAGTGTGTGTTATCTGTTTTGTGAACTAGAATCGGCTTTCCCACCAGTCATGTGGAAGAATAGAGTGTTCCAATAACATTGTGAAAATGTGCAGCAAATGAACAGCAGAAAATACATTAGTACATTTCAAGATTTTTTAATTGAGGCAGTCTAGGCAGGCAGAGGAAGATGTTTTTTATTGTTAATAAGGCAGCTAACACCAACCCAGTCAGTAGTAATGGAATCCATAGGCAGAAAACCTGAATTGGGTACAAGTGGTAATGTATGTAGTAATCGGTGTAGTGTCACGGTAACATAGGAAGAAGATACATCATTAAATACATTACAGCGCTCTTCAGAAGCAACAGGTTCATCAATTGGGTATGTTAGCTGGATTATTTTACTGGGGTTACCGGCACCTATGGTCCAGAACTTACGAGGATTAGTTTGCAAGAAAGATGGAAATGCAACAGTACAAAAATGCTGTTTTGCACTAGCAGTGGCTATGCTGTAATCACTTTCACAGTAAGCACACCAAGTGATGTTACTGCGTGAAGTTTTTGCATGACGAAACAACTGCTTTCTTTTGTTATGAAGTCTCTTCAAAAAGGGGCTGAACCAAGGGGACCGTGGTCTGAAAACGACGGTCCTTTGTGGCACGAAATGTTCCATTAGTGAGGAAAACATTTTATGTTTGAAAATACACAAATTTTCAGCAACACAGTGCTGATTGCAATTAGCGATGTAAGGAGCTGCGAAAATATTAATTTCAGTGGTAATCGAAGCCATGTCGACTTTGCTATAATTGCGAATCACCTTCGTAGTTTTCTTAACAGGAGCCCGTGTCTTGATATAAAAAAGGAGCGCAAGGTGATCACTTAAGCCTCTTAAGTGAAGAATTGGAGAAACTACATCAGTGTTCGCAGTGAGAGTCAGGTATAGTATGTTTGAGTAAAATGCCAATATGGTGCGTAGATTTTAGTACAAGCTGGGTCAAGTTGAAGTCCATGCATGTGTTTATAAAATGGGTACTCTGAGAAGACTGGGACGTTGCCATGTCATTATGCCAAATGATGTCAGGAAAGTTGAAGTCACCAAGAAGAAAAAGTGGTGAGATAGGGAATCTGACAACTAATTTGTTTAATGCATCGTAAAGGTCACCGCAAAATGATGTTGAAGCAGTTGGAGGCCGATAGCATATACAAAAAATAACATCTCTGTTGTCAAATGCAACGCATATGCAAACAAGTTCAGGTGGTGTTTCTCTAGAAACAAAGTTTGAAATGAGCATTTCAATAACTCCAATCAAGACACCTACCTCCACCTGACAAACAATTTGTTTAATGCATCGTAAAGGTCACCGCAAAATGATGTTAAAGCAGTTGGAGGCTGATAGCATATACAAAAAGTAACATCTTAACATCTTTGTTGTCAAATACAATGCATATGCAAACAAGTTCAAGTGGTGTTTCTCTAGAAACAGAGTTCGAAATGAGCATTTTATAACTCCAATCAAGACACCTACCTCCACCTGATTGCACACCGCAATCACAGCGATAACACAAATACTGTTTCTCACAATAAAAAAATTTGCTAGTTTTTATCTTAGCAGAGAGCCATGTTTCGGTGAGACAAGATGTTAGCTGTGTATTGACACGTGAACTCGTTTATCTTTTACAGGTCAGCGCTTTTAACGCCTAAGAAATTTATCACTCAGTGCAGGACGTGTCTACATGTATCGGAAGTTTCTAGAATATTATTGATGCTTCTATCCGCTGTCTGTTGTCGCCGAACCTTGTGCAATCTGATTGCATGTATGCGCGACACAAATGGTATAAAACTTTGTCAAAGGCATGCGGGTCCCAGCGGTTACTCTGGAAGATTCGCCAACTGATCTATAAAAGCCGACGAGCTTGACCCGCTGATCAGATCGTGATGATCGCCGACTGTGTTCGCCGTTGTCGCCGTTCTTTAAGTGTAGTCTGTTTTTGTGGGCACAGGTTCGCCCAATAAAAGTTAGTTTCGTCTTTCACAGTATTGCTACTGTGTTCTTCATACGTCACTCCACGTGACATCTGGTGGAGGTGCTTTTCGTTCATGTACCGTACGCCCCCGACAAGCCGTGATCCAAGCCCGGACCGCAAAGAGAACACCAAAGTAGTCCCGGACCATCGAGCAAGCCGCCGTGTTCAACAGCTTCCCCTGGAGCATGGACTTCTACCTCAGAAGACCAAGAAGATTGTGGCCAAGGCAACCACAATGGCAGCCCCAGTGTCACCCATTGTATTTCAACAGCCCAGAGGGCCCCCTACCTTCCGTGGAGCTACGTTGGGGGATCCGGAAACCTGGCTCAAAACCTTCGAAAGGATCTCGACCTTCAACAACTGGACCTCTAAGGATAAGCTACGACATGTGTACTTCTCCTTGGAAGATGCTGCGAGGACTTGGTTCAAGAACCGGGAGTCCACCCTTGCAACATGGGACCTGTTCTGCAGTAACTTCCTGTGGATGTTCACGAGCGTTGTCCGTAAGGAAAGGGCCAAAGCTCTCCTGGAAACCATAGGCCAACTACCCTATGAGACCATCGCCATCTTCACGGAAGAGATCACCCGTCTTTTCCGGCACGCTGACCCGGAAATGTCAGAAGACAAAAAAGTGAGTTTTTTTTAGGCATAAAGCAAGAACTTTTCTCCAGATTGATCCGAAACCCAGCAGAGACTGTAACCGAGTTTTTGACAGAGTCAAGAACGATTGAGAAAACTTTAGAAACGTGCACTAGGCAATATAACCGCCAAGTGCTCACGCCTCAGTGCGCCTTCCAAGCTTGGGGTTCCGGTAATCTCCAAGAGACCATCAGGGCCATTGTGTGCAAAGAACTGCGCAAGGTCTTGCCTTCGTCGCAGCCTCAAGTGGCCTCAATCGCTGACATCGTGAAAGATGAGGTTCAGCGATCGCTTGGAGTTCCTGAGGTGCAACCTCAATTACAGCAGCCCCAGCCAGAAGCGATGACCTACACCGTTGTCGCACACCGTCAAGGTCCCCCTCCTTGACCGCGCCAGGGCCCTGTAACGCCGCAATTCCATCGTCCGCCGCCGCCAGCACGCCCACCCATCACCCAGCACACCTACGCGAGGAAGACGGACATTTGGCACGGCCCCGACCACCACCCGCTCTGCTACCACTGCGGCGAAGCGAGCCATGTGTCCCGCCAATGCCCATACCGCGACCTGGGATCGCGAGGCTTCGCCGTCAATGCAGCGTGCCCGAGGGAAGGTGTATGCCCTCCTAACATCGCCGACTACCTCGCTGCTACTCAGTGGAGCCCTCCATGATCGTCCTGTTCGCCGTCGCGAACCTGGCGACGCTACCTGTCGCTACCTGTCGCCGCAGCACCGTCCACACACCGGTCCAGCCTGGGGCCGGTCCGTGAGCCCATATCCGGAAAACTAAAAGCAGAAACTGATGGAGGTGCGGTTGCTGTTCGTCGAACTGACGAAGATCCTCTGCCACCTACGAAGACTACGAAGAGACTACCTTGACGACATAAGGACATGCCGCCGTGCCGCCGATGTCTGGAAGCAAAGAACACTCAGACGAAAAACCACCTGATGATGCCACATACCAGCCACAGGTTAACGCGACGCAGCCGTGATCTGGCACCAAGGCCTAACAGTAACGCAAGACAAAGAACCACCGACCTCGACGTGCCTCTCGATGGCCACGCAGTCACCGCCTTAGTAGACACAGGAGCCGATTACTCCGTCATGAGTGGACCCATCGCCGCCCTGTTGAAGAAAGTTAAGACTGCATGGGAAAGCCCGTCAATTCGGACCGCTGAAGGACACCTCATAATGCCGACTGGAATCTGCACAGCAAGAATTACCATTCATGACCGGACTTACCCTGCCACCTTCGTTATCCTCCAACAGTGTTCACGAGACATCATTCTCAGCATGGACTTCCTGAACCAACACGGTGCAATCATCGACCTGAAGTCAAAGTCAATAACGCTGTCGGAAGATCAAGCTATACTGCCGGAGAGCCCTCGTAGTCACCACGCCTTCATGTGCTCGAAGATCATGTCAGCATCCTGCCTCGCTCCAGCATTATTTCGGTCGGCACCGAAACACCCGCTGACGTAGAAGGCGTCGTCGAAGGCGACCAACGTCTACTGCTCGACTGTAAAATTTGCTTCGCAAGAAAGATCGCTTGAATGCGCGGAGGAAACACGAAAGTGTTGCTGACAAACTTTAGCCAGGAGTTCAAGCACATCAACAAGGGCACAACGATCGCATACATCAAGGAAATTCTGGAGACCAGCAATGCGTTCGTTCTCTCGGATTCTGCCGCATCTACCCCAACGACCGTAGTTCCCGAGCCAGACTTAGACATAAATCCAAGTCTCCCCGTGATTAAGCAGCAACAGCTCAGAAGTCTGCTTCGACGATTCAAAGACTGCTTTTTGACGTCATCAAGAATTCGACAAACACCAGTCGCAAAGCATCGCATAATAACTGAAGAGTGCGCTCGACCACTCTGCCAGAGCCCTTACCGAGTTTTGATGTGAGAACGCGAAGCTATAAGACAAGTCGACAAAATGCTGCACGACGACATCATCCAGCTGTCGAAAAGCCCGTGGGCGTCTCCTGTTTTAGTGAAGAAAAAGGATGGAACCCTACGTTTTTGCGTTGATTGTCGTCGACTGAACAAGATCGTGAAGAAAAATGTATACTGAATACTTATAACGCTGAATACTTCTCGTCAATGGACCTCGAGTCTGGCTACTGGCAAATGGAAGTCGATGACAGGGATCGCGAAAAGACCGCCTTCATCACACCAGATGGCCTGCATGCATGCGAAGGTTGTGGGTTCGGTTCCCACCTGCGGCAAGTTATTTTTTCATCCACTTTAATTTCCATTACTTTATCGTTTCTTTATTTCATTTATTAAGCACAAGTAATTTCCCCTATGTTATCCTTGGTGTCAGTGTTTGTTGGCTTCTTATGATGTTCTGAAAGAGGGTGTGGGTTGTACATGTTGGCAGGTTTTATGGGGAAAAATACAGTACCGTATTTACTCGCATAATGATCGCACTTTTTTGTCAGAAAAATTGGTGCATATTCAGAGGTGTGATCATTATGCGAGTTAAACTTCCCGCGAAAAAAAATTTTTTCCGTCCCACGTTTGCTGCGGCATGCGGGTGTAGGTCACCAAAGCAAACATGGCGGCCGGCGGAGCAAGCCGAACGCGCCAAACGAAATTTTTTCTTCTTGTGAGTGCATTACGTGCATTGAAACAGTTTCTTTCGTATCAGTGATGAATAACATCATTAATATCGGCAAGTTTGTGGCAATAAAGTAGCCATGTCCACTTTGAGGGGACAGAAACAGATGGGCACGCTTAGCTGCCAGTGACAGAAACGCATGGCCAGCGCGTTATGGAAACTGCAGCATCTGTCTTCACTACTATCCTAATACGGCACATTTCCGCTAAGGGTGGACGAATATCTTAGCTGTTACAAGCACATTGGTGTGAGTATTTAAATACATGACCAGTGCATTGAGACGTTTGTGATAGCAATGTGCCAATGTAAGGTTCTTGTTTGATCTGGGAAGAATAAAATTTATTAAATAGACACAGGATAACATTTACTTACAATAACTTTTACTTCATTTTGTTTTCTTTCTGCAGCATCAAGGCCTATTTCTCCCACTGCCAAAAGTGACAACTCAGAGCAAGGATGCCTCCACCAATGTCACTTATGTGACTATGAGACTGATAATCTGTCTCATTCAGAAACACATGCCAGCATCCATACTGGCAAAAAGCCATTTCATTGCCCTTTATGCCCTGAGAGCTTTTCAAAAAAGCCCAACCTGATATCCCACCTTCTCAACCACACAGGCAAAAAGCCATTTCAGTGCCCTTTGTGCTCATGGACCTTCTCAGAAAACTGCAACCTTATGAAACACCTGTGCACCCACACAGGCGAGAAGCCATTTCATTGCCCTTTATGCCCTCGGGGCTTTTCTCAACAGTCCAACCTGAAAATTCACCTGCTCACTCACACAGGCGAGAAACCATTTCAGTGCCCTTCATGCTCTTGCAGCTTCTCACATAAGGCCACCCTCATAAAACACCTGCTCACCCACACAGGCAAGAAACCATTTCAGTGCCCTTTGTGCTCTCACAGCTGTTCAGAAAAGGGCAACCTTATGGAACACCTGAGCATCCATACAGACGAGAAGCCATTTCAGTGCCTTTCATGCTCTCGGCACTTCTCACGAAAGAACCAACTCAATGAACACCTGCACACACACACAAGTGAGAAGCCATTTCAGTGCCATTCGTGCCTTCGGAGGTTCGGACAAAAGGCCGCCCTTATGAAACACTTGCGCACACACACAGGCGAGAAGCCATATCAGTGCCCTTAATGCTCTCAAAGTTTCTCAGTAAAATGGAACCTTACAAAACACCTGTGCACCCACACAGGCGAGAAGCCATATAAGTGCCCTTCATGCCCTCGAAGCTTCTCAGTAAAATGGAACCTTACGAAACACCTGTGCACCTACACAGGCAAGAAGCCATATAAGTGCCCTTCATGCTCTCGAAGCTTCTCAGCAAAATGGAACCTTACGAAACACCTGTGCACCCACACAGCGGAGAAGCCATTTCAGTGCTCTTCATGCTTTCAGAGCTTCTCAGAAAAGGCTCGCCTGAAAGTGCACCTGTACACCCACACAGGCGACAAGCCATTTGAGTGCCCTTCATGCTCTCAGAGCTTCACACGAAAGGATAACCTGAAACAGCACCTGCGCACCCACACAGGCAAGAAGCCCTTTAAGTGCCCTTCATGCTCTCAGATGTTCTCACGAAAGACCCATCTAAAACAGCACCAACGCACCCACACAGGCGAGAAGCCATTTGAGTGCCCTTCACGCTGTCGGAGCTTTTCACGAAAGACCCGTCTGGAGCAGCACCAGCGCACCCACATAGGCGAGAAGCCATTTGAGTGCTCTTCATGCTTTCAGAGCTTCTCACGAAAGGCTTACCTGGAAAGCCACCTGCGTACTCACACAGGTGAGAAGCTATAGCAGTGTTCGTCATGCTCTCAAAGCTTCTCACAGAACATTTTGTTGAAAGCCAACATGTGCACCCACACAGGTTAGAAGCCATTTCGATGCCTTTCATGCATTCAGAGCTTCTCACGCAAACCAGACCTCATGAAACACTTGTGCACCCACACAGGCGAAACGCCATACCAGTGTCCTTCATGCTCTCGGAGCTTCTAAGAAAAGAGCAACCTTATGAGACACCTGTGCACCCACACAGGCAAAAAGCCATTTCAGTGCTCTTCATGCTCTCGGAGTTTCTCGTTGAAGAGCAACATGAAGACACACCAGTGCATTCATACAAGAGACTGATGATACAGTTGCACCATCTGTTCCAGGTTCTTTACCCAGTCTCATCACTTTAGCAGACATAAGAGAGCACAGCGCCATGATACTGTAGGGTAGGAACCATGTTCAAGTAGAATCTTAATTAAAAATCTGTGGATGTGTAGCATGCTCCGTAGTGTTGTTTGTGCTGCATCAGGTAGTGCAAATGTATATGCATGTGCTTCTAAAGGGGCCCTGAAACGCTTTTTTTAGGTCACCATATTTGCTCCAGATATTTTTGCAGTATGTAATAGAACATGCTGTAAAATTCTGAACAAGCATCACTTAAAATTGATGCCAACTACTGAGGAAGCAGCTGCTCTTTTTTTTTTTCACCCTGTTCACCACTTCATGCATTTTCACCGAAACGCATGGCTACAGCTTTTGTGACAGTTTTTCACGAAATTGCATATTAAATTACATAACACAATTTAGTGAGAAAGAAATTTATATTGGGGTGTCACACTTCTGATTGCGATCGGGGCTGATACAAATCTGGCGTTGCTGCACGATGATTTGCAATCACCATCCGAGAATCGTGATCAGGGTCCTTGATCGCGATCTCAGGCTGACGTCTACGCGGTTTAATGCAGTATTCTGAATTTGTAAAGCAAGGAAGCAGCTCAATAAAAAAAAAACAATTAAATGTCATCTTACCAGCAATAATAAGCTGTAAAATCTAAATATGCAAATCTGAATTTATAGCCAAAACATTATGCATTCCTGAGAGTTGCTGACAATCAGCAGACTATAGTCACCCAATCCAGATCATTAGATTGTACAGCAGCGGCCATGTATTGTTGATTGTGATGAAGAAGTGCAATCTGGATCAGCTCCAATCACGATCGGAAATGTACGTGTGACACCAGTATTATTGTTTAGCCGCACTTCTGCCAAGGCGATGGTTCATCATAGCCAGGTACAGTGAGACTTTGTTACCACGAACACCACAAATACAAACTTTTCAGAAACCCCCTGCTGACTTTTCATAGTTTCAGTGTAAAATATTTCAGTCCTACGAACTTCAGAATACTGAATTTTTCAGAATGATGATCATTATTCAGTTTCCCTGTTATGTTAACGCATTCGTACGACTAAGTAATATTTAAAAATCTGGGGATTTTTAAATTTTCATGTATCCTTCACGGCAGCTGAAACAGCAGAGTAGCAGACGACAAGGCGCAGAGAGCAGACGTCACAGCGCATTGGTTCAGAAAACCCGAGATGGCGCCTGAGAAAAAAAAAATGCATACGAGTGGAGGCGACATCGTACCACATTTTGCGAGCGCATGCTTCGCCCAGAAAACTCGCGTCGGGATGGAGGCACATCTCTTCCTTTTCCACCACTTTCACCCTTGGTTCTCTGCACACCCATTTCCTTTCAGGTGCTAAGTCATGCTCCCTAAAGGGATGCAGAAAATAGCCTCTTCCTCTTCACAATCACTCTCTTCTTTCTGCAGCCGTAGTAGCTCAGCGGGTGGCAAAATGTAACGTCTGTACTCGTTGGTATGCCACACAGTCGCACTTAGAATTTTCCACATGGTGTCTTTCATGCTCGCTTGCGCTTTGACATAGTTCATGCAGCTGCCTCGAGTGACACAGTTGCAGTGCCCATGGCAAGAAATGTGAAAAACATACAGCAAGGAACATTACGCTTTTGAGGTGACATGGAGCTACCTTTCTGTCGGTAATTTTCTTGGCAACACTGTCTGTTTTGCACTTGTCACTCTTACTATATGGTGCTTCGGTGGTGCATGGTGGCAGAATTTATGGAAAATAGCACCAGTGCCTGCTGAGAGCCAACAGTGACATTTCTATGGATAGCTCAAACGCTGACATCTTATGAACTGATGGGATTGATGGGCGGAATGGTTCATTTTAGGACTTTAGTATAATGATCTTTCAGAGTAACGAACAATTTACCGCGGTCTCCTCAGGTTCGTTATATCGAGATATCACTTTATCTGCATAGCCAAGGCCTTCATCAGTCGCCGTTATGGTCATGCATGCAAAGTGTCACATGTGTATTAAGTGCGAGGCACATGGTGCGATTTTGCGTGCGATCCGTCATGCGATGCGTCGGAGTGCGACTTACCGCATAGGAAGACTCGGGACACATGGTACGACTGAATGACTGGCGCATAGCTCCGCCCAGAGCCAGCGCCATTCCATGGATGCTCGGAATGACTTCGCAGATAAAGTGAAAACAAATGTGGTTGAACAGCTCTCTCGTTGTGAATAAGATATAAACACGGC
Organism: Dermacentor variabilis; assembly: GCF_050947875.1. Classification (NCBI taxonomy): domain Eukaryota; kingdom Metazoa; phylum Arthropoda; class Arachnida; order Ixodida; family Ixodidae; genus Dermacentor; species Dermacentor variabilis. The sequence continues at coordinate 100,354,327 of NC_134575.1, forward strand.
AATGCGAGCAGCGTAGACATGTTTCCGCCAGGCCACATCTGCAGTTTCAGATCCGTTGCCGGTCACTGATCACTAGGAGCCAGCAGGCCTAGCTTGCGGGGTTGTTGAATCGGACACTGGTGGTGCATTGGACACAATTTTATGCAGCTCGTAATGAAACGCCTATGTTGGTCAGCGCAACGTGTACACAATTGCATCACGCTTGAATTGTAATCGATGCCCACGGAAGCCAACGAGCAAGCCAGGCGAGCCTGCACTCACTGGGAGACTGCATAGGCTTAGCTTGCTGGCTGGCAGATGCAGGGCTGAGAGCCCTTCAAGCAAGGTTCCGCCCCGAAACTTCCTTGGATTCTCTTTCACCATGAAAAGGGGGGGGGGGGCTTTCTCAGAATTTTACGGTAGAGCAAAATAAGTTGTGAAATCTGACCCACACAATTCTGCTATAGCTGAGAAATAACTAAATATACATTTAAACCTCAGTATAATAAAGACTTTAATATCGGCAATTTGCTTTCTTCTATTGTGACTTTTCATTAGTCGAAAAGTATTCAAGATTTGTTTCGATTTCCAGAATTCCTATGTGCATGCCCCTCCAAAATATGCATGTTCATTGTAATACCTATTATTGCACTACAAATGCCTGAATGATCTGCTTTCTAAGTTATGTGTTGTTTATTTCGCTATTGGTGTTCATAAAACAGTTGATTGTTCAATAACTTAGCTACCCACTGTGTTTCATCAGAGCATCAAATAAATGTCTTTGTTTATCGACTATTCGTTGTCTCTTCGTGGTATTTCAGTACTTGAATGTCGGCATGAAGTATAGTCATGTTAGTATTTTTTGTATCTGGGGCTGCAAGAGAAGTTTATTGATGGCATCTTGAAGTTCGTTATTAGTGCAGAAGGCACTTGTTATAACTAGTATACACAAATAATTTAAGTCTCAAATCAAATCTGAAGTCCCTGACGCCTAATTCATTCCTTCATTTTGTTTCCACTAATATATCGACATTTCAATAAGCACTAGTGTGACATATATCTGTAGAAATATTTGTTTAAAATTTCCATTTTGAATCCAGCATACAATGACACCTGCACTGTATAACACATTTGTGTGCAGAACGCAAGAAATTGGGCCACTCCTGATTTTTGACATCTGTAAAGATTCTTTGTGAATTGCAGTTGTGCAAGTCTCTCAAGGAATTTCCTCACCAACAAAATTGTGCGCAGAACATAGTCTTGAAGTAATAATCAAAACAGTTAATTCCTGGACTTAAGTGTGTGAATATTTTACGATTTCAAATAGGCACATCACAAGTAGAAATATTTTCTACAAACCTTCAAATACTTAAAGGGACCCTGAAAGAATTTTCAGGCTTTTGTACAGATTTATAGAGTCATTAGGATGCATGTATATGCTTTCTCTTAAAGCATGTAATTTATGATATGGTTTAAAAGATGTAAATTGCTATCGATTGCAACACGCCACTTGGCTGAGTTTTCAGCTGTCCGTGACCAGATTGCGAAAGGTGACCATATGACTCCTTTAGAGCAAGCTTTCTGATTCGCTGCTCAGGGTGCGTCATAATTATTCCAAATTTATGGCATGTAAATGGTGTTTCGAATAGTTGAAATGTTAATCAATTTGTTTCTATAAAGAAAGGAAAGTAGCAGAAAAAGAATGCACAAGGACATTTTATCACTACACTCGGGACTTCTGCCACACATCAAGTGTCTGCTTGTGTTACGTGCTCCGTGTTGACGAGAGCTCCGCTGTCAGTGTTTGTCTCGATCTTTCTTTTTGTGACTACCATGATTTGGCCTTGCTATGTTGTGGGCTGCAATCGTAGCAACTAATATGTCAAGCTGCAACATCGTGTCCTTCTGCAAGGCAGCAGATGAGCGGAGTTGCTGCAGCGCATCGGACTGTCAGTATCTAAATGGCACCAGGGGGGTATTCTGTAAGAGTCCTCCCAGTGGACTGCCCATTTCGGGCGCTGCTGATTGGCTAGGGCCACTCGTCTCCTCATCTCTCGTACAGCTGCATCCAATCAGCAGTGGCCGAAATGGACAGTCCACTAGGTGGACTCTCACAGAATACTCCCCAGGACTTGCGTGCTGGTAGCTGTCACTTTATGCCGGACGATTACTACTGCAATAGTGTTTTGTATGCCCGGTATTTGGGGAAGCGAAAGCACAAGTGGACTGGGCATGGGCATTTACAGGATGAGCGGGGCCACAAACATAAACGGACTGCACAGTTTATCCACCTGGAATGGAGACGCATGCAGTCAGAGTGGCGAACGGTAGAGAGCAGCTAGCAGCTGCCTCGGTTGCCACCCGGGACACAGGCTCAGCCAGACAGACAGCAGTTGCCCTCTTGGCTGCCACGGTGAGGGGAAAGGAGGGAAAGGAGCAGTTGGTCGTGATAGCAGATTTGCAAGCGGTATCTAGGCACTACCAACCACAGGGAGAGGTGGGCTAGTTCGTGGTCTGTATTGGAATGCATCATCTAACCACGCAAACGACAACGGACGAGGAAAGAAACACAGGACAGGCGCGGAACTTCAACTGAGATTTACTCCGGGAAAGCCTACATTTATACATGTATCATAAACACACTTGATAATCATCGGACAACCGTCACTCGTCATTGGCATGCGGGCGTGAGTGGCACAAATTTGCATGTAAAAAGTTGAATTCTTTATCACTCAATGACACTGAAGAGCTGCTTACGCAGCTGCCAGATTGCATTTTTATACAGTAAGCTTCATAGATTTCGCGGCTCAATTGTGACGCGAACATCTTTAAGACTTTAGTGCCGCGGAACCTAGGCGTGCAATTGCGACAGTGGCGACAATAGTCAGCTAGTTTGCCTCCCCCCGCCAATCCTTCTACTCCTGCACGGTGCTCCTGCAGTCTGACGTTTAGGCACCGTCCCGTCTGCCCTATGTAGCTGTTGCCACAAGAAAGGGGTACCTGGCACACTACCCCTATTCTGCATGGGACGAACCTGTCAACGTGCTTGATACTGCATTCATTTCTTTCCTTCCCTGCACCATGTTGCACATGCCCACCACTTTCTTGGGCGCCGTAAAAACCACCGGGACTTCACATTTTTCGGCCACCTTTTTGAGGCGGTGAGAGATTTGGTGGTAGTACGGAATGGGGGGGGGGGAGGCAACAGGTCGTCGGCACTTGCGGCTCTATGCTCTGGCGGAGCTGTGACTGGCCCCGCGCTTCCTTGTCAAGGGTTTCTTGCACCCAGGTGGCCATCTCATACTGAAATCCTGCGCTGTGCAGTCTTTGTAGCTGTAAAAACACGCTATGTTGCATTTCATGCTGGCAGGACTTATCAAGAGCCGCACGCTAGAAACCCTTGAGAAGTAAGCGCGGGGCCCATCAGAGCTCCGCCAAAGCGTAGAGCAGCAATGCTGACGACGACCTGTTGCCATCCTGTACTACCACCAAAACTCACCGCCTCAAAAAGGTGGCTGAAAAATGTGAAGTCCCGGTGGTTTTTACGGCGCCCAAGAAAGTGGCGGGCATGTGCAACATAGTGCACGGAAGGAAAAAAAAAACAAATGAATGCAGTATCAACCACGTTGACAAGTTCATCCCATGCAGAATAGGGGTAGTGTACCAGGTACCCTATTCTTGTGGCAACACCTACATAGGGCACACGGGACGGTGTCTAAACGTCAGACTGCAGGAGTACTGCACAGGGGTAGAAGGATTGGTGGTGGATGGCAAACTGGCTGACCATTGTCGCCACTGTCGTAATTACACGCCTAGGTTCCGTGACATTGAAGTCTTGAAGATGTTCGCATCACAATTGAGCCGCGAATCCTATGAAGCTTACTGTATAAAAATGCACTCTGGCAGCTGCGTAAGCAGCTCTTCAGTGTCACTGAGTGATAAAGAGTTCACTCATTTACATGCAAATTTGTGCCACTCACGCCCACAGCCAATGAGGAGTGATGGTTGTCCGATGATGACATATCAAGTGTGATTATGATGCATGGATAAATGTGGGCTTTCCCGGAGTAAATCTCAGTTGAAATTCCGCGCCTATCCTGTGTGTTTCTTTCCTCGTCCGTTGCAGTTTGCGCGGTTACATGATGCATCATAATATCTCCAGCTTTATACGTACTCAAAAGGCCCTCAAGAAACATACGGCCTGGACTTCATGGCATGAGCGCCTGGCAAGAAATGTGGTGGCACATGCCGCAGCCCGAGAACAAACTATCCAGGCTGGTCTGCAGGGGTCCATGCCGCGGAGGACCAGAATGAAGGCGCACCCAGACGATACACCGAAATCGTAATGAATTACAAACTCGGCAGAAGAATGTATCTTCCACTGCACCACAAATTGCAGCCATAGCACACAAATGCTAGATTTCACTGTCGTTTACCTTTCAAACGTGTCCTCGAAGGATTCGTGAGACGGTTTGTATGTTCGATCACCAACACCTTCTGGGAACTCGCACTCCCAACTCATCGACATATGGTATTGGCGCTAATCAATGGGCATTCTCAAAGGATTGCGGCAGCACAGGAGAAGCAGGTAGCACTCTGCATGCTTTTAGAGACCAGCAAATGTGCAGTGAAGTGTGCCTGCATGGCTGTTTGATTTCCCTACATTACTTGACCATCGCAAACAAAGCTTGTTTTCATGAGACGTGCAGCGCATCGTAATACATATGACTGCTGCCAGCTGTAGCTGCTCTCCTAATAGCAAACCCTCTTTCTGAAGTCTAGTGACTACGTAGAAACACACTTCACATGAACTCAAGAAGGAAAACACTATAGTAGCCAATAATTTGCTGTGACAAAGTGTAATCGTGCTTACCAGCTCTTTTGAAAATTGCCATGGCTTCTGCACACATACTGTGCGTTGTTTTGGCACTGTTTGATTTCCGACAGAATGCTTGCACGATGGCTGTAAGCTGCCATCTCATTCTTCATTCCCACAGTAGACACCACCCGACTTTATCTGCATTGACACTGCACAACCTCCAAAGAATGCACTATCATGAGGCATAACTAATTCATGGGTAGTGTCAATACAGCAGTATGTGTTACATTGTTACCTTTAATGAGGGAAACAATGGCCTTCGTCATATATTACAGAAATGATGCAGGAAATGAACTTTGTTTCTTTGAGAAATAAACTAGAGTTAAATATGCGTTATCACCTTATTTCTGTTTATTTGCAGTTCAACATAGAAACTTCGTTTCTGCTAATTTATGCATAAAGCCATTGTCTGTATGAACCATGAAAATCGTGACTGGTGCATAACACTTCGAAAACTATGCATAATAATCAAAACATGACAAAAATAATGGGAAAGAATGCGTCAATAGAGAGTTTTACAATTAGGGACCCAATTAAGCGGCCTGGGTACGCAAGATTGCGGGCCGCAAGTGCACATGTGCAGAATCCAAGCCAGTCTTGGGTTCTTGCGTTCGTGTTGACCCAAGACCCAAAAATTGAAAACTATCTTGGATCCCCAAGCTGTCATTGGTCTTAAAACAGCATACTCGGCTCGTAGTACTAACACATGAGTAATTACGTTTGTTATATCTTGTTTGCCCTTTCTGCTCAAAAATGCATTGTGTCTGTTTTCTCTTGTAAGAAAAGCTTTCTCTTTTTTGCTTGCGAGCGCATTTTTATTTTCCCCACTACGGCGTCCTGAGCACTCGACCTAACGTGATCTACGTTTGACCCAATTGTTAAACTCTTGCTCCTCTGAACCCAAGAGCAGCCTGTACAATGCAGCTTGGGGACCGAGAGTCTTCAGTCCCTAATTCTAAACCTCTATAATACGAGCTCTTGTGAAACTGCGCGTGTGTTGGAGGGGGAAGCATTGAGCGAACTACATGTAGAATGCTGCATGCACTGCATAACAATAAACAAAGTTTAATTGCCTTGTGCCAATTGAAACAACACATTTTCAAAGAACTCACGGAACTAATTGTTTATTCTTGAAATGAAAAAAAAAGGCTTCAAGCATTCCACATTCTGTAATCTTTTTGCCTGTCTGAAAAATAATTTTATGGGTGGAGTTCACAAATAGGGTCGTGAAGCATTGAAATGCAGAGATATGAGTAAACTAAGAAGGACCATTAGGAGTACTTTGTCTTATCACAATATCACCCTCGGAATCTCCCAAATAAAACAAGAAAGCTTGTCCAGTTTAGGATTTGTCTTTCTTTTAAGGACTTAATTTTCATTTTCTTTTTTTTCATTTATATACCCCTGTTTTTGGGGCATTGCATAAAGGGTGGGGTTAACATTGGAAATTATATTTCCCTCATGATGACAGGTGCAGTGTAACTTTATATAGGAACGCTGATCTGTAGGTGATGGCTGCGATATTATGGGGAAGGTCATTCAAGTGACTTGTTGTTTGAAGAAAAAATGATTTGGAAAAAGTAGTCGTGCATGCACATTGGTGTGAGTATTTAAATACATGACCAGTGCGTTGAGACGTTTGTGATAGCAATGTGCCAATGTAAGGTTCTTGTTTGATCTGGGAAGAATAAAATTTATTAAATAGACACAGGATAACATTTACTTACAATAACTTTTACTTCATTTTGTTTTCTTTCTGCAGCATCAAGGCCTATTTCTCCCACTGCCAAAAGTGACAACTCAGAGCAAGGATGGCTCCACCAATGTCACTTATGTGACTATGAGACTGATAAACTGGCTCATCTGGAAAGGCATGCCAGCGTCCATACTGGGGAGAAGCCATTTGAGTGCCCTTCATGCTCTAAGAGCTTCTCACGAAAGTTCTACCTGAGACAGCACCTGGGCACCCACACAGGCGAGAAGCCATTTAGGTGCCCGTCGTGCTCTCACAGCTGCTCGCGCAAGGGCAACCTTATGAAACACCTGTGCACTCACACAGGTGAGAAGCCATTTCACTGCCCTTCATGCTCTCAGAGTTTCTCACATAAAACCTACTTGAAAAAGCACCTGCGCACCCACACAGGTGAAAAGCCATTTCAATGCCCTTCATGTCTTCAGAGCTTCTCACAAAAGGCCAACCTTATGAAACACCTGCGCACCCACACAGGCGAGAAGCCATATCAGTGTCCTTCATGCTCTCGGAGCTTCTCAGAAAAGGGCAACCTTATGAAACACCTGTGCACCCACACAGGCGAAAAGCCATTTCAGTGCCCTTCATGCTTTCGGAGCTTCTCACAAAAGACCCACCTGAAAGAGCACCTGCGCATCCACACAGGTGAGAAGCCATTTGATTGCCCTTCATGCTCTAAGAGCTTCTCACAAAAGACCCAGCTGAAACAGCACCTGCGCACCCACACAGGCGAGAAGCCATTTGTGTGCCCTTCGTGCTTTCAGAGCTTCTCAAGAAAGGCCTACCTGGAAAGCCACCTGTGTGCTCGCACAGGTGAGAAGCCATAGCAGTGTGCTTCATGCTCTGAAAGCTTCTCACAAAACATTTGGTTGAAAGCCCATATGTGACCCACACAGCTGATAAGCTATTTCAATGCCTTTCATGCCTTCAGAGCTTCTCACACAAGCTCAACCTTATGAAACACCTGCATACCCACACAGGTGAGAACCCAGATCAATGCCCTTCAAGCTCTCTGAGCATCTCAGAAAAGAGCAACCTTATGAGACACCTGTGCACCCACACAGGGGAAAAGCCAACTCAGTGCCCTTCATGCTCTTGGAGTTTCTCGTTGAAGAGCTACTTGAAGAGACACCAGTGCATTCATACAGGAGACTGATCATACAGTTGCACCATCCGTTCCAGGTCCTTTGCACAGTCTCATCACTTTAGCAGTTGTAAGATAGCACAGCACCACGATACTGTAGAGCAGGTACTATGTTCAAGTAGAATCTGAATTAAAAATCTGTGGATGTGTAGCATGCTGCGTTGTGTTGTACTGCATCAGGTAGTGAAAATTTATGCATGTGCTTGTAAAGGGGCCCTGAAACACTTTTTACAGGTCATCATGTTTGCTCTAGATCTTTTCGTAGTATGTCATAGAACACACTGTAAAATTGCGAACAAACACCATTTGAAGTTATTGCCAACTACTGAGGAAGCACCCGCTCTCTTTTTTCACCCTGTTCACCGCTTCATGCATTTCCACCGATACTTGGCTACATTTTTTGTGGCAGTTCTTTACGAAATTGCATAATAACTTACATGACGCAATTTAGTGATAAAGGAATTTATACTCTGGTGTCACACGTACACTTCTGACCGCGATCGGGGCCTATACGAATCGAGTGTTGCTACGCGGTCATTTGCGATCGCAATCCTGCGTGATCCGGATCTTAGTGATCGCGATAGCAGGCTGAGTTTGCGCGCTTTAATGCAGTATTCTGAACTTGTAAAGCAAAGAAGCAGCTCAATAAAAAACAATTAAAGGTCATGTTACCAGCAATAATAAGCTGTCAAATCTAAATATGAAAATTTAGCCATGTTTTGCAAATCTGAATTTGTAGCCAAAACATTATGCATTCCTGAGAGTTGCTGACGATCAGCAGACGATAGTAACGCTATCCAGATCATTGGACCGTGTAGCAGCGGCCATATATTGATGATCGTGAGCAAGAAATCCGATTTGGATCAGCTCCTATCGCGATCAGAAATGTACGTGTGACACCAGTACTATTGTTTAGCCGCACTTCTGCCAACGCGATGGTCCATCATAGACAGGTACAGTGAGACTTTGTTACCACGAACACCACAAATACAAACTTTTCAGAAATCCCTTGCTGACTTTTTATAGTTTCAGTGTAAAATGTATCAGTACTACGAACTTCAGAATACCGAATTTTTCACAGTGACAATCATCGTTCGGTTTCCCTGTATTGTTAACGCCTTCGTACTACTAAGTAATATTTAAAAATCGGGATTTTTAAATTACCATGTATCCTTCACGGTAGCTGAAACTGCAGGGTAGCAGACGACAAGGCGCAGAGAGCAGACGTCGCAGCGTACTGGTTCGGAAAACCCGAGACGGCGCCTGATAAATAAAAAAATGCATGCGAGCGGAGGCGACATCGCACCACGTTTTGCGAGCGTATGCTGCGCCCAGAAAACTCTTGTAGGCATGGAGGCACATCTCTTCCTTTTTCACCACTTTCACCCTTGCTTCACTGCACACCCATTTCTTTTAAGGTGCTAAGTCATGCTCCCTAAAGGTCTGCAGAAAATGGCGCCTCTTCCTCTTCACAATCACTCTCTCGTGCTTCTTTCTACAGCCATAGTAGCTAAGCGGGCGGTGAAATGTAACCTTCGTACTCGTGGGTATGCCACACATTCGCACTTTGCACTTTCCACATGGGCGTCTTGCGCTGGAGTTAGAGGTATGGTAGCGGCGCCTGGTGGCGGCGCGCGAAACGTTATCTGGGTAGTACCGGCTTGGGTAATATTGAGCCCTGGCTGTGGCGAAGCACGTTTCTAGCCCGAGTTTTGCGTAGATTCGCACTTCTTTCTGCCCTTTTGCGAGTGCGAAAAGATTCGTCACTTCTCACAGACCACGCCGACCACACTACGAGCTAGCCGCAGCCTATAGTTTAACGAAAACGGACTATCCGTGAGACGTAATGCTGGAAGCAGAAGGAATCGGCGACGCCGATCCGGAGAGACTTATCTCAGCATCGAAAAAGCGTCACCGTCGTTACTTCTGCGTCGTGGGCTACCATGAACAAGAAGGCCTGAATCCCAACATCAGATTCTCCCGTTTTCCTTCAAGGCCTCACGAGGCGGAGCGTCGGGCGCGCTGGATAGCTGCAGTTCGTCTCGCTGGGTAAGCGAAACTTGGCGCCATGCTGACTGCCTCACTTGTTTTGAAGCTTGCTTGATTATCTGCGTTCTAAAATTCGGTCTTTTGCACCTACAGTCCCGATGGCAGACTGACATAGCAGCAGGCATCGCTGGTGATTCACGATTCGAGACCCGGCCACAGCGACAGTTCACAATTCGACTGGTGCGAACTGGTGAAGTGACCGGGTGTGTGCAAATGACCACAAATGGTCGGGCTGATTCGGTGACAATTCATTACCCCAGTACGAGCAGCACAGGTTAGAGAGCTAAATGTGCTCATCCTTGACCTCAAGCCAGTACGTTGAGGCAGCGCAGCAAGGTAGTATTGATTACAGCACATCGATGTTCGAGCGCTATCATTAAAAGCTACATCAAGCGAGCAGCGCACGAGCTCGCGCTGCAGCGCGATTCGCACGTACGTTACTGCGAGCTCATATGCATTGTACCAGTTATTTATCAGTTGCTAAAGGGACAGATGGCCGCTACTACAGTGCAGGCATAACTACTTGTCTAGCAGCATGCAGTCAACAAAGATTGCAGGAGGCCCGCCGTTTCGCGGTATGTCGAAAGACCGCTGCCGTCGCGGCGCGTACCGTCGTGCGCTCGAGCAGTTCCGTACGCATGATGTCTGCATATCGATGCTGTGAATTCATTTATAGCAAGCATTTCCTCGCGTTTGTGCGCCTGAATCTAGCAGCGTGCAAACCTTACCTGAAGTTCAACTTCGTACGCGACTCGATCGCTTCACTCGCGATTGACACCGCGCTAAACCTTCGCCGCTTATTTCTTGAACGGGGTACACGTATTCGCCGTTGCATAATTTATTTACTTTACGCAGCGTGCCACCCCTGAAAAAATCTTCGGCGCCCGATATTCGCGGCAAGCGGCGATACAACAAAACCGAAAGTGGTGGGTCCATATTGCAAACGTGCTTTCCGAAGCGGACGACCCAGCTTTGTACTACCCAGTGCGGAACAGAGGGCGCTTTTTAGCACCATTTTCGCAGCACCCCCTGGGCAATGCAAGAGCCCCATGGTGTCGTTCATGCTCGTTTGCACTTTGACATAGTTCATGCATCCACCTCAATCGACACGGTTTCGGTGTCCATGGCAAGAAATGTGAAAAACATACAGCAAGGAACCATTACGCTTTCGAGGTGACATGGAGCTACCTTTCCGTCGGCAATTTTCTCGGCAACAGCGCCTGTTTTGCGCGCGTTACTCTCATTATAAGGTGTTCCCGTGGTGCATGGTGGCAGAATCTGTAGAATATAGCATCAGCGCGTGCTGAGAGCCAACAGCTGCGTTCCTGTGGATAGCTCAAACTGTGACAACTTATGAACTGATGGGATTGATGGGCGGAATGGTTCACTTTAGGACTTTTAGTATAATGATCTTTCAGAGTAACGAACAATTTACCGCGGTCTCCTGAGGTTCGTTATATTGAGATATCATTTTATCTGCATAGCCAAGGCCTTCATCAGTCGCCGTTATGGTCATGCATGCAAAGTGTCACATGTGTATAAGTGCGAGGCACATGGTGCGATTTTGCGTGCGATCCGTCATGCGATGCGTCGGAGTGCGACTTACCGCATAGGAAGACTCGGGACACATGGTATGAATGAGTGACTGGCGCATAGCTCCGCCCAGAGCCAGCGCCATTCCATGGATGCTCGGAATGACTTCGCAGATAAAGTGAAAACAAATGTGGTTGAACAGCTCTCTCCATTGTGAATAAGATATAAACACGGCAATGTGAGCAGCGTAGACATGTTTCCGCCAGGCCACATCTGCAGTTTCAGATCCGTTGCCAGTCGCCGATGGCTAGGAGCCAGCACGCCTAGCTTGCGGGGCAGTCGAATCGGACACCGGTGGTGCATTGGACACGACTGCATCTGCATACAGCTCGTAATGAAACGCCTATGTTGGTCAGTGCGACGTGTACACAGTTATATGATGCTTGAATTGTAATACGTTTGTTTTTATCGATGCCGACGGACGCCAACGAGCAAGGCAGGCGAGTCTGCGTTCGCTGGGATACGGTATAGGCCTAGCTTGCTGGCCGGCTGATTCGAGGCCGAGAGCCCTTGAAGCAAGGTGCCCCCGCAAGATTCCTTGGATTATCTTTTACCATGGGACGGGAAGGAGGGGGGGGGGGCTTGCTTAGAATTTTACGGTAGAGCAAAATAAATTGGTAGTGACTACAGTGACGGGGCCCGTCACTTTAACAACAACACTGTAGCAATGGGGCCGTCACTATAACGATGTCGGTATTGGAGGCGAGCATAGAGTTTCATACAACTATGGTGTTCTAGAAGGGGGCAGTGGGCTCAGGAGCCGGAGCGCCCTATGCATTGCAGCGAGGCGGCGAGTGTGGACGGCACGCGGATTTCGGTGGCGGCGCTGTAGTCGCGTGGGCTGGCTCCCTCCGCTGCTTCGCCATAGAATAAAGTGCTTCGCGCGCTTGTTCATGCGGGCTTGATTCGCGACGTTGACTGTTTTTTGGTGTTTCAACCTACCGTTCGAGTCTGTTTCGCGCGCATTCAGCCGAACACGTGAGCAGTAGGAAGGTCGAAACGTCAACGGCAGCGACCCTGCTTCGCTCCCGGCTGTGAAACAGGATATAAGTGGAAAAAAGGAAAGCAGCCGTCGTTCACGTACCGCGCCGAAAGACGAATAAACACGGCGAATTTGGGAACGCAACTTGCACCGCCAAAACAAAAAACTCGACGAAACGTGTGCGGTTTGTGTGCGAAACACACTAAACGAGTAGGTGGATTTTTAAGCGATTCAACTGCAGATGGCCTAAGGGTAACGATATAGCGCATTATCACTGCTGGATTATCTTGTCAGCCAGGGATTTAGGTATGTTATGACATCCAGGTTAAGCCAGGATTCGCTGGAAAACTTTTTCGTATAGTCAGGCAATCATGTGGGTCTAATGTCCACCCAACACCAACGCAGTTTCTAATTGTCGTTAATTGCCTATCCTTTTATAACCTTGCGAAAATAGTACGCTCAGGCAATGCTGACCTTAATGGAGCTAGTGGAGAAATGAGTTCTCTCCTGAGTACGCAAGATGCTCCAGCTCAATAAGCCAGGGCTGCTGCAATCGACCATCTCATTGAGGAAGGAAACCTAGCTTCAGCCGAGCGCATGCTTCGTAGTATTCCTGCTGAGCACAGAGAGTTGGTGGAGCAGAAGAGCGACGACCGTCTAATACATTACATGGCAGGGTATGTTGCTCGAAAGTTTCTGAAGTGTTATGACTGCATGTCTTGCAAGGCCTTTCTTACGGAAACCCCCAATACGGAAAGTAGAAACTCTGAGTTCACTGTGACATGAGACAAGGGAGGATTGTTATATCCTCCGCTGGAGCTTTTCAGGGCAGTGAAGAAGTTGGAGGACATCTTCACTGTGTTCTTCAGCCGAGAGAAACTCTGCAGTGACAGCATAGTGGATGTAATGTTGCTAGTGAAGGAGAACTTCGGCTATGCCTTAGGCTGCAGCCAGCACTAAGATGCGCTCACAACAGAGTTGACCAAGTTCTATGTGCTGACCAGGCTGCACTTCTATGTAAAATGGATCAACCAATCGCGACAGGAACGGCGTAAAAAGAAATTGCACGCGAAGATAAGCCGTTCCTCATAGTGCCTGTCTCGTAGTAGCATGCACTTTGAGAAAGGAGTAGCTGCCCATCTTTCGTACCAATAAAGAGTTTGTGGCTACGACGAGTTCTCTTTATTTTGCTGTGTTACGAAATTTCGCTATCCCTGGTAACCACTACGACCGCATAATAGTGGCATCACCATAGGATTAACTCCCTAGCTTTCAGTGGATATATGCTTTCGTAAACAAAATCGCAGTTAAAGGAATAAAACCTCATCATATCTGGCTTCTGTTCCGAATGTGTTAGTACACGCGCTGCAATTGTTTGGCTCACTTGAACTTGTGAATGCAATTGGGTCCTGAAGTGTACAAAAATTGTTAATGGCAAATGAATTAAGCAATTTACCCATTCACATATTTACCTCTTCTACGGTGTACGCGAGCTTTTAGTTTAGAAATCAGTCGCATCGTTGTGCGGCCGTTAGTCTGCACTCGTTGGGTCGGCTTTATTTCCAAGCAAGCTTGAAGAACGTCCGTCTTTCAACCTTTCTCTGCGCCTTGTCTTAATTTTAGAGGAAGTTTTCAGAAAACATGCTACGGAGCTGCGCGCTTTCTTTTTTCGGCGTGACACAAAGCGCACGCGGCTTTCTCTGCGTTGAAAATGCTCAGTTTCGCGTTCCGTACAGCCCATGCTCTAGTGGCGCCATCTGGCGGCGTCGACGTGAGATGCCGCACCCGAAGGCTCTCCCTGACCCCGGTACCCCCTTCTAGTTCACTATAATACAACTATTGGGGCGAGGACTTATGGACTCGCCATCTGTCGGAAGCACCTCACTTGCATAGTCTGAGGGATAACGCTGCGCGCTCCGCATAGGTTTGGCTATCGGCGCTAAATAAAGATACTATGCGGGAGCGGTCCTGGACATTTTTGCAAGTACTTTCGAAATGACAGAAGTATTTTACCTTTAAAATAATAATCATGGACAAAAAAAAGCACAGAATGGTTTACAGACGCTATCCCTTTACCTACTACGTGCAGTAAGCGTGGACACTGCACGCGGTCGCCGCAATCGATTCCCCCGAACCGGTTTCTTGCGTGAAAGGTAGGCACTCGCTGAGAGAAAACTATGTGAAATATGCTCTTATAGTGAGCTGTCTGTGTAAACAAATGGAGCAAAGCAGAATGAAGCTTCAATGCAGCGATCGCACGCTGATTCGCGGTGACCGACTGCGCGTCTGCTTGCATGACCGCGCACAATATTTTGCTTTCGCTGCGAGTGCGTTTTCGCACCGTCTTTATGCCGCAGTATACGAGCATTTGACAGTATGTAAGCAACGACTGTTACATGTACACTGTCAGAGCTGTTCAAAAATAATTTTGTTATAGCTAGGCTTCGACGCCTACGGCGACCTGTGATGGGCGGTCACGAGTGTTTTTCTTTTCTTCTAAAATCTTGGAAGCTTCAATGTAATTATTTCTCAAGTTGCATCGCACTGTGTGTTTATCGATCTTCTAAGCGAGCCATTACCGGTTGCTTATTTTTCTTAATCCAGTGCAATATTCATTGTCAGGTGCTACATAAGCATGAACACATGCCATGGCTTTTTTTAATGTGTTTTTTACCGTTCACTTTCCGTTCTAGTGAACTTTCTTTCTCTCTTTCTGTATTATTATCGACATAGGTGTTACAGTGCATACGCAAAAAGACTGTTGGACCCAATAGCCGCAGACTGCAGGATGGGTCCGGATATACGAAATATAATAGACATTCGGTGCAAGCATAAGGGCCGGGATCAATACAGGGGATACAGCACGTTAAAAACAGAAAAAAAATTACGGCATGCATAGACATTATCACCAGTTACATAAATTATCAAACCACAAACAACAGAACGCCAAGCAAGAGTACAGGCACAAAATCAGGGGTTTATAGCTAATAAACAGTGCCTTGCCGAAATTTTGCGTTTCTTATTTTGGAGGGTATTTTGTTCCATGTCTTAAATCTAACACATTCAAGTAGTCTTTTGCCATATACATTATGTACAGGAGGCAGGTTGACATTTCCAGCCACAGTACTTCTGGTATGATGATGAAAACAATATGGACACAGGGAAAGGATGATTACGTTTCACAACATTGTTTACGTGGCTAGCTGTTTTATGCTCACACATAAGATCGAATGGCAATATGTTTAGTTGATTGAACAGTGACCTGCTGGGTTATCGGTTCTTAAGTGCGTCATGATTCTTAATGCCCGCTTTTGCAAAACCAAATGGAGCATAACAGAGTGAAGCTTCAGTGCAGCCGGGCCCTGTCACTGCAGTGTAGATGTTAAAGTGCCGGGCCCCGTCACTGCAGCCACTACCAAATAAATTATGAAAACTGACGCACATGGTTCCGCTATAGCTGAGAAATAATTAAATATACAGTTAAGCCTCAGTATAATGAACACCATAAAATCAGCAGTTTGCTTTGTTCTATTGTGAATTTTCATTATTCGAAAAGTATTCAATATTTGTTTCAACTTGAAGAATTGCTATTTGCACGTCCCTACAAAATATGCATGTTCATGTAATACTTATTATTACACTACAGATGTGTGAAATGATCTGCTTTCTAAGGTTTTTTTTTTCCGGTATTGTCTTTTGGTGCATATGAAAGTGTCCTGTTAGACCCATTCATGTATTTGTTGCTTCTTGGTTCGAGTATACGTGGTTCATCCTATACTATTTTGATCCTATTGTATTCGCACATTTTCTTCTTCTTTTTACAGGCTGCTGTTCATAAAACAATTGATTGTCCAATAACTTAGCTGCCCACTGTGTTTCTTCAGAGCATCAAATAAATGTCTGTGTTTATTGAGTATTCGTTGTCTCTTCTTGGTATTTCAGTACTTGAATGTCGGCATGCAGTATAGTCATGTTAGTATTTTTTTTTGTATCTGGGGCTGCAAGAGAAGTTTATTGATGGCATTTCGAAGTTTGTTATTAGTGCAGAAGGCACTTGCTATAACTAGTATACACAAATAATTTAAGTCTCAAATCAAATGTGAAGTCCCTGACGCCTAATTCATTCCTTCATTTTGTTTCCACTAATATATCGACATTTCAATAAGCACTAGTGTGACATATATCTGTAGAAATATTTGTTTAAAATTTGCATTTCGAATCCAACATACAATGACACCTGCAATGTATAACACATTTGTGTGCAGAAGGCAAGAAATTGGGGCAATACTGATTTTTGACATCTGTAAAGATTCTTTGTGAATCGCAGTTGTGCCAGTCTCAAGAAACTCCCTCACCAACAAAATTGTTTGTAGAACATGTTAAGATAATAAGTCCAGGAATTATCTGTTTTCATTAAGCGTGTGCGAATATTTTAGGACTTCGAATGGGCACTTCATATGTAAAAATATTTTCTACAAACCTTCGAGAGACGCTGAAACGATTTTCAGGATTTTTTGTACAGACTCATCGAGTCATTAGGATGCATCTATATGCTTTGTCTTAAAGCATGTCATTTATGATATGGTTTAAAATATGTAAATTGCTATCGATTGCAACACGCCACTCAGCTGAGTTTTCAGCTGCGCGTGAACAGGTGACGTAAGGTGACCATATGATGCCTTTAGAGCAAGCTATCTGATTCGCTCCTCAGGGTGCGTCATAGATAATTATCCCAAATTTATGGCAAGTAAATGGTGTTTCAAATAGTTGGAATGTTAGTCAATTTGTTTCTATAAAAAAGAAAAGAAAGTAGCAGAAAGAGAATGCACAACGACAGTTTATGACCACACTCCAGACTTCTGCCACACATCAAGTGTCTGCTTGTGTTACATACTCCGTGTTGACGAGAGCTCCGCTGTCAATGTTTGTCTCGATCTTTCTTTTTGCGACTAACATGATTCGGCCTTGTTACGCGTTGTGGGCTGCAATCGTAACAACTAACAATATGAGAAGCTGCAACATCGTGTCCCTGTGCAATGCAGCAGTCGAGCGGAGTTTACGCAGCGCATCGGACTGTTTATATCTAATCGGCACCAGGGGGTATTCTGTAAGAGTCCACCTAGTGGACTGTCCATCTCGGTTGCTGCTGATTGGCTAGGGCCGCTCGTCCCCTCCTCTCTCGTACAGCTGCATCCAATCAGCAGCGCCCGAAACTGACAGTCCACTAGGTGGGCTCTTACAGAATACCCCCTCAGGACTTGCGTACTGGTGGCTGTCACTTTATGCCGGAGGATTACTACTGCAATAGTGTTTCGTATGCCCGGTATTTGGGGAAGCGAAAGCACAAGTGGACTGGGCATGGGCATTTACGGGATGAGCGGGGCCACAAACATAAACGGACTGCACAGTTTATCCACCTGGAATGGAGAGGCATGCAGTCAGAGTGGCGAACGGTAGAGAGCAGCTAGCAGCTGCCTCGGTTGCCACCCGGGACACAGGCTCAGCCAGACAGACAGCAGTTGCCCTCTTGGCTGCCACGGTGAGGGGAAAGGAGGGAAAGGAGCAGTTGGTCATGATAGCAGATTTGCAAGCGGTATCTAGGCACTACCAACCACAGGGAGAGGCGGGCTAGTTCGTGGTCTATATTGTAATGCTTCATCTAACCACGCAAACGACAACGGACGAGGAAAGAAACACACAGGACAGGCGCGGAACTTCAACTGAGATTTACTCCGGGAAAGCCTACATTTAGACATGTATCATAAGCACACTTGATAATCATCGGACAACCGTCACTCGTCATTGGCATGCGGGCGTGAGTGGCACAAATTTGCATGTAAATAGTTGAATTCTTTATCACTCAATAACACTTACGCAGCTGCCAGATTGCATTTTTA
This sequence comes from Dermacentor variabilis, assembly GCF_050947875.1. Lineage (NCBI taxonomy): Eukaryota > Metazoa > Arthropoda > Arachnida > Ixodida > Ixodidae > Dermacentor > Dermacentor variabilis. The sequence goes on from NC_134575.1 coordinate 100,372,600, forward strand.
TACAGTAAGCTTCATAGATTTCGCGGCTCAATTGTGACGCGAACATCTTTGAGACTTTAGTGCCGCGGAACCTAGGCGTGCAATTGCGACAGTGGCGACAGTAGTCGGCTAGTTTGCCTCCCCCCGCCAATCCTTCTACTCCTGCACGGTGCTCCTGCAGTCTGACGTTTAGGCACCTGGAAGGATAACTGCTCCAGCTTTATACCTACTCAAAAAGCCCTCCAGAAACATACAGCCTGGACTTAATGGCACAAGCACCTGGCAAGAAACGTGGTGGCACATGTCGCAGCCCGAGAACAAACTATCCAGGCTGACGCTGGGGTCCATGTCGCGGAGGACCAGAATGAAGGCGCACCCAGACGATACACCGAAATTGTAATGAGTTACAAACTCGGCAGAAGAATGTATTGAAATTGAGCTTGATAAATACACTTCGGGAAAAAATGTCGCTGTCTAACTACACTTAGATTATTTTTAGTGTAGTGTTCTGTTAGTTTAAGGGCATATTATACATGCGGTAAGAGAGACAATTCATATCTTTGGGAGTTATGTTGTCTGGCAATCCGGAAAATGCGACGCGAAAGCGCCGCTCCCTTTTTTCGTGCGGGTGCTCGCGCGTCGGCGGCAATGCGGGCGTTCGCCGCGCGTCATGTTTTTCGCTCGCGGAAAACGCGCCATGCGGTTCCACGCGACCAGTGGCGCGTTCGAACGATCGTGTTCGTCCATACCGGTGTAGGCTTCGCGAGATGGTCTCGCTGAAGCGTGGATCGGCGCACGCGCGGAACGTCCGCGCCGATAGCCGACTCCGAGCCAAAGAGGAAGAGCCTTCTCCTTTCCGCGCACAAGTAACGCCGTTGTTAGGTGGCGTTAGCAGAGCCACACTCGCGCCATCTCTCGCAATGCGCTTCAACCACACCGACTGCCGCGGGCACCAGGCCACGCAGAGAAGCCGGATTACAGAAGACGGGAGCTATGCGGGAAGACAACATATCAGAGGACACGTGAAAGTCACGCATCGCCACAATTCAAGGCAAGTAAAGATACTCCGCGTATTTCTATTTAATAAAATTGTTACATGAAAACGGCGCACGTATGCAGCAGTTCTTATAGTGCACATGTCAAAGGGCATTAGTGATCTACTGTGCAATGTTAAAGTAGGATTCATGCTTTGCACTGTTGCGTCTGAGGTGGCATTAGGGCAAGGAATCCACCAAGCCCATCAACGAATACGTCCAGTAGTAAGGATGAAGGGAAAAGCTTCGTGTACATATGTTGTCTTCCTGCATTGAAATGACATTAGTTGCCCCCCCCCCCCGGCTTCAGTTACAGAAGCCCACTCCATGCAGGAGCATGTTAGACATTCGAGTTCACATCATGGCACGCCGGCCCCACTGCACGAAAAGTTTCCGCTTTTAATACCGTCATCTTCCCTAGGCGACTAGACTAGGGAATCTGATTACTGTATCACAGCCAATCCGAATCGTCGAATCGGTTGCGATACGATGCTCATGCTATCGCAACACCTCCGCACACCCGAAGCATGGAATAGGAGACAGGATAGCAACCTGGGAATCCACAGTTGGTGCCGTTCTTCCGTAGCGTTTGACGTTGGCCCTTTTTATCATTAGATCAAGCTGCCAGGTAGTGTTTGGGGGTGCGGTGCCTTTTGTGGACCCGTCAGTAGTCGTTGTCAACGCTGCGTTGACCTCTTGGTAGGCGCCGATGGATGGGTGGAGGTTACCTGGTGGCAAACTTCTAATTAATGCCTTTAGTCGTGTTCAGACGTAACCGTCAGCACCGTAAAAAAAGATGCTTGTATTAAAAAAAATTATTATTCGCCCCACAGAACACATCTAAACATACACAGAGCAAAAAGTATCACGCTTCCATGGCTTTCCAGGCGCTACATTAAATAGGTATGAATGAAAGCATGATAAATAATTACTTGGGCGAATGCCGATTCCCAGGCACAACACTTTAAAGGATACATGGTGTAAAAATTACACGAACGTGAAAAAAAAAAGAAACATGATCATGACGCAAACAGATAGAAAAAAAGTTTGCAATATGTTTTACATGCGCTAGATGTACAGCACTGCTGCACTGTGATGAATTTAACAAAGCATCTGGCTTTAAAAAATGATAAAAATCTTCGTGCAATTTTGCCTATAAATATTAAGTACAGTGGTTTCTTTGCCAAGAAAAGCGTGTTTCGAAGGTGCGAATTATTATAGGCGTAAGCTACAGCCCCTCTATACTACTAATGCTGTGATGAAGGAGCTTAAGCATAGACATAGGTGAGCGGCCTGATCGATCTGCACGGTCCAGCCACCTGGTGGTGCAGAGCTTAACCAGCCAAACAAAGAGCTAATATTGCTCTAACCAAGTGTTCATGACTACTCCAAACAATGTGTTCATGATTAAACTCCTGCAAAAATTTACACCAGCAGCAAAGTAGAATGCTATATTATTCTTGCGTTTGGTTGAGCTTTGTGCCACCAGGTGGCTGCACCATGCAGTCCATTCTAGAGCTACTGCATATGCTACCAAAGGTAGCAGAGTTGCGCGTCTGTTTTATCACGCCGCTAGCGCCTCTATTGGCAGAGCGTCATCACGTGGTAGTCAAGCAACCGTGCATTGCGGACAAGCAGATGCTCGGGCCAATTTTTGTATTTCCCGACGCCGCCGCTGCAGCGAACTGGATTGACACAAGTTATCGCCAGTCAAATTCAAAGCGAATTTGGCCGACCTTGGCGGCCAAATTCGGTAGCATGTACAGTAACTCTAGTCCATTCACATTTGCGCCTCCGCTCATCCCATAAAAGCCCATGCCCAGTCCGCTTATCAGTAGTTTTCTTGGCATCAGCATCTGTTTTGTGCACATCACTCTTAATATACGGCGTTTCGGTGGTGCGTGGTGGCGGAATCTATGGAAAAGAGCAACAGCGCAAGCCAAGAGCCAACAGCGACGTTTTGATGGACAGCTCATATGGTGACAACTTATGAAGTGATGGTTTGATGCGCATAATTATTCATTTTTGGGCTTTCAATATAACAATCTTTCCCAATAACGAACAAATTACTGCAGTCCCCTGAAGTTCATTATATCAAGATTTCACTGCAAAAAATATTTGTATTTATGTGGTGCTTATTTGAAAGCATAAAATATTTACACACCCTGCACCACTTGGACCCCTCTCTTCGACTGCGCATTCCATCTGGACTTTCCCGTATTGAGACAACTGTTCTCTGCTGACTGTGGCTTGGAGTGTATTTTACGAATACATTTGTTTGCTGCATTGGAATGGCTGACAGTGCTGCCTGTGATAGTTGTGGCAGCGAGGAAACAATTGAATGTATACTCTGTCATTGTTCCTGCTACAGCTCCCAGAGACAGTCCCTCGTGAAGGAGTTGGCATGCCTCGACAATCGGTCGCTTTCTCAGCAGACGGTCTTAAGAGCGCTGGCTGGTGCAGTCTTCACACCAGAAGGTGATGAACTACTAAAGTTCCTCCAATCAAGAGACCTGTTTGAACGACTGTGACATTCCCGAGTTTCTTCGTGTATGCGTGCTTTCCTTTTTTTTTCTGTAATCTTCCTCTCTCGCTATATATGTGCATTTTTCTTTATCTTTCTGTCTCCCCTTACTCCATGCCCAGTACAAAGTAGCAAACTGGATATCTTTCTTCTGGTTAACCTCCCTGCCTTTCGTATCTCATTTATCTCTCGCTCTTAAACAAAACAGTTAATCCTTGGATTTATTATCTTAACATGTCCTGTGCAAAATTTGGTTGGTGAGAAAATTCCGTGAGATATTGGCACAACTGCAATTCATAAAGAATCATTACAAATGTTGGAAAACAGAACTGGCCAAATTTCTTACCGTCTGCGCACAAATGTACCATATTTACTCGCATAATGAACATACCTTTTTTCCCGAAAAATATGCTCAATGTTGGGGGTGCATTATTAGGCGGGGTAAAATTATGAGCAAGTTTTTTTTTCTGTGGTCACTTCTAAAGAAGTCAGTTTCGCCCGAAATGCGAACCATCGATTGTGATGGCAAATGTGTAGACAGCTATGTGAAGTAAGGATAGTAGTTTTGTCGGCCGTATAAACTTACAAACATTCCAATGCAAACTGAGCGGCGAGAACGCAGCCTGCACAAAGGTATGAGCCACCATCGAGCCAGCCCTTGTCGCAGATCGCTTTGAAGATAGGGCGCGCCACGGCCGCACAATGCGCAGTTGCTGCCGGAGTAAAGCGCCCACCCCCCCTCTCCCCACTTCACTCCCCTCCTCCCTGTGCAATGAGCGCGACGGAAGATGGCATGTTTCCTTCTCGCTTTCCTCCCTTGTACGCGGGAGATTGAGCCGCGATCGTCGACGCCCCTCTGACACGGTTGTGCAAAACACAGTTGCTGCCAGACTACAATGCCACGGCCCCTTCCTCCCCCCCCCTAGCGCCTTTTGCATTATGAAAGATGGTGCGTGAGATTGAGCCGCGATCGTCAGCTTGCCTCTCGCACGCTTTTGCTCGCACCTGCACCACGCAGCGCGTGGTAACGACGGCAAAAATGCGCCTGGAGCGTCCGTATAATTGCTATCGCAATAAAAGTACGATACACGGTACGATTCAGCGTCCAATGCTAAGTCAGACACAATTGCACCTGCCGGATGCCATATAAGACACAGAATCACACTGTGTGTCTCCTCTTTCAGGGCAGCAAGTTCATGGTGCGATCATTATGGAAGAAAAAGCAGAAACATACTTCTTGACTGGATAAGTGGGGGCTGCATTCATTACACGAGTGCATTGATTAGGTGAGTAAATACAATACTATACAGTGCAGGTGTCACTGTATCGTGGATTCAAAAAGTAAATTTTATACAAGTATTTCTGGAGATATATGTCATACTAGTGCTTACTGAAATGCTGCTACATTGGTGGAAATAAAATGCAGGAATAAATTAGGCGTTGGGGACTTGACTCTAGACTTAAATTACTCAAGTATATTAGTAATGTGGTGGGTAATATGCATGTGCCACGAACACGATTTCACAACGTGGAGCAGATTCAAGACAAGTTTCACAGAAGTGTTCGGGCGCCCCGCTGTGCGCAAGCTTCGCGCAGAACAACGCTTACGGGGGCGCGCGCAACATCACGGTGAAACGTTCACAAGTTATATCGAAGATGTCATTGACCTGTGTAAGCGCGTGAATCCGTCAATGGCGGAACAGGACAAGATAAAACACGTTATGAAAGGCATTGATGAGGACGCATTTCAAATGTTGTTAGCGAAGGATCCGCGTACCGTGGCCGAAGTTATCAATTTGTGCCAAACTTTTGACGAGCAACGGAAACAACGCATCTTAGCTCGGCGTCCACCGCCTACGGAAGATCCGTTAGCAGCATTGGTTATTGGCGACAACCACACAACTTTGCTGACGCAAATAAAAGAATTTGTGCGCGAGGAGGTCGCGCGACAGCTCTCGATTTTGCCGACCACGGTGAAGCCTTCTCAATATTTGGCTCCAGCGATCCGACAGGTAATTCAAGAGCAAGTGACCGAAGCTCTTCCACCTCCGTGTCAGCCGGCTCCCGTGGCCGCGCCTCTGACGTATGCTGAAGCCGCTGCACGGGCGCCTCGTCTGGCGGGATTCTCTCCTCCGCCTTCAGCGCCTCTCCAACCGGTGTTCTCTTATCCGCCTTCGCCTCGCCAGCCGGTGGCTCCCTTTTTCAGCGCACAGCAGCAAGGTACAGAACCCTTGGCGCACTGCTGACAACCGCCCAATATGCTATGCCTGCGGTACACCGGGACATGTAGCGCGCTTCTGCCACCGGCGCTTGCCGGCCTTCGTGGGCACCGCGCGACCACCCAGCTCCGGCTTCCGACCATTCCGTATGCCTCAGCGACCACCACCGGAAGTCTACGCTGCTGATGACATACCAGCACCGCAGTCACAGCTCTACAGTACTCGTCGCTCGCCTTCCCCTCGTCGGCGCTCACTCTCACCCATGCGTCGTAGGCCCAGTGCCAGTACTACTGAGGCGGAAAACTGATTTCCGCAGTTCCTGAGGCACCAACTGCGTCATCGTCGGAACATCAAAAGTCCTCGTTTTTCCCCCGCTAACGTTATTGAAGTGTCCGTTGATGGCATCAAATGCCTTGCGCTCGTCGATACAGGTGCTGCTGTATCCGTGATTAGTGAGAAACTTTGCCGTGAATTACGGGAAGTGACCATGATGCCTTCGGTACTATTGCTTAGAACAGCCAGTGCACAACAAGTTCAGCCAGTCGCTATGTGCACTACCAGGGTGCTGATTCGAGACATTTTGTATTCGATTGATTTCTTTGTGTTAACTTGCTGCTCCCACGATGTGATTCTCGGTTGGGATTTTCTGTCGCGCCATCACGCCGTCATTGACTGTGCACGTGCTGAGGTTCAGTTCTCCGTTCTGTGCCATTTGCCACCTCACGACTTTCAAGTTCATGATGTTACCAGGATCTGTGTAGCTTCAGATACTGACCTTCCCCCTCACAGCGCGGTATTTGTCCCTTTTTCATGCACATCGCTTGCCGAAGCGACGGTCATATGTTTTCACCCGCTGCCGTCTTCATTCGCCGCCAGCCTATATTGTTGCCTTTCGCCCTCCTCACGGTTCACCATGGGGCTGCAGAAATACTGATTTCTAACCCAAATTCGTACACTTTGGCTTTGCACTGTGGCGAGACTATTGGTACCATCCAGACTGTGGACGCTGACGTTATTGTGCATTTCCCTGTTCCCGACGACGTGGATACTGCCAACGTAACAGCACTGGCACCCCATGTGCCATCTAACAGAGTATCACGGGATGTTTTTTGTCGCTCTATTGCCGATGACCTCGAGCCGACACAACGTGAGCGGCTTATTACTCTTTTGAATGATTTTCACGCCTCTTTTGACTGCAACCAAGCATCATTAGGCCGCACAAGTACCGTCTCTCACCAGACTGATACGGGACATCACGCACCAATACGCCAGCGTCCGTACCGCGTGTCAGGCACGCACCCAAGGGGCCCCCCCGAAATTAGGACGCATACCCCCCCCTCCCCGCCCACGTCACCACTTCTCACACACATTCCTAAAGCGCCGCCAAACCAATGTTGAGACTTGACAGCTATTCGACGGTCAACAAAATTTTGCTGCCTTCATTTTCGCTCCTTTTGGTTGGCGGTAATTGTCGGCGTCTCCTGGGATGTGAAGGCCAATTTCCTCATCAACTTCAGATGCATTCTGTTGTGACCGTTTATTCAACGGTCACGCTCATCGTTGTTGCTTCGTTAGTTCAACCTTCTTCATTTAGACTGATCCAGGGACCAGGAAAGGGATTCGCTTCGTGGTCAGCTGGTCTGTATGTACATGGAACGAGTTGGGGCCAGAGAAAGTGCCAATTACATTTAGCTTTTCTTTTTGTTTCATTATTTCCTCGAGTGACGGCTAGCCGCGACGCTGACAGATCCTCGGAACATTATACCCGTGATATAGGTTAGATAAGTAGGAAAATAAGATAATGCGAGACCGCGTCTATCATCAAACCCTGCAATAACTCTTACACTCATAGGCAATATGACTGTCACCCGTTAACTCGTCTGGCTTTTCCCTAATTGTACAGCTCTTCTCGTGCAAAATTGCCAACTGGAAACAAGAGTCGCAAAGATTTGAGAAATTAAGCGATATACTAAGGGAGAGTGCCAAAGCAACAGCCAAACAAGAAGGAAAAGCAAAAATGAACGAATTTAACCGTTCTTTATGAAAATATTCATGGATCAACATCTTTTTATTTAAAAAGGAAGTAGAGAAAACGCCGCCGGAAGTGGAGGACAATTCCGTGTGTTCTGCATGATGCTTCTACAATTATCATTCGAGCCGCATAACGTAGCCACTTCTCTGCTGTGCTTATGCAGGTGTTTTTCTAACCTTCCGCGGTGGGCGCAGTACGTGTAGAATCGCAGCTTCCTGCGCCATACGCGGTTGTACACGACTGGCGGCCACGCATTGTTACGTAGCTTCCCAAATAACAATACGAGTCGGTTGTGGCACTTGACTTGTTAGAGCAGTAAACGAGGGGCCAAAAAGAACTGCGATTGTTCCGCAAATATATATTTCTGTATAATTCTTCCAGAGCTAATTGAAAAAGCGCTGCTATAGTCGGATACAACTTAAGTCTGCAGTGAAGCCCCGCCCACGCCCTTATAACCGCCAGCCACTGTTCCTCCGCGAGGCTACAAATAATTCGCACTTCAAACTTCTTTTGTAACCTAAATAAGACGGTAACTACAAAAATAAAATTATTAGCGCGCAACCTTCCCTCACCTATTATATTGGAATGGCGAATGCCTAATTCTTTATTGAACTGAAATAACATGCTTGCTTCGCTACAACTATTTGTGGTGAAGTTTCACTTCAGTTGGCAGTGAAGTTTCATGCGAAATGCGCAGACTCCATACATTTTGTCATGTCTGTTGCACACCTCATGGCTTCCGCCGATGAAAAGACTCAAGAACAGCAGAATATCCGTCCGGAGGTATCAAGTGCGATGCCATGTTGAAAAGGCCGCATGACGGCGATATTGTTTGGTTTTGTGATTGGCTGGCGGAGAAACAACTCCGCGCGGTACGTGTGCCTTTGTTGCCAAGTGCTGTTCTTAAGTTCTATTCTACTAAAGTAATGTTTATTTTACATTTTCAGGGGGCTGCTTGTTCTTGGCAGTGTTCTTCCTGCGCTTCTTTTCTGCGCGTGTCCACTTGACGTGGTTCTTTGTTTGCCAAGTAAAGGAGAGGTGTATCGCACAGGCGTGCCTGTAAAATACACCTTATTTCATTTCTCTTTCGTGGGTTTACGCGTTTTTTTATCGAGTGGTGGGCGTTATGCACATTTGTACTAGTAAAGGTACCCCTCCCCTCATTTACATAGGAAAGTTACCTACAGTTGCCCCCCCCCCCCGAAAAAAAATCCTGGGTACGTGCCTGCCGCGTGTCATCCACCGAGCGTCGTGTCATCGCCGGGCAAGTTGAAGACATGCTTGAACGTGGTGTTATCAAGCCCTCCTGCAGCCCTTGGTCGTCTCCTGTAGTACTCATTAAGAAAAAAGATGGCTCGATTCGTTTCTGTGTGGACTATCTTCGCCTCAACAAGATTACACGAAAAGATGTCTGTCCTCTACCGCGCATAGATGACGCCCTGGATTGTCTTCATGGTGCCGCATTCTTTTCTTCTTTGGACTGGATGAATGAGTGGATGAATCCGACCGCTCGAAGACAACTTTCATTACGCCTGATGGCCTGTATGAGTTTACAGTAATGCCATTCGGCCTCTGCAATGCGCCCGCGACATTCGAAAGGATGATGGACAATATTCTGCACGGCCTCAAATGGAAGACGTGCTTGTGTTATTTAGACGACGTGGTAGTTTTCTCCCCGGATTTCACCACTCATCTCTCTCGTCTACGCGAAGTCTTTACTTGCCTTACCACCGCCGGCCTTTAACTTAACTTGAAAAAGTACCGCTTCGGAGCCCGCCAGCTGACGATACTTGGCCATGTCGTTTCCAACGACGGCATCCTTCCCGATCCTGACAAACTTCGTGCTGTCGCAGAATTTCCGCGGCCGACTACAGTGAAAGAGCTCCGAAGTTTTGTCGGTCTTTGCTCTTATTTTCGACGCTTTGTGCGCAATTTTGCCTGCATCATCCCTCCCTTGACGAAGCTCCTGGCTGGCCCTGGTGACCTTCGCGACTGGACTCCGGCATGTGACCAAGCCTTCACCACTTTGCGTCGTCGGCTTACCTCACCGCCTGTTCTACGCCACTACGACCTGAGTGCACCAACTGAAGTTCATACCGACGCCAGCGGCGTTGGTCTTGGAGCCGTCCTTGCACAACGGAAGCCTGGCTTTCCAGCATATGTGGTTGCATATGCGAGTCGGGCTTTCACGAAGGCAGAATCCAATTATTCTGTCACGGAAAAAGAATGTTTGGCTATAGTTTGGGCCTTAAACAAATTTCGCCCTTACTTGTATGGCCGTCCGTTCGACGTTGTAACAGGCCACCACGCGCTCTGCTGGCTTGCGTCACTGAAAGACCCGTCGGGGCGTCTTGGACGTTGGGCTCTTCGGCTCCAAGAATTTGACATTCGCGTCATTTATCGATCCGGGCGCCAACATTCTGACGCAGATGCGCTCTCCCGTTCGCCCATGCGATCCGACGAAACGCCACATTCATCCATAGAGTGCCCGGTTGCTACGCTTGCTGTTACTGACATGCCGTCTGAACAGAGAAAAGATCCGTGGATTGTGTCTCTCACTGACATCCTTAGCAGTTCTTCAACGTCTACATGCCCTCGAGCCCTTCGTCGCCAAGCCACCCACTTCGTGCTACGGGACGCCATATTGTACCGCCGAAACTATCAGCCAGACGGTCGCAAATGGCTGCTAGTCATCCCTCGCCATTTGCGTTCCGACGTATTTCCATGTAGACCCACAAGCTCATGCTGGCGTCCTGAAAACCTACGAGCGGCTCCGCCAGCGGTACTACTGGCGCGGCATGTATTCTTATGTCCGCAAATACATTCGGTCATGTGCAGCCTGTCAGCGACGCAAGACATCTCATACGACAGGCCCTCTGCAACCTTTACAGTGTCCTGCACGTCCTTTTGATCGGGTCGGCATTGACCTTTATGGGCCTCTTCCATGCAGTGCTAACGGAAATCGTTGGATAATTGTCGCAGTAGACCACCTCACAAGATATGCTGAAACAGCTGCGCTTGCTTCGGCTGCTGCTCGCGACGTCGCGGCATTCATCTTACGGCACGGCGCACCGCGAGAACTGCTCAGTGACCGAGGCCGTGTCTTCTTGTCCGAAGTTATTAATGAGCTACTCGCCACGTGCCGCACTATTCACCGCACCACTACGGTGTATCACCCACAGACTAACGGTCTAACGGAACGATTCAACCGCACTCTTGGGGACATGCTCACCATGTATGTCGCGTCTGATCATTCCAATTGGGACGATGCCCTCCCTTTTGTGACGTACGCATACAATACCGCCGTTCAGGCTACCACAGGCTTCTCACCATTTTTCCTTCTTTATGGACGTGAACCATCCACTACCCTCGACACCGTACTACCATATCACCCGGATGCCTCTGAATTCACCCCTCTTTCCGAAGTTGCTCGCCATGCTGAAGAGTGCCGCCAACTGGCTCGCTCGTTCACGTCGGATGCCCAAGGAATCCACTAGGATCGCCACGACAACGATCAGCCCACACAGTCCTTCGCCGTGGACTCTCACGTCTGGCTTCGGCTGCCCTTCCAAGCTCCAGGCCTTAGCCCAAAGCTTGTTCTGAAATATCAAGGACCGTACCGGATCGTCGCGTGTACTTCGCCTGTGAATTATGCGGTCGAACCGGTGACGCCATCTTCGGACAAACGCCGCCGTGGCCGCGAGACCGTTCACGTCAGCCGCCTGAAGCCGTACCACGACCCCCTTATCGTATCATCACCTTAGGTCGCCAGGATGGCTCCTCTTCGCCGCGGGGGAAGTTGTAGTGGGTAATATGCATGTGGCACAGTGCGGACTGTCACCGCTGCGGCGCGAGACCCGAGCGCGGGCTGTTGATGCGAAGCGCTAGGACTCGTGGTCTAGAGCTACCTGCGATCTCTCGAACGAGCTGCAATAAACCCCATTTCAGTAATAACAAGTGCCTTTTGGGCTAATAATAAACTTCCAAGCGCCATCAATCAACTTTTCTTGCAGCCCCCATGCAATAAAATGCTATATTGCATGCTGCCATTCAAGCACTAAAATACATACGAACAGTCAATGAATACTTATTCAACAGTATTTTATTTGCTGCTCTGATCAAACACAGTGGAAAGCTAACTTTCGAACAATCAATTGCTCTAAAAAAGTATTCATCTGTAAAAAAAAATGTGTGAATAGAATAAGATCAAAGTCTCTCTAGGATGAACCATGTATACCAGAACATAGAGGCAAATGAGTCTAACAGAACAAGTTCATATATACCAAAAGAAAATACTGAAAAGAACAAAACAAGAACACACAACTTAGAAAGCAGATCATTCAGACATTTGTAGTATAATATTAAATATTACATTGAACATACATATTTTGTATGGGCATGCAAACAGTAATTTTTGAGATCGAAAGAACTATTGAATATACTTCTTGAATAATCAAATATCACAAGATAGCAAAGCAAATTGCTGACTTCATTGTCTTCATTATATTGAGGTTTAACTGTATATTTATTTTTCAGCTATAGGGCGTTGTGTGGGTCACTTTTCATAATTTCTCTTACTCTATGTTCTATGACATGCTGCGCAAAGATCTAGAGCAAATATGGTGACACGAAAAAAAGTGTTTCAGGGCCCCTTTAAGGGCACATGAAGGCACTTGTGTTACTTGATGCAGTACAATGCTATGCAGCATGCCACATGTCTGTAGATCTTTAATTCAAACTCTACTTCAACATGGTTGTTGACCTACCCTACACTATCAGGGTGCTGTGCTCTCTTATGTCTACTCAAGTGATTAGATTGCGTAAAGGACTTTGAACAGACGGTGCAACTGTATGGCCGGTCACCTGTATGAATGCGCTGGTGTATGTTCAGGGCACCCTTTAGTGAGAAACTCCGAGAGCATGAAGGGCACCGATAGGGCTTCTCGCCTGTGTGGGTTCGTAGGTGGCATATCAGGCTGGTCTTTCGTATGAAGCTCTTAAGGCACGAAGGACAATGAAACGGTTTCTCACCTGTGTGGGTGCGCAGGTGGTTTTTCATGTGGCTCTTAAGTGAGAAGCTGAGAGAGCATGAAGGGCACTGATATGGCCTCTCACCTGTGTGGGTTCGTAGGTGCTTTACAAGGTTTCCCCTTTCTGAGAAGCTCTGCGAGCATGAAGGGCACTGATATGGCTTCTCACCCGTGTGGGTGCGCAGGTGTTTCATAAGCTTGCCCTTTTCTGAGAAGCTCTGAGAGCATGAAGGGCACTGATATGGCCTCTCACCTGTGTGGATGCGCAGGTGTCTCATAAGGTTGTACTTTTCTGAAAAGCTCCGCGAGCATGAAGGACACTGATATGGCTTCTCGCCTGTGTGAGTGCGCAAGTGGACTATAAGGCTGGCCTTACGTGAGAAGCTCCGAAGGCATGAAGGACATTGAAATGGCATCTCACCTGTGCACTCACACAGGTGCTCTTTCAGGTAAATCTTTTGTGAGAAACTCCGAGAGCATGAAGGACACTGAAATGACTTCTCGCCTGTGTGAGTGCATAGGTAACTTTTTTGGTGAACTTGTGAAAAGCTCTGGGGGCATAAAGGGCAATGAAATGGCTTCTCGCCCGTATGGACATTGGCATGTGTTTCCAGATGAGACAGTTTATCAGTCCCGTAGTCACATAACTGATATCGGTGGAGGCATCCTTGCTTTGAGTTGTCACATTTGGCAGTTGATGGAGAAATGGAAGGCCTCGATGCTGCACAAATGAAACAAAAGCAAGTGAAAGTTACTATGAAATGCCAAAAACAAAGAATGCAGATGACCAATTTAATAACTAGCTTTATTTTCTTTTTTTATTTGGGAAATCTTGAGAGTCAATTTAAGCATGATGAAGCAGGCAACTCCTAACGGTCCTTTTTCCTTTTTAATTTGCCCAATATTTCTGCATCTGAATGCTTCCCGACCCTATCTGTGAAGTACATCAACAAAAATAATTTTGCAGAAAGGCAAAAGATTACATAGTAAGAGAATGTGCAATGTTTAAAGACTTTCACGGATTTGTACGGTCCTTAGAGAACAGTTTAAAGATGATTTAACCGAGCTCGCTCTCTCATCCTCAATGACCACTCGAGGCCCAGAGGCCACTGACACTATTTGCAAAACTTGTTACAATTCGCTGGCACAAGAAATTTGTTTCGTAAAAGATTTCATCAGTGGGTTTTTTCTTGATCACATGCTGAACTTTGGCAACGTTTTCATAAGTTGAGGTTGCAAGGAGCTGGCTAGGAAGTACTGTATTTTCCTCCATATAATCCGCCAACATGTAAAACCCGCACCTTCTTTTCGAACAGTCGCGAAGCATGGACGGCTAGGCTAGTTGGTTTTCACTAAAATTATTAATCATTCTTCTAGCACTCAAATAAACAGGGACGAGCAGAGAAGGACAACAAGAACTGGCATTCTTGTTGTCCTTCTCTGATCGTCTGTGTTTGTTTGCTGGAATGATGTTTCACAATGCTTTCAAAACAACCCTGAAAGGAAAAAAAATGTGCGAGTATAATCAATGGAAGTAACTGCATACAACCCTCAGATGGTAACATGAACAGTATCCATTTGGGGATAAACAACTTGCGCATGTCGTATCTTCAGCCACTGACTCTGTTCCACTGTTTTCGGAGACTCTGCTGGGCCACTGAGCACAGCTTATCGTGATCCAATTTATACTTTTCCAGAGCCATGTGCACTATTCAGTAACTGCTAAAAGCAAAATGGCAGCCCGTACAGAGGAATATAATGACCAAAAATGAAGAAGGGGACAAGGGAACTTTGACACACGGGTGGAAAGACGGCGGGGTTCCCCAGGAGATAATGAAAGTTTGAGTAGCAAGAACCTTGCCCTCAAGTATGGCTTTGTGCCAGCACACTGTGCTGCCATGAAACCAAACTTCAAATCGAAATTTCTGCAATCTGCACCCCGGCCTTGTCTTTACTGTGAAATTTGTACAATTTTGGTTAATACAGGCCAAAATACGGCAACTTCTTTATGAGTGATCTAGCCAATCTTCACCCGAGAAGATTACTTGTTAACTTGGGCTTTTCTCAGTGCTGTCCTTATAGGCTTAACAAAGCATGACACCTTCAGTTACGGTCATGTTCAAGGTGAAATAAGTTCACATGCACTCTACTCCTCGTGCTCTGCTCCGGCATTCAATGTGAGAACACCTGATTAATGGTATAAATCAATGCTACCGTCACGAGCACAGAGGCAGACAAGCAAATCAAAGAGCACAATTGCGCATTATAACCAGGTAAAAAAATGGAAGACAATTTTCTGCATGAAACGACTGCACAATGCGGAAACAAGCAGACAAAGTGAAAGTATGTCTCTCTAGCTATGGCATGGAATAAAACAAAGAC
The DNA here is from genome assembly GCF_050947875.1 of Dermacentor variabilis. Lineage (NCBI taxonomy): Eukaryota > Metazoa > Arthropoda > Arachnida > Ixodida > Ixodidae > Dermacentor > Dermacentor variabilis. The sequence goes on from NC_134575.1 coordinate 100,387,800, forward strand.
TCGCAGACATTCAGTTTGTAGGTTGTATATAATTTCTCTGATCATTAAATTGTTTATTGAAGCAACCGATCAAACAAACAGATGACGTTGCCTTAAATAATTCTCAAAGTCACATATCACTGTGATTGACGTCACAGTACTGTAATTTACGTAGGCGCACTTGTGAGATTAATGCAACTCAGCAGCTGAGAATTTGGTCGCTGTGCGGCGAAAGGCACACAGAGTTTGGTTTGAAATTTGAGCTCTTTTTGCAATGCTTAGTGATGTACTACTTTGCAGACACTATCGTTAGCATGCATTGTATGCATTAAGTTTCTCAGTTCATGAAAGCCAGACCTCAGAGGGGCCCGTCGACGCTCCGCTTGTGTGAAACGCTCTGATGGCAGAAGTGCCAATTAAGTGGCTTCTCTCCCAGGTGTTTGCACTTGTGTGTAATGAGTGGGGACAGGATACCAATAGCAAAGTCGCAACTGTCACAATGATTGAGGATGCTCTCCTGCAACTCCTTGTGCTTGACTGTTGGTAAGAAGCCATTGTTCCTCCCTGCCCACAGAAGCATAAAAAGTAATTGGCTCGGCCAATTGCACATAGTTTTGTTTACTACATGAAATTATAGTAAAAATTCTACGCAATCTTAACATCAGGCCAATACTTCATTTATGCCAAATGAGCAAGATTCACGGTGTCATGGAGAAAATTAAGTATATTTGCTACAATCATGAATGAGAGAAAGAGATAATGGAAGTTGAGTCACTATACATCTCTTTGTTCACATCAGCTTAACATAAGATAGCAAAATTAAGCCTCCTATTTGCACAGGAAACTTTTGGTACATCACTGCTAGTACTATTCAATCGCTTTCTTTAAATGAGTCTTCACCTTCATTCCTCAGTCATCAGACTTGAAATGCTTCTATTTTGAAAGTTTATCGTGAGATTCACTTTTCGCATACAGCATCCAAACATACATTGCCACATCAGGGAAGAGGCTAAAGAGTGTGTGCCTGATGAGGCCTACCCTCCTGCAGTGCATTTGAGACTGCAACAAGCTTCCTTGTATCGCAGCATTAGAATTGCACCAAAAAAGAACATCCATGATTCTGTGCAGTGTATAAATGTTTTGACATAATTAATTTTTCAATTACAGCTGTGAAAATGAGCATCACCAACAGCAGTAAAAAATAAATATGTAATCAGCCACGTTAAGACTACAATAGGTCGAATTTATGTGTTATGACCTAAGTAATAGATCTATAACTTCTGTTTCTTTAAGTATTGTACTTGGGAAATCATGTGTTAGATTTTCATTTTCTTTGTTATTCTTCAGGAAAGTTATAATGGTATGTTCAAATGTTTAAAGCTAACCTCAGGAATCCTGCAAGAAACATACCGCAGTTTGTAAACAGCACAAGGCTGTGCACGTGAACAAAAGCTAAGGTTAGGTTTGCTGTGGATCAAGTGATAAGCATCTATCGCCTGTCGAACTGTTACTAACTTATGTATGTTTAGAGTGGTTGCCAGTGTTCTTGTGTACTTGAAGTGTCGGGAATATTAATAATGGCTCTAATAGCTTTTTTTATGTTCTTCTACCCCAAACAAATAAGCAGAAATGAAGTGACTGGATAAGGGTAAAATATACGTTTCTTTCAGTCAGCTTGGTAGAAGCCTTAACTTCTGTATTAGACCGTATGTGTGTGATATTTTGGTACGCAAGTAATTAGTATGCTCAGTCAAGGTTAACTGTTCACTAAATACCACTCGAAGAAAATGTGTAAAACTCACACATTCTATTTTTTTCCTTTCTGAAAACTGAGTACAGGATCGAAGGGTACGATATTATTTTTAGATTTAAAAACAATAAATTTTCTTTCTTCCACGTTTACCTGGAGCTCATTCATTTTTATCCATACTGATAGTTCAGACAAATATTTGTTTGCACTTACTACAGTGTTCAAGAAGTTCTGACCGAAGAAAAATTTTAGTGTCTTCTGCATGCAGAACTATATCACCTGAACTAGGTGTATTGATACACCAGATGTGTCAACGAGATGTCCCAACACGGTAATCTGACGGCGCCCAAATTGACACTTCATGGAGTTCAGTTGGAGGCCGGCTTTTCAAAAGACTTAAAGAATGGCTGTGAGTTGAGTAATGTGGCTGCCGAAAGTGGGAGAAAAAAACAATAACGCTGTCAAGGTAACAAAGACAGGTGGTCCATTTGTAGCCTCGCAGAAGAGTCCATAATACGTTCGAATGTCGCTGGAGCATTGTATAGGCCAAAGGGCTTGACTTTGAACTCATATAACATCTGGTGTGATCAAGGCCGCCTTCTCGCAGTCCATTTCATCAACTGAAATCTGCCAGCAGCCGGATCGAAGATCGACGGACAAGAAGTATTTAGCTCCGTGCAAGCAGTCTAAGGCACCATCAATGCGTGGTAGTGGGTAGACATCCTTTCACGTGACCTTGTTTAAGTGGCGATAGTCGACACAAAAACACCAGGTACCATCTTTCTTTTTCACAAGGACAACAGGCGGAGCCCAAGGGCTGGCTGATGGCTCGATGAAACCTTTGTGGGGCACTTTGTCCACTTCCGATTGGATGACTCGACGTTCAGCATGCTATACACGATAGGGACACCGACGAAGAGGATACGTGTCTCCAATGTTTATACGGTGGTGAACAACAGATGTTTGGCCTAAAGGCCTGTAGCCGAAGTCAAAGATGTCACTGTACAATTCAAGTAGGAGACTTATGCCCGTGGCCTGTGCCGAGGTGAGGTCAGGTGCAATCATTTTTGCGAGGCCATCCATTAAGGAACCAGAGCTGTGAGCTGCAATTGGCGCTAATAAACCACTCTCGGCATTCAGACTCTCAATGTCAAAATCGGAACCAATAGAAATGCTGTCCAAGAACATGCCGGCCGGAATCACTTGAGGGCACAGGTTGAAATTCAGAAGCGGTATAACAACGTTGTTTTAGTAACTGTGACCTGCGTATGAAGAACAACAACATTCTGGTTCAAAAGCCCATCAATGATAGGGCAAAGCACATATTCACCGTCAGGAACCTGTGGCTGAGCGGTCAAAGTGACATAAGTAACTGCCTCGGGTGACTGACGCACATCGTGAAGCGAGCACAAGTACGGTGGGCCGTCCTGGGAGCATCGGCGAGTTGAGGCAGTTCTAACTGAAGAACGCCGGTCGCGCAGTCGATGAGAGCAGAATGAATGGTTAAAAAGTCCAATTCAAGGATAACGTCGTGAGGGCAGTTGTTGATCACAGCAAAGAGAACAGAAGTAGGGCAGCTAGCTACACTTAAATGCGCAGTACACATTCCAAGAGCAACCAGCATGCTGCCGTCGGCCACACAAAGCACTCGGGCAGCTGCTGGGGCGAGGACCTTTTTGAAACATCTACGTAAGATAGCCCTCATCACAAATACGTGGGCTCCAGTGTCGACAAGTGCTTGGACAGGTACGCCGTCTATTTCAACGCCAATTACGCTTCTCCTTGTGGGCACAGACAGAGGATTTTCTGCAGCAGTAGGCAATGCAGCACCACCTCTGAGAGCTGCATTTTTTAGTTTTCTGAAAGGGTGCGGCCAAAAGCTACAGGGGACGAAAGGCGACGTGGCTGCGGCGAACGGGAAGATGGGCGACGCATTTGCGGTGAGCAAGACTGGTGTTCGCGCGGTGATGGTGAGTGACTGTACCCCGTGTTCCTAGCAGAGTCACTGTTAGACTCAGTGGTGGGCGAAACATTGCAGGTATTTCCATTAGAACGGTTCAGTTTGGTCGGTCTAAGAGGTGTTGAGGGCCACGATTTGCAACAGGTGAAACATATCGGCTGGTCATCCGCAGTTCTCCACTCAGTTGGGATGCGATAACGCGGAGAAAAGCGTTGGGGTGGAGCGAAAATAGTAGAAAGGCATTCGTTAGCTCTAGGATTGGCAACAGCACAGACAGAATGTAATCCAATGTTTTCAAGTTCCATTTTGTTGCTTTCAAGAAAGTGGATGAGGCATCGGTGCATCGGTTAATCATTTTCTCAAAGAGTTTGCATAAATAACTGGTCACAGCTATAGGCCTATAACTACTGGGTGAGGAACAGTCCTTTCCCTCTTTGAGAATAGGAATTACGATTGCTTCTTTCCAGGTAGACAGAATGTAGCCAGCAGAGCACATGGAGTTAAAGAGTGACAGTAACATTCTGTGGGCTTCACGGTGTGTTTGATAATTTCACACATTATTCTGTCACTTCCTGGAGTGGATTTGTTACAATTCAGTGAAGAGTGAAATTCTGCCATGTTAAATGGATGATTGTATCCTTCAAGGGATGTGCCTTTCCGACCCAGAGACTGTCTCTGTGCTTGTCGTTGATATCTTAGAAATGTATTTGTGTAATGGGATGTACTCGAAATGTGCTCAAAATGTGCTCTTAGACAATCAGCGTGCTCCTCAAGAGCGTCTCCTTGTGTGTTTACTAGTGGTAGAGGACGAGCTTCTTGGCCGTTCATTTTGCTTACCCTGTCCCAGGCTTTTCTTCCATCTGTACAAGAATTAATGCCAGAGATGCATCTCTGCCAGCTTTCCCTTTTAGTACGGCGGCGCATTCTTCTACCTTTCGACTTTGTTTCTTGAAACTGATAAGGTTTTCTATAGTCAGAGTCAAAGAGGTGATCTGAACCTTATTTTGTTTCTTTCGCGCTTCCCTACATTCAACATTCCATCTGGCAACATGTCGTTTAGAACGCGATCCATTGGTTTGCGGGATACATATTAACACTCCATCGACAATAAGTTCAGTTAAATATACTACTGCATCGTCACTACTAAATATACAAATGTCATCCCAGGTCAAATGTGTCAGCTCTCTGTACCACTGCCGGTCCGCCGAGTCAACTTTCCACTGGAGCACATGTGGAGAGCATTCGTCTCGTTTTGTTATTTTGAAGTAACCAGAAAATTATCACTTAACTATTTAACCATGGAAGGTAGTGCTTAACCACCTTCCATTCCAAGTATGGCACGACTGTACTTGATGCAATGCTTAAATCTATATATGAAAATGTTTTGTTTGCGACGCTCTAAAAAGTCCGTTCTTTCTTATTTAGCAAATGTTCACCTGTACATAAGAGGAAATTTTCTATGAGGTGCCCCCTGGCATCACATCAAGAGGCGGCCACAAGGTATGTGCATTTAGGTCAACAACAATGTAGGGCTCCAGAAGTTGTGCAATAAAGCTTTCAAATTCTGTTCTGGAAAGTTGGTAGCCGGGCGTGATGTATAAAGAAGTAATTATCAGCAGCTTACCAAAAAGCACTGCTTTCACTGCAATTGCCTCAAGGGGCGTTAGCAGCTGTAAATGCCGGCGGCCCACACCCTTAAGATCTACTATGGCAACACCGCCCAATGAGGTGAAAACATCGTTACAGCCTTTGCAGTAAATGGCACATTGCCACAGAAAGTTTCTATGTGTAGCATTGGCATAGCCTAGGGGTGGGGTTGGGGGGTCGAAACTCCCCCTGCCCCCGATATTTTCTGGCAAATCCGCCCTTTCCCATGGAACAAAGTTTCAGGAGGTGGGCTCGGAAAGGACGACATGGATGAAAGGGAAAGTCCCAAGGGGGATGAGAGGGTTGTCATGTCACTGCACCTAGAAATTAAGTTTATCCAGTTTCCCCACAACCACTGTCGTGTCTATAGTAGTAGCATCTCCTTGCCTTCTCACATAACCTTTTCCCTATCCCCTTCTCCCCCTGTCCCCCTTGTATGGGTCACCAAAAGTGAGCGAAAATTCCATCACATGACACCATCGAAATTTTAGCGCAAAGCTTTGTTCCTTCATTTTTAAATCTAGAATAATATAGCATGCTGACAACGATATTTTCTGGCAAATCCGTTCTTTCCCATGGAACAGAAAGTTTCAGGAGGCGGGCTCCGAAAGGACGACATGGATGAAAGGGAAAGTCCCAAGGAGGATAAGAGGGTTGTCATGTCACTGCACCTAGAAATTAAGTTTATCCAGTTTCCCCACAACCACTGTCGTGTCTATAGTAGTAGCATCTCCTTGCCTTCTCACATCACCTTTTCCCTATCACCTTCTCCCCCTGTCCCCCTTGTATGGGTCACCAAAAGTGAGTGAAAATTCCATCACATGACACTATTGAAATTTTAGTGCAAAGCTTTGTTCCTTCATTTTTAAATCTAGAATAATATAGCATGCTGACAACGCTGAAAGCACGATTGAGTGATAGGAAACTTGCAAAATAGTCCCCACCCTCTCCCGTACGTAGCCGTGGCCGTAACACTCACTAGAAAGTCTGGCTGGAAAACGACAGTGATCTCCACTGTTACCTGGGCTGCAACAAATCTGGCCTGCAAATGAGAAGACACACGATAGTGCGCTGTCTTGTTTTTGTATAGCCCCGTTTTAGCGTTGTTCGTTTTTCCAAGTCACGTACCAGGTAGGTCATTGACATACATTATATAAATGCATTAATTCGTAAACAAAATTTTAAGTTTTCTTTAATATTGTTGTGATACAGAACAGTACATACAGACAAGAGACAATGATGAAGAAGTGTTGTTGTTGCTGAGGCGCTTCAGCCGCCATGTTCTAGTGTCAGCTGGTGCCTTCAGCACTCGCCTTGCATAAACAACATTCATGCTTGTCTTTGCCTCGCAACATTTTAGTGGAGGTGCTGGGTACCAACACGGAGTTCCACGGCGATCGCCCTGTCAGCCCCAACACAGTGATTGACAGCTAAAGTGCCACAATGACCGACTGCCCACCTCCAGTGCAGCAGACTCTGACCTCTGTTGTGTTGTCCCAGACGCGAGACCCAGGGACCTTCAATGGCATCGATGGTATGGACGTTGAAGACTGGATTTCCTGGTATGAGCGTGTAAGCGAAAATAATCGGTCGGACCCAATGCTAATGCTAGCGAATGTGCTATTCTATTTCCGAGACACAGTGCTAGCATGGTATGAGACCCACAAATGTGACATAACGAGTTGGAACGACTGAAAGCAGAAGCTTTTAGACCTCTTTGGAAAGCCCTTTGACTATCAGCTGGCAGCAAACAAGGAGCCATCGACCCATGCTCAAATGTCGACAGAACCTTACGTGGCATATATTCAAGATGTCCTCACGCTCTGTCATAAAGTTCAGGGTGTCTACCAAGTTGACATTTCCAAATTCCTTCAGTTTTTCAGGTTTTCCCTGAGTACTTTTGCAAAATTCCATGAGTGACACAGAACTTTGCTTTTATGTCATGATGGGCTAACACCATGTTACCCAATGCTGTCACTCTTTAGTAATCATATGAAAAAATGCACCCGAATTACAAAGGAGAGGTTGGGCTTTCGCCAGGTGTTGCAAGATACCTTTGGCACAATCGTGATTGGAGCTGTCAAAAAATGGAGACAGCATCATCGTTTTTGCCGTTACTGTGGCATACACTTCAAATGTGCAAACTTGGTGCAAACAAGTTTTAGTACTGTTCGGGGTGCAAAACTATGTCAGGGCTTGACGTTATAAGTGCATTTGACAACAATGTGATAAAATGGGTGGAATCATACAGTATGATTGTGGCAGTGCATTCTGCGTATAGAATGTAAAACAGAGCAACTGTTGATCTTTCACTGGAAACTTGGTTGTGCAATGGCTACCCTGTTGACAGTGAACTTGAGGACAATGTGGTCGAATTTGTTTTGTGAGCACCGTACACAAGTTCTCCCAATGATAGCAGATTCAAATCATTGCAAAGGGAATTGAATTGCTCACTAGCGTCTCATTTCTCAAAGGGAAAAGGCTTGACTTCTCGCATCCGCAAAGGTGGACGAGCTCGTAGCACACTGTAACAAGACTGCTGTGGACGAATAACTATCCAATAGGACAAATTGGTGGCACGGAAGAGGTCCGCCAGCCACTGCAGTCTGCAAACACTGCGCAAAACTTGAAGCTCCCATCAACGGGCAAGGACTAAAATGAGTGTATGGTGAGCCTTCACCTCAAGACACCTACAGGTCCATTGAAGTGATCCCTGGAATGCACCTCAGGTGCCCAGTGCATGCTGCTGATTGCCTGACGATAGTGTAGCACATGCCTAGTCCTGCTTAGTCATCACCGATGATGTGCTATGGGATGTGACCCAAAGCTGTCCCAGAACAACAGTCCCGACAGTTCCCATGCAGTTTTCGCCTCCCTAAATGAATGAGCATATTGATAAAACAAAGTATGTTTTGTGGTTAACAGCAATAAAGAATTTCGTTCATCCAAAACGCAGGGGTCGACTTACATTGTGCATTGACCTATAATCAGGTTCTTACACTCATCACTGATTTCGGCATAACTAAGAGACTCACTGGGCGTAACATTATTGTAAAGCAATGTAAGCTAGGGCTACTACAGACATCAGGGCAAGAGTGCTCTCGATTAAGGTATACCACCTAAGCTGCTTGAATGTGCTCAGCAGAGCAGTATTTTTGCACTTTGATCATATCAGTATGCAGACAAGGATAATAAACCTGCTAATTTGTCTTCAGCAGCAAAACGTCCTACACACTTGAGCAAGTCGTACCGAGCAACGCAGACTTGGCCATCTACCACACTCACACAAGCAAGCAAGTCTTTGTAAGGGACGTGGCGGTCTCTGCCCACCTGAGGTGAAGCATAGATGATCCAGGGTTTCCGTAGTCTGCATGCTCTTTGAGACGCTCCGTGCTTTGAAGGAGCACCCGACAGATTTGTCAGCCAGAGGCAAGCTGCACTGCATGCCAACTTCGACCTGACCAACGACCTTCGAAAGAGCATCGCGTGTCGTTTTGGCAGCGATGCTTTCAACTAGGCTCATTGCATTTGTGGGACCTGCAGAAAATAATTGAGGTGATTGCAGTCTTGTTAAAGCATCAAGAACAAGGGGTAAATACAACAACAGAATAAATGCAGGGGCAGTTTACAATGCATAGCCATGGAATACAAAACCTTTTCGGTTAAGTGTTCCTAAAGGGCTACAAGGGACACTCCGCATTGAATACTCGAAAACAAGGCAACCTCTTTTCTGTGGAAGGCTTATGACAGTAGAAAATCTCAGACACTTTTTCATTTCATACATTTCAAAGCTGTTGGTGTAGTCCAAATAATGAAAAGTGACTGCAAGATCCTAGGGTCATCGCGATCAGCCTATTTAATGTTCACGGTAAGATATCCAATCATCCCACATCTTGTGCCTGCTGATACCATCCTGTGCTTGCAAATTTTCTATTTCATCACCCTACATAGTTGTCTGCTGTCCACAATTGCATGTCAATTCCATTGGTGCTCATTTTGTAACCCTGATAAACCGTTGGTCACCTGTCCTACACGTCACATTGCCTGCAAAAGATCATTTTCAATGCATTAGCATTGTTAAAGAACTTCGCCCAGTTAGCAATAGGTATGTATGTATGTATGTATGTCCACACCTAACCTCCTTCCTGCCAACCTGCGTCCCTATGTGGTCAATGGTCAAATGGGTAGAGCATCTGGCTGCTGTGCTGAGGGAACTGTGTTCAAAACCAACCATCAGCCCAACTTGGGTGACTGAGCATGTAACATTGTCTATGTGTTGCTTTTCAACAGACTTTTCTGACACCAAGTTTGTTGATTGGGTAGGTATGTGCCACTCTTCAAAGACCCTGGGCGGCCTCTGCCAGTGATCTCTAATTGTCCTCATCTTGTCACCTACTTTTATCCCAACTGACGTGTCTAGGTTGGCTGATCTGTTTCCTCTTGGCTAATTTGGCCTTTTCCTGTTCAAATTGAGAACAATCCTAGACCTCTCTAACTCATGATCCCTGCCATTTACCCTACCTAACACTTCTGGTAACATGGCAACATTATTTGTGTAATCTGTTGCAAATAATAAAACACATAAACCGAATCTCTGCGTGTGTTTACTTTGCACCGCAGCAAGAGCAACGTACTTCCATTGTCTGCTTGTTCCGGCGTCGTCGTGCAGTTGCACGCGCTGACACCAAAACTGTGTCATTTTCTACCCTGTTACAGCACGTGATCATGCTCTGTGATCTACTTATGTTTGCCTCAGTGTTCGTGTCGCACTGATTTATACCGCTAGTCAGGTGTTCTTGTGCACAGCGCGAACAATTGTGCGCTGCGCAAAAACAGACAAGCACAACAGCTCGCGCGCAACACCGCCAGCAAAAAAGCGTTGCGCAGCAAAAAAAGAAAGAAAGAAAGAAAAAGAAACAAAAAATCAAGGTGGGGGCCCGCGAACTATGCGTCACACGATCCTCGAGGTCTGGTATGGGCACGGTGGGTATGGGAGAATGCAGGGAAGGAATTTCGCCTGTGAAGGCTAGACGGGGCAAGTGGAGAGAGTCTCTCTCTTGGCAGTGATGATCAGCTCCTGAAATCATGGGTTCGCGGCACTGAAATATTTATATCTCGGCTATTAATGAACCAATATGAAAAATTCTTGCGGCTGAATGCTCTTTAGAAGGCATGCACGTAGCAACTTCCAGCGTAGAACCAAAATATACCATGGGGCCTGGTGAAGGGCGCTTTAAATGAAGGAAATGTTAAGGAAAAGCTAAGTTGGATTTGGATTTTGTGGCGGATGGACGTGCTTTTCGGGGCTCCGTGGCGACGACGAAATCATAAATTCTTGTGCATGCTTTGAGCTTGCTTCTGTTTTTATTTGCTGGTTTTTTTGCATTTAAATAGTAATTGGGCGTGCAGACGCTCCTGTGTCGAGGCTTCAGCGACTTCGTTCGTAGCTAAGTACTCTTTTTTCTTCTTATTAGCTGATGTTTTTGAAGTGTTTTATTTTGCATGGAGCAGGAGGGCAAAATTTGAAATCGTGGTAAGCGTGGTAAACGTACCGGCTTTGTCTAGGCCTGGCGGTTTCCCTCGTTAGGCCTAGGTGCTAGGCGGGACCTATTTGATAGGCCTATTTAACTATCTCAGCTAGCTCTTCGAAGTGATTTGGCGGACGTGCTCGTTGAGCCTAAGGACGTAGGCCTAGCGATGAAACCAAAGAAAGGGAAGGCCGCGGGAGACGACGAGTGCCTGCGCTGGTGCTCCCTCGACGAGACCAGTTTCAAGAGCTTAGCAGACGCGGAGGAGTCTAGCTTTACGTGCAGGCTGTGCGAAGGGGTCAGGGAAGCAGTCCAAAAACTGGAAGGAAATTGGACAGCCAAGTTCGAGGAGCTGAAAGCAGACCTGAGGGAGGAGCGGGAGAGGCGGTTAGCTTTGCAGGCGAAAGTCGGCGAGTTGGTCAAGGTGGAAGCGGTGCAGGCCGCGCAATTAGTAAGAACCGTGGCCGAGCTTGGAGAAGAGAGGGAAAGGAGAGCAGAACTACATAGGCGTTTCGATGCGCTTGAGACAAGCGCAGCGGAGAATGATGGATCGGGACACCAAGCCGGTGGCAAAAGCACAGAAAGTAGGGTAGACCCTACATGCAAAGTCGGTGGCAGGGTGGCAGAGCAAGCGGTAGTCAGCTCGCCGCCGGTGAATCGGCGTAGTTATAGCGAAGCAGCGCAACACGCCCCGCGGGAGGCGACGCTGCAGCCACAGGGGCGCCAGCGAGCGCGAGGAGAGGAGGGGAACAAGCTAACCCCAAGAAATGAGCTCATAGTCAATGATAAGCACAACCTGGAAGTTAGGAGAGAGGGAAAGAATGCCCTAGTACTTATCGGTGGTGATTCGAATATGAGGAGGTGCAAAAGAGCTATAATGGAGCGTGCAAAGGGTGATAAGCGGGTAGCAGTCGGGACGTTCCCAGGCAGGACAATGGACGCAGTACTGAGAGAAACAAAAAGCGAGCTTTCTGAGAATGTTGCAGAGCGCAATTTGGTAGTGGTAGCGGCGGGGCTAAATGATGTGTTGAATGGTGAAGCTGCAAAAGTAGTGGAAAGATTAGCGGAGGGAGTTGACGATTTAAGGGCGATAGCACAGCAAGTCCAGATCGTGGTATGCACAGTGCCGGAGGTGCAAGGAAGGAACGGAGCAATTGCCAAGGACGTTGTGGCTGTAAATTGTGAAATAAGAAAGCTAAGCCAGGAGAAAGGATTTGATGTGGCAGACATAAACAGAGAAGTGCATAGAGCAGGCTTTGACGGAGGCTTTACACGAGATGGCATCCACTTTAATGGAAGGCTAGGAGCCGAGATCGGCTGGCACCTGGCAGGTCGGGCAGTAGCTTTTTTAGGGGGTCCACTGCGCCTCAGGGCGTAGCGGTAGGTAGAAACAGTGTAGAAAGTGCAACAATAGAGGCTGATGCCAATAAAATGGCCACTAGGAGGTCCAGGAAGAAAACTACAAATAAATTTAACACCAGGATCAGGTACATAAACATGCAAGGCGGTAGAAAGAGAGCGAGGTGGTTAGAAATAGAACAGCAGTTAAAGGACGAAGAAGTAGGTGTATACGCGCTATGCGAAGCACACCTCAGGGATCTAGAAGACCCACCGCTTATTGAAGGCTACGTCTGGGAAGGGAGCAATAGAACAACAACGGACAGGAAGGGGGGAAGAGTAGGTATGCTCATACACCAAGGAACAAATTGGCAAAGAATAAAGTTAACTTGCAAAGAACATGTCTGGGCATCAGGTACAATTGCTGGTAAAAAGGCATGGCTAAGAGTAGTTTATTTAGGGACAGGGGACAAATACAGGCAAGAGAACAAAGATCTAGTGAAGTGTCTCGATGACGATATAAAGCAGTTTGGAGAAGGTGCCGATATTTGTCTGCTGGGTGACATGAATGGCCACATCGAGGATCTGGATGGATACACAGATTGTAATGGGAAATTGATGCTAGACTTCTGTGAACGACACAACCTAGTTATAGTAAATAGAGAAACTAAGTGTGAGGGACAAATCACGTGGGAGTCCCGTAACAGACAAACGACCATTGACTACTGCTTAATGTCGCAGGGATTGTATAGCAAGCTAGCAATAATGGAAATAGACGAAGAGGGGAAGTACAGCCTCGGAAGTGATCATAAGCGTATTAGTCTACAGTTGGGAGCCCTACTCAAAAGAGAAATGCAGGGAAGCCAAAAAGAGTACGCAAAATTAAATGACGCGCAAATAGCGCAAATAGCGGCTGGCATAGAGGAAGCAATAAAGAAACATCCCATGGAAAGGTGGGATTATAATCAGTTAGAACTACTCATTAGTACAAAAATAAAAGAGGTAAAAGGAGTAAACTGCTGGAGAGGAAAGGGGAAGCCACGAAGTTGGTGGAATAAGGAAATTAGAGAGGCCATCGAACAACGACAGTGGGCATCTCGGGAACACAGAGAAGCAAAGAGAGCGCAGTTATCTGAAGAGGAAATAGGCCAAAAATGGGAATATTATCGACAAAAGAAACAACAAGTGCAGGTCCTCGTCCAGGCTAAAATAAAGCAGTCCTCTGATCGCTGGCTGGCTGAAGTTCGTGACGCAATAAAGGGGGGTCTAGAAAATTCTGGAACCATATAAGCTGGCTGGGTAAAGCTAATCACAGAAAAGAGGAACAGATTCACGATGCCGAAGGAAATTGTTTAGAGGGAGAGGACGCTGTGAACTACATCGGTTCAGTTATAGCAGAGTCATTTAGGAAAGACGATAGGGTAATCGCCCCAAGTGAGGGAGCAACACAGAATAGCATAATAGAAAACAGCTTAGAATTGACCAATCTTAACTGGAAAAAGGCAGAAGCAAATGTTCCGAAATGCACGTCCGCGGGGATAGACGAAATTCCAATCAAGTTAATTAATGAACTTGGCCCAAGAAGCAAGGAAACGCTGATAAAAGCATTGGAGGCAGTCATAACAAATAAGCAAATTCCGCACAGCTGGAAACAGAGTAAAATGAATTTGATTTATAAAGGGAAAGGAGATAAGAAGAACATAAAATCTTTCCGACCAATTACGATAACATCAGTTATATATAGGCTGGCGATGCAGGCGGTGAAATTAAAAATGCAGTCATGGGTAGAAAGTAATAGAATACTTGGAGAACTTCAGAACGGGTTCAGAAGTGGTAGGCGCTTAGATGATAGCCTGTTCGTGCTTACCCAGTGCATAGGAATAGCTAAGGCGGAAAATAGACCTCTGTATTTAGCCTTCCTGGACATAAGTGGTGCATACGACAATGTGAACAGGGAACTCCTGTGGAACATATTAAAAGCTGAAGGTATCGCTAATGAGGTAATTGATTTTCTACAGGAACTATATCGAGAAAATAATGTTGAAATAACATGGGAAGGAATCAAGAGTACGACAACTGTCGAGGTTCACAAAGGATTAAGGCAAGGTTGTCCTCTATCACCGCTGCTGTTTATGCTTTATATGATAAGCATGGAAAGAAGGTTACAACGAAGCAATCTAGGGTATAATCTGTCGTACAGATTAGGCGAAAAGGTTGTTGAGCAACGACTACCGGGTTTAATGTATGCGGACGATATTGTACTGTTAGCAGATAGCCAGGAAGATTTGCAAACTCTGGTTAATTACTGTGGGGACGAAGGAGACAGTTTAGGTTTCAGTTTTAGTGCAGCTAAGTCCGGTGGGATGTTTTTCAACGATACAACTGATCAGGAGCTTACAATACAAGGCCACGAAATACCCCGAGTGGCCGAATACAAGTATCTCGGGGTATGGATAAACAAAGGGCAGATGTACACGGAAAAGCACGAACAGTCTCTAATAGCAAAAGGGCGAAGAGATGCCGGGATAATGAAACATAAGGCATTGCGGGGTTACAACAGGTATGAGGTACTGAGAGGCATTTGGAAGGGAGTAATGGTGCCGGGGCTTACTTTCGGGAATGCGGTCCTGTGTTTAAGGGTAGAGGTTCAGTCGAGACTAGAAGTAAATCAGAGAGCTGTGGGAAGGTTAGCACTAGGTGCCCACGGGAAAACCACAAACGAAGCAGTACAGGGAGATATGGGCTGGGCATCATTCGAAGCACGGGAAGCTCAGAGTAAAATCTTATACGAAAAACGTCTGAGGAAATTGGATGATAACAGGTGGGCAGCTAAGGTGTTTAAATACCTATACAGAAAGAGCGTTGACTCACAATGGCGGAAAAGAACTAGGAAGCTAACCAGTAAGTATGCCAGACATGAGGACGAAAAAGGACAGAGCATTAAACGACAGGTTAAAAATGCGGAAGGTAAAAATTGGATAAATTCAATGGAAAAGAAGCATAGTGTAGAACTATATCGATACTGGAAACAGCAGATCAGGAAGGAAGCGTTTTATGATAACGCAAGAGGCAGTGCCCTACTCTTTGAAGCTAGATCAGGATGTCTTAGAACGCGGAGCTATAAAAAGAAATTTAACGAAGAAGAAGACACATGTACTGTGTGTGGCAAATATGTAGAAACGATGGAACACCTCATACTAGAATGTGATGGTATCAATCCCGATGTCGATGCGGCCACAGTCACCCTTTCTGAGGCCCTAGGGTTCAGAGATGATAGTCATGCAAATAAATAAGCGGTGGAAATTAGCAAAAGGCGATTGGAGGATTGGTGGCTCAAAAGCAGAGAGGTGACATAAGGTTAAAAGGGTAGGAAGACGTATTTAAAGAAAATCGAGAAATTCAATAACACACAACACAGATAAAAATAAAAGGCAAAATAAAAATCTGAGCATGGTGGCAACTGCCATCGCCCCGTTTCCATGGGGACGCTCCTACCTTCCATCCATCCATCCAAGTACTGTCATTACCTGAGGGCAAGAAATGGAAAGTTCTGACGCTTCAGCTGGAGTGGTCAGCAAACTTAAACAGTGAGAAGGGGAAAAAATGCAGTCATGTGCGTGACCACTGCTGAGCACAATAGCACAACCATCTCGTCACACCCACATAAGAGACGCGCCTCATTAGACAGCACTGACAGTTCAGTGCATTTTCAAATGTTGCCGCGTGGGAGGTGGCACACTTTAAATCGCGACTAAACACACGCCTGCTGCACATTATAAACAGTGGCACTCTACTGTTTCAACTAAGGGCAGCGCTCAGACGTGCGCTTATCGAAGGTACCCATACGTACCAGATCCTGCGATCTCTGCGAGGCTGCAGCAACCATTTCCCACTCTGTGAAATTTGTAGACCACGTTATAGCGCACGAATTGGCAAATGCGGTTGTTCCTACAATGAAGTGTCAGCAAAAGAACAGGTAATCGTGCGAAACTTCGAGTACTCTCACCGTTGTTCGGTTGTTCCAGATGCGCTGCAGTAGCACCATAGATTTCTCTATGGTAGCACCGGTAGCTTGTTAGTGATTGACGCTTGACGCACACGATGGCACCAGGGGAAACTGTACTTTCCACCATAGAGTTTCTCACTATAATAGTAGCGAGTTTCGTGGGAGAAACTCATACGAACCGTGCATGGGAATGATTGGAAATACAGGCTACGGATTGGCATTCTGTTGACTGGCAAAATAGTCTACAAGTATTTCTTTGCAGTTTTGGTTTCGCTCCAAATACGACGCAAAGCTATTTGCCTTTGTTGTTTTGCTCGAAGTGGCGATAACGCGTTCTGAGCCGATATGTGTGTCGCAGTGTGATGTCGAAGCCCTGACGAGAAAGCGACGGCATCGTAACCGCTGAAAGAACATGTTTTGACCGTTCTGACCTTGGTTTGTTAAGTGTGTAGGTTGGCGCTGTAGCGTTGCGAGCTTTATGAAACTTCGTAACATTAAAAACAAGGCACTACTGATACAAGACATAGACAGTTGTACTTCTAGAGGCTTCACAGTCAAATTTTATTGAGGGCTTCGTTATGCATTGCTCGTTTATGTGCTCATTGAAATGCGTGTTTTAGGACTTTGAGAACACAAACTTACTTCCCAGGTAGCACAAAAGAGATACGTAACGTTTTCGTAGCGTTTATCCAAGACGATAAAAACGGGTTAAAGAAGACACGAATGAGAGAACTTCGGCGGGAAAACGTCGGATATCTCTGCTAATGTCCGGCTTAATTACTTTCTTGAGACGATCTAGAACAGGTCTGCAAGACGTATTCGAAAAGCTGGTCTAGAAATAGGATTGGGAAAGACACAAGTAATCCCTTTGCCAAAACTATTCGTAACCGATTTCTAAACGTTTTTAGGACGTTATCAAAAAGCTGGTCGAGAAGCAGTCTTGAAAGGTTTACGATCATCTGAAGCTAATTTTCGCGGGTGACGGGCGCGATCAGACATCGTTGTTCAAAACACGGGTTTAGTTTCGCCTCCCGCGACTGGCCTATGCCGCACAGACGTCGTCAGCCGCACCCGTTGGCACGGCCTAGGCCAATCGCGTGAGGTGAAACTGATCGGGCGTTTCGAACAACGATCTCCAATCGAGCCCCAGATGAGTAGAAGCGTCGGTGTTGACTGTAAGAGCCATGGCGCAGTGCCAAGCACTGTTCCCCGCGTGGCCGGCGCATCGTCTACCAAGTCGCACGAAAATGAGCCTGTTAGGAATAATAAATCCTTAATACCGCCTTTAGTAAGCTACGATGCTTACAACCACAATGGGAATGACATCCTGCAAAGAACAAATGGCCACGTCTTGGCAGGTGGCCAGACCAAGCCCTTCATGCCAAGAGTGCATGAAATGAGAACATTGTGACAAAGCAAGAACACTTTATTAAAATGTAATGCTTATGCAAGGTTCGAACAAACTGTGTGACAAATGCAAATAGAAATAAAAGTACATCAACAATGACAAAAGTCGCAGAAAGGATTCGTAATGAACTCGAAAGTGAACATTCACTAGCACATAAACAAAATTCCAAGTACACATACAAAAATGAACAGAAAAACCTGAAGTGTACTAAAGTGTCTAATTTATCATAGTAAAGTGCGCGTGCTATTAGATCTACCAGAGTTATGCAGAAGTGACATCGGAGCGAATGGAAGAAGTAGACTGAAAAATGCAAGAGTATGAATTGGATGGTAACTGCCTCCAAGCAATGTTACCAATCATCTAGAAGCTTGAAAAGAGCACAAAAAGAAATACCACCGTATACCATCATAAAACAATCCTGTGACAGAAATAAAAGAAAATGGAAACAATGCAAAATTGGAAATATTGCCTTTAGGATATATCAAAGAAGGTAATGGCGAGAAAAAATAACCATACAACAAAAAAGCAATAAAGTGAAATTAGTACAGAATACTTAAACGGGGGATTCAGTGTAACAAGTGAGCACTACTGTAGTACAGCGAACGATGAGACAGTAATGCTGCATCTTGCCACTCCGGAATGTGAGAAATGAATATGCAAGCCTCATATTAGAAACTTACATAAACATGGAAATAAACTGGAATGCACTGGAAGCTGCATTTGTGTAACAAAGGAAGCAATGGTCATAATAAATAGTAAGTGTTTTATCTAAAAAGCCCTTTACAAGAGGCAAAGTTGTGCCTCTCTGGCAAAAATAAAGTTGCAACGAATAATTTGCAAACCAGCAAATACATTAATTAGCACACTGACATGTCACACTTTGCGCACATCTCCAGTCTCCTAAAGTAAAAAAAAAGCACTCTGAATGAGAAAAACGTTTAACACATGTAGCCCAGAGCAAATTCTTTGCCAGTTCACTCACACTTTCACATCCAAAAACATTTGCCACAAAGTCCAGGCACAGTTCCACTGATGTTTACCAATTCACCCCCACTTTCACGTCCAAAAATATTTGGCACACAGTCCAGGCAGAGCTTCATAGATAAACAGCTTGAGAGCACCCTACTGATTATTGTGCAGTCCCGCTGCTGGAAATAGAACTGCCGCACATGCTGGTAGTGGTTTCAGTCTAGACACACTTGCTGCCCTGGACAGGTATGTTCAGATATCTGCACTGGTGCTCTATTTTGTCGAAGTAGACACATTGATGCACTACGCTGGTAATTGAAATGTTTTGAATGCACAAGTATTGGCTTCACCAGAAAGACTTGCCCACATACCACCACTGGCCTATATATGCACTTGCTCTTCACTCAGTAGCATTGAACTTAGTGTTCCCTATGTGGGAGCCATGTGTAAAACCGGTGTCACACGACCACTCTCGATCGCGATCAAGCCCGATCCGGATCGAAATTATTGATGCGACTGGCTCACTCTCGTAGCTTGCGCAGAGGAGCCATGACGACCGAGAAATTCGATTTGTAACGGACTGGATAGCGGCTAAAAGAGCCCCGTGTGAAACCGGTACCAAATAATGCACAGACGTACGCTAGGAAAATGTGTTGCACAAGGACAAAGAACTGCGACATGCCCTGTTGTGCGAAGCGCGCGAACAGAACACATGTATATATATACTAAAAAAAAACTGCGAGAGCGCTTCGCGAACTCCATGCGCACACATGGCACCCGCACGAACTCGGCAGGCCGCCGTAAAGCGCGAAGGGCGCACAGCGTGCATAACGACACATGTCCCAAACTGCAAACAATCGTACTACCTAAAGTATACAAGTTATTTTATACCAAGGGCATACTCGACTCACGTATGCAGTACGCACAAGCGAGTTATGCAGCGTACATGCTGTATCCATTCGCCAAATAGTAAAATTGATAACAAGCACAAAGCTACAAGGGACTCAATACATTACTACCATTTGAGGCGTCAAATAAAATCGAATTTGGCCGTTTCATATATTGGACACAATATATGGACACATGTGGTACACGGTAATACCATGAAATACCCATCACGTGGGTAAAGGGGGCGAAAACACAATCGAGAACCTGAAGCGCAAACGATAAAAGCACGGTATGGTGCACGCAAAATTCTGTCAGTGCGCTGTAGCGCGAGGGAAGAAAGTAGGGTGAGCACTTGACCTCACCTTTTGGGATACCGCACTAGTAGTGAATCATTAAAAAAAAGCCTGTTTGAACCAGTTCCCTTGTCTGCAACACTCTTGCTAAACGGGAGACTAAAATACCACGATGATGGCTCTATTGCGGAGATCGGCAAGGTGCGCACAGACAGAAATTTTGCCGCCTTTCTTCGCATTCTGCAAAATGCTTTCTTGTTAGGATCACGCATAGCGGCCGACCCCGACGCTAGGGACACACAGGCACGATTTCGTCCCTCTAACTTTCGTCCTTATACTGCCCTTAACGCCTTAATTACAGCGTCAGTGAAAAGGCGCCTCACATAACATGACAACCCACGAAACACAGAACCTCTTAAAAACTTCTTGAAACGGCTACAAACGGCTATAGACGTCTTGGTCTATGATAAGACTGAAAATAGAATTTCTTCTAAACATAACCTCAGCACTTGGAATATGCTAGTATATATTCTATCTGCGGCAAAACCCACTACTGGTGTCACTAGAGTCTGTTTTGGTAAACGTATTCAGAATGTCTAACTCAAGAACTTTTCTAGATCTTTTTTGTCTAAAAGTGCATAAAATGCCAAACGACGTGTTAAATGTGCGGTTACCGTCGGCCGTCGGCGTTAGAGAATAAAAGACGCCACAGACAAATCGAACTCGTTGGAAGCAACATAATTGGCTTTAATATTAAATAATTTCACACCAGAACTTCAACAATCAAGGGCGTGTTATTGTTTTCCATACGGGGCGCGCACACGACGCCTGGAAAGCATTCTATGCTCGCGCAGCAGGTATTTACAGCAGCAGGAGCGAAACGCCGGTGTTGCACAGCGGTGTCACAGAGCCACCGCGCTGCGATCACTTCGGCGGCACAATCCAAATTTGTCGGACATCTCATTCTGTGCTGGACACACTGGGAGGCAGGAAGTTTGAAAAAACGGCCATTGCCGCCCGCTATGTGTCGGTCGTGGGTTCGTTATCCAGTTGTGCGTCATTCTAAGCCGTTCTGTACATTTCTACTGGATATTAACTGGAGTCATTTAGCTGTGCTGATGCTCTGTGCCGTGTGTTTTGCATCAGTGCTTCGTGACATCGGCTGTATTGCGTGTTTTCGCCGACGGCTTACTACCACAATGGCGGGATCTGCGTTCGCCGCCTTCGTGTCTCGGTGCGTCTTTGTACGTCGCACGTTCGGATAACACTTTTTCCGGTAAGTTAAATACATTGCGCTTCGTTTTTTGTCAACAATGTGAATATATTTAGGTGTTACTCGCGATAATTCTTGATATATGGGCTCTTCTGTCCTGCGAGTTTTCGTCATTAGTTTTATACGAGGGTTCTGCTTGTGTTCAGCCGTTCAGCATTACCGCGCTCCACGACTTCCGCAACAACAGTCAGAACTTTGCCCTGCTTGTTAGCCTGTGGTTAACGTAGCACGAGCCAGCCGAAAGGAGTGCATTCGAAGACGACGCGCTGGCTGTAATGCTGAACCAGACTGAACTCGCCCTATTTTGTGTCCTTTTGTTCTTAGGTGTGCGCGCGTGTGTGTCAGTGACTATGCAGTTTGTAGCGTTCCCACTTTATAGCAAAACAAAAAATATAACTGCAGTGTTTACTTCATCTATACAATTCCAAATTAAATCGTCTGCTGATGTACAAATTTCACTTGTGTTTTGTTCTAAATAAGCAGCAAAACCTTTAAACTAGTAGGTGCTTCATCTGGGAGTGAAATCACGACAGCTTGGCATTTATTAATGAATGACTGTGACCGGGTCACCTTATTTGTAATTGCAAATTTGCCTTTCAACTGACTTTATGCTATCTTATTTTGTCCCTTTCACTCTATAGACGGCTGGACATCCTCCTTGTACCTTGGCACTAGCTGGATGACGGGACCTCATCATTATCAGTGTAAGCCAATGTACTGTACGCCCTCTGGTCCTCCCAGTGCTTTCTATATGGGTTAAGGCCAGGGAGCGCTTCGTGGTAAAATAGCTAGTTAGTGTCTCACAAATGGCCATTTTTTGCACTGGTCCATTATAAGCTGCCACTATTATAACCAATTTCTCAGTGCCAGTGTACATACACAGTTCTACTAATAATTAGTTTCCCTAAGCCTTACAAAATTTACCTGTGGGTAGTCATTGCTATGTAAGAACTCACAAATTAACTCTGCTGTGTCATAGAAGTATTCCATACATGAGTAAAAATTTTCTACAACAGTGTACATTACACCTTGCTTCCCTATGCACATATGTATTCAAGCCAGTATTTGATTAGTTTGGTATTCTAAATGTTTTCTGTGTGATTTAGTTTCTTTACAGGAACTTACTGTACAGCATCAGCAAGCAGTCTAAATTAAGATTTATGTGTGCTGTAAAAGGTGTGCTTTGCCGCTAGAATTGATAAAACATAGGCCAAGGCTTCCATACAAGGACAAACTTCAATTTCGCTCTACCACCATCAGCACTTGGCTGGCGCTTGCAAAATGAATCACATCAAGTAGCTTGTGCCAGACTGTTTTTAACCTTATTGTGAGGAGATCACAAAGTGATCTGTGGAGGTGCCTGCGTCTGAGATATAGATTGCACTGCAACATATGTGCGTGCAGAACAGGCATGATGCTGAGGGTTCCAGCAGTTTCAGAGGTGCTTTTAAAATTTTGTCATAACTGCAATTTTACCTGTGCTGTTTTTTATCACCTATTTCAATAATATCATTGGAGGTGTTATCAGAATTTATCAATCTATTTGCCCTGGCCCATTAGCCTGCCACATTTGCCTTTTCACTAGGTGGGCAATTATTCTGCAGGGACCATTACTTGAATACACCTTTTTGTGTGCAGTGGCTTCTCAGTTGCAAGTCAGCATAGATGCTCAGAATTACCTGAGGCTATAGATACACTGATGAATTTGCCACCTGTACGAATCACTTTGCACTTTCTCACGCAAACAGCATGCTAACACTTCCAAGTCAGTGGGCAATGTTATTGTTTGATCACATCATGAGATACTTTCAACTTTGTATGACGCATCATCCAAGGTGTTGCGTCATTTGTGTGAGGTATTGTCCGAAGCCAATTAGGGTCACATGAAAATATATCAACAAAGTGATTGATCCAGCTAGGAGTGTTGCTTTGGAACACTACTTTATCACCAGTCCTCCTTTGCATGCTACCTGCTTACTCTGTACTGTGTCATGTTTAAGTTTGAAGGAAAGGCAGCAGCTAGGCAGTGCAAAATGCCAAACTTGCTTTTAGTTCAACACTATAAAACGCTATTTAACTTTTTAATTAAGTTAGTACATCATTTACCTGCAGAGTGAATTACTGTTTTAAACTGATTATATTTTGCAGGAAGCTTCTCAGACTTGTTTGACAGGTTGATAAGTGGCTTTTTAGCCACAAAACACCATACAATAAATTAAAGGCTGACTTTGACTCTGCTATGCAACTTAATGACTATATGCCAGGAACAAGGTCTCTGAGTTGTGGTGCTGGCTAACACTCCCAGCGTTCGACTAGGACACATAAATACCCAAGAAAGTGGATGGGAAAACGACGCCGCTGTAGCTCAATTGGTAGAGCATAGCACGCGAAATGCGAAGGTTGTGGGTTCAGTTCCCACCTGCGGCAAGGTGTTTTTTCATCCACTTTAATTTCCATTAATTTATCGTTTCTTTAATTTAATTTATTAAGCACAAGTAATTTCCCCTATGTTGTCCTTGGTGTCAGTGTTTGTTGGCTTCTTATAATAGGAAATATACTAGTCATTTTAAACATCATCGCATACATACCTTAAGATACCTGTAATTTAAGAGAAATGAGTGCTTAAATTTATTTTTAATGTGAGCCAAACTTCTTACTTAGCACATATTGCTAATTGAAGTTCCAATTTCAACATTCCCATTTCTTCCCTTGCCCTTTTTTCCTGTTCTGTGCAGGTATTGCTTTCCTATGTCTAC
The DNA here is from genome assembly GCF_050947875.1 of Dermacentor variabilis. NCBI lineage: Eukaryota > Metazoa > Arthropoda > Arachnida > Ixodida > Ixodidae > Dermacentor > Dermacentor variabilis. The sequence goes on from NC_134575.1 coordinate 100,411,595, forward strand.
AAGAACCGTCACACGTGGCCTGTGACAGCAAGCTTTTGTGGGCAGCCAGTTGCTCTCCTACGAAGGCTGGCCTACTCGGGCAGCGGCGGCAATCATCTTCAAGATTTATCCATGATCACCTTTGCTGCTATTTGTCACTCTTGTTAATTACACTTTCTGCATCTTTCCTAATTTATTAGGTAATAAAGTATGAGTATGTGACATGGTGCGAAGTTGATGCCTTGCTGCATTTTCACTTGCAATCACCTTTTACGCATGAAAAGCTCATCATACAGTTTATGAAAAAAAATAACAGCATATTATGATTTATCTTTCAGTTCTTGTAACATGCAACATACAAGGAATTCACTAATGGATGGTATGCTGAAGAACTCGCCATTATTTCTGCGTGATGCTGTGCAAGCATGTGGCGCTATCTTACAAGAGGCACCCAGAAAGTAAGTTACAATTTACTTTTAAATGAAGCATGGACATCAGAAAAAATATATTTATATTGCTAGTTAGAGTGGTTCGCAGAGTGTTTTTCCATATGTGTACTATCCTTTATTTCTTAACTCATTGCAGCACAGTGTTCTGTTCCGTATACTGGTGTAAGGCTATTGTGCCCCCTGTAGCTGAAACAAGGATGTAATTTTTGCCTGAACTGCAGCATCACTGACAAAATTTTTCTTTGCTAGAAACTATTTCAATTTGGTGGAGACCCAGCGGGGCGAAGTTTTGTCAATAAAGATGCGTTTCACGCAGAGATGTTCTTGTTTAGGTCAATGAGTCAACATTGGAATTATATCAGCATACAATACAGATCTTGTTTTATTTGCAAAATAATTCTGACAGGTGGCATTCAATTGATTGGTCTAATTAAAAAGCACAAATTGACCAGTGAGGCTGTACTACACTATTCCCATGGTTCACATCTGGAAAAACTACCTCTTCATCACTCTATCCGACAATATAAACTTTTTTTTCTGATGTCTATGCCTCGTTTAAAATAAATTGTAACTGTGGGCAAACGTCGTGTTACTGTAACAGCTGCCGCAAAAATTTGAGGGAATGTCTAATAAAAGTCTTCAGTTGTTCTTGTCAAGCTGTCCATTAGCCAACTTTTAGCGTAACGTTAGCAGGGCTTACTGAAGTACTTCTAGACGTCCATGGCTACAAAATGTCTTGATCAAGACAGCTACTAGGCTTTTGAATAAGCTGTTCAAGACATCTTTTAGACATCAAATAGCTGCTTGCGTGTTTCGTGGGAATGAACTTGAAGAGCTGATTAGTGCTCTCCACTCCGCGCCCTCCAATTGAAAACACTACTGATTTCCAAATTAAACTACACAAACAGATCGCACAACCCAAACTAATCACAGAACGTCGTTTTCTTGACGGCAAAACCCTGCAACACTTACATGACAAAGGGCAGCGGCAGCACATTCAGAACAGCCGCTATCATACCACAGCGCAATGCAAGTGCGATAACGTTATTATGCCCGGCTCAAACAGATCGCACAACCCAAACTAATCACAGAATGTCGTTTTCTTGACAGCAAAGCACTGCAACACTTACATGACAAAGGGCAGCGGCAGCACATTCAGAACAGTCGCAAACAGACCATAGTGCCATGCGAGTGCGATAACGTAACTATGCCCGGCTTCACGAATAACGTGGCCGCCTTGATCACATAACAATTGAAAACACTACTGATTTCCAAATTAAAACCACACAAACATATCGCACAACCCAAACTGATCACAGAATATCGTTTTCTTGACAGCAAAACACTGCAACACTTACATAGCAAAGGGCAGCGGCAGCACGTTCAGAACAGCCGCAAACACACCACAGCGCAATGCGAGTGCGGTGACGTGACGACGCCATGACGACGCGACTATGCCCCGGCTCGCCCGGCTGCCCGGCATCACGAATCACGTGGCCACCTTGGTCACATGATTTGGCGACGGTATCGCCACCTTGCGCAAGGTTGGATCGCGTTGATGGGTTGTTGAATATTGTAGAAGCCGCTAAAGAGGCTGACGCGCCGTGGCGTGGCGGTGGCGTTTTGAGTCGTTTGCAAAACGTATTCACCCCTCGTTTTTAAGCTGTCTGGCTTCCAACGTTATCAAAACGTATTCACCCCTCGTTTTAAGCTATCTTGTTTGGAACGTCTTTGATGCGTCGATTTTGGTCAAAAATCCGTTTCAGACGTTGAATCCCTTAATACGACGTTTTCAAGACTTTGTGTGCTACCTGGGTTGTAGTAAGAAGGGTTGCTGCTTCCTTGGTGTAGTCTAGTGTCGCAAAATGGGTAAGTGCAAAGCCACGCCATAACGCTTCGGAAGCGGTACGTCAATATAAAATATAATGAAGCATACTCGTAGGAGGCCACAAGCGTCCTAGCTAGCACTGCAGCAGATGTGCTTAAAAGTACTTGAAGATGTTCAGCAATCGTGACAGCCGACGCAGCCTTTCGAAAGAGCGAGAGAGTTGGCAAGTGCCCTATCGTCTGTGAGAGAAGTCTCGCGTTCGCAGCGAGCAGGCGTCGTAGCAGACGGCACTTGTATCATTCCTCTCAAAGGCGTAACACTTCCTCACAATACAAAATGTTTATTTCCCTGAATACTTGATGATTATTTTTACATAAGTACATGCACGGTTATTGCTGTCGTAAAAATAAATAATTATTCTCTGGCGTTAAATAGGGAACAGAATTGCAGAAGAATGCATACCCTAGTGTGCCCTGGTGGTAAACCGTGCTTCAATCTCAAAGTCATACAAAGTTTATGCAATGTGTTGTACATTATATAAAGGTACTGTAAAAATAAAATAAAATTTTACGCAATAATATTTGAGTACAGATTCGTTTACTGCGCCGCAAGCAAATATGCCACTAGTCTATACAGATCGAAGTCAATCCGAAGCATATACTTCCCATCATTCCCATGTCATCATCATCATCATCATCATCAGCCTGGTTACGCCCACTGCAGGGCAAAGGCCTCGCCCATACTTCTCCAACTACCCCGGTCATGTACTAATTGTGGCCATGTTGTCCCTGCAAACTTCTTAATCCGATCCGCCCACCTAACTTTCTGCCGTCCCCTCCTACGCTTCCCTTCCCTTGGAATCCAGTTGATAACCCTTAATGACCATGGGTTATCTTCCCTCCTCATTACATGTCCGGCCCATGCCCATTTCTTTTCCTTGATTTCAACTAAGATGTCATTTACCCGCGTTTGTTCCCTCACCCAATCTGCTCTTTTCTTATCCCTTAAAGTTACACCCATCATTCTTCTTTCCATAGCTCGTTGCGTCGTCCTCAATTTCAGCAGAACCCTTTTCGTAAGCCTCCAGGTTTCTGCCCCATACGTGAGTACTGGTAAGACACAGCTGTTATACACTTTTCTCTTGAGGGATAGTGGCAACCTGCTGTTCATGATCTCAGAATGCCTGCCAAACGCCCCCCCCCCCCCCAGCCCATTCTTATTCTTCTGGTTATTTCAGTCTCATGATCCGGATCCGTGGTCACTACCTGCCCTAAGTAGATGTATTCCCCTACCACTTCCAGTGCCTCGCTACCTATCGTAAACTGTTGTTCTCTTCCGAGACTGTTAAACATCACTTTAGTTTTCTGCAGAATAATTTTCAGACCCACCCTTCTGCTTTGCCTCTCCAGGTCAGTGAGTATGCATTGCAATTGGTCTCCTGAGTTACTAAGCAAGGCAATATCATCAGCGAATCTCAAGTTGCTAAGGTATTCTCCATCGTCGCGTTGGCCTCCGTGTTTTGTTGCGCTGTGTTATCTGGACAGTGCCCTACCGTATGTTGCTGTGGCCAGGTGGGACAGGAGGAACTAAAGTTCGTGAAATGAACGCACATGCAACGCTGTACGCAGCGTGCCGCGCCACGGCAATGGCAACGGACGAAGGAATATCCGCTGGAAATTTTGCCCTCTTTGGCGGAATCATGCTAACGTGCTAACGATTGTTTGGAGCGCGCGCGTCCGAGCAGCCCGGTTGCGCGCAGCGCGGCGTGGTTTCGCAAGAAATGTAAGAGGAGAGCTGGCCCGGAGCAACGCCATGAGCAACTCCAACTTCCGGCTTCACTTTAGCTTCACAAAGAGTGACGTCAGGGCCTCTCCTGAGTTTCCTTCCTCCGTGAGGAAGAGCGTTGGGTCGAGGCAACGCTCAGGAGAGCCCCCGTAGGACACTATAGCACCACATTTCCCTCTAGGGTATTTATTTAGAAACTCTATGGGCATAGAGTTTCCTACCAAAATTTTTGTAGGAAACTCTATGTCTGTGGGGACTATAGGAACAAACTAAACGTCCATTTGAAGGATCGCCAGCCGATTGTGAACCGGCGCGAGTAAGAGCGTGCGCGAGAGAAGATCTGCGGATTTTGCTCCTTGAATATATGATTCTGCCTAGGCACTACGGAGGAGGTTTCTTAGCGCATGTTGTAGGCATTTGTCCCTAGGCGTGCCGGCATTGCGGAGCATAGTGCGTTCCGTGAACGCACTCCGCTCGGAGTGCACTCTTCTGCGAGCACACTCCGCTTGCGACATTGAGATCTGGGAAAGTGCACTTAAAACCGAGTGCACTCTCCGTAAGTGCACTGAACTTTCCCGCTTGATAGGGGTATTATATCTGCAAAATAGATGCATAATTGGTCAAGTTGACACATATAATCGTTATAATAGTGTAACAGTATGCGATATGTAGCGTTCGAAAAAAAAAAGCTATTGCGTCGCTGCGTCAAGGGCGTAACAGAAAATGAATATAAAGAAGTTAACACAAGTAATCGTTAAAATAATGAAATAGTAAATGATCGGTAGCGTTAGAAAAAAAAAAAACTGGCTACGTCGCCGTCGCGAAAAAGAAAATAAAGCAGTTAACACATTTAATTGTTATAATGGTGTAATAGCGGATGATTGCATGGTAGCGATGGGTATAGATGCGTAAGTTAGCTAAATAAGTAAGAAAAACCGAAGTAGCAGCCAAGCCAAGGAATGCTTACGCATTAGTAAAAATGTCTCAGCATTTCTCAGTATTTCTTTATTTAACTCTATACTGTTCTTCGAACTCGTCCTCAACAACTGCCACTTCCTCTTGTTTAGTAATAAACGGTATTATTTCCAAGGGACACCGTGCACCTTGTGCCTGCAGACTTAAGAAAGGCTTTGCTTTCCAGGGCGTCCAGGTTATGTCTGTTGCGGTTACAGCGGTGCCGTCGCAAACCGTTCAGGACAGCTGCGCAGAAGCTGAGATTGTCGCTGCGAAAACGCAGACGTTTATCTACGAACTTCCTGAGCTTGAAGGGTTGGGTTGCAGTCACGAAGATCAGAAACGCCGCAATTAAAGAGGAAGACTTGGGAGAAAAAATGTCAACAATATATCCCCTAAACAACAAGAGAATATGCGTCACTGCTTTGCAGCAGCGAAGAGAAAAATTAAGGGACCAAAGGCATGTGCTTTACTAGCGAGTGGATGCTGGAATGCATCTTAATGAAAATTAAAGCCCAAGGCTTTACAGACACCTGAGAATGAACAACATTCTTATCCTTCCCACTCCACCATAAAGAAATACACAAATTCTTAGAAAGGTGGATGTGGCTTCAACAAAATGTTATAAGCGACGAAAGAGAAGAAAAGAACAATGGACCACTTCAGGTGTCACGGGGGTCTCTTGTTCGACGAGATGAAGCTGTCAGAACACCTTTCTGTTTAACAATACGGGAAACTGCGAGGCTTCGTAGACTTGTGTCCCTTTACTCCGCTCCAAGATGCCAACCTGTCCTGTGACCACGGCATGGTTCTTATGCTCGTGCCGTTTACTGGAGAATTCTCTCAATCATAAGAGCATTTGCAACGCGTGGAAATGTTAAGGGCAGCATCCTGTGCAAAATACTCATCGAAGCCATAATTATTGTGAAGAAGGCAGGACTGGATTTCGTGACGTGTGATGGAGCCTCGTGGAACCGTCGAATGTGGACAATAATGGGTATTCAAGGAACTGCAAATAACGTCACGTGCAAGGTGAAGCATCCTGCAGATTCAAAAAGCTTGCATTTCTTGTCGGACTTCCCACATCTCCTGAAATGCCTCCGCAACTCATTGCTGAGAGGCGGCTTCAACACACCAGAGGGTCGGGTAAGGTTCTGTACTGGACGCTTTGGTTAGCTTTGATACTGCTATGTTACGTAGGCCTATCATTATAGCATTCGTTTCATTTCGCAGGTGTCCACGTATTTTCTCCGTGATGCTTACAACTATGACAAAGACAATATCACGCTGAAAGCAATGCCTGGGTTCACCACCAGCCACATTGAACCAAACTTTGAGAAGATTCGAGCCTCCCTTGAGTTTCAGTTGTTCGGCGATTACGTGTTGCGTGGCCTCCATCATTACAAAGATATCGTCGACACACGCTGCGAAAAGGGGTTTCGAGACCCCTTTCCGCCATCCAGATCTGGATGGCGCAGAGTCATTCTTCTGGCATCAAAGTGAACACTTCGGTAAACGCATGCTGTCAGTGCTGTGAAATAGAACTGCACCATGCAAGGAGTCCAAAAGGGGTGGGGGGGACTTAAAACGAACATGCATCAGAAAATGGGTGGATAAGCTCTCTTCAGTTGGGTGCCTTCGGTGCGATATCCTCCTTTTTTTTTCGCTGTCATAATTTATCTAATTATAAACTGAGTCGCCTAATCCAGGAGCCATAAAATGTCGGTGCTGTCACGGCTTTGCTCCCGGCGCCCAGCGTGGTGCTTTTCCGTACTGCACACGCCTCATGTGCACCTTCCATTACTCGTCGTTCAGACGAAGGTGCATTAGAATAGTCCTGGGCATTCAGTCGAGGCGCAAGAACTCCTATTTGTAGCCATACCGTATGGTGTACTGCGAAGCCCTCATTATTTGCTAGTGTCAATACCCGCCTTTCGTCATTGTGCATTTGAACCTAGAATGAGCAGAACAGGTCGTGCGCCTGTCTGTGTTAGCACGTAAAAGTAAAACAATGCCATCATTGCATTGACTTGTCATCGGTGCGTGCTTTCAGTCCCCATTTTCGACAGAAAACAAATCAACATTAAAGCGTCCGTAACGGTATAATGGGTGCGTTAATTAACGTCGTGTGGATACCTTTGATTGAATTTTCCTATTATCGCAGAATGGTCAATCAACTGATCAAAGTGACGACATCTCGCTTCAAGGCTGAAGCATTGTGGCCCAATTCTACCGGCGTTGCTCACCTGTCACGCTTCCTAGAGTACACTTGGGAACGGCTCACCGCTGGCGGCGTCGGATTCCTCAGCAAATCCACAGCTGTGGGGTTCAGAGTCACACTGTCCAGTGTGCTGTCCTTCCTCGAATATTTGACCAAGGAGCTCCAGTTCCGCTATACTTGATGACAGCGCATTTAAGTCAAGATCCTACTGAGAAATTATTTGGCATTGTGCGCCAGTCACCTGGTTGCAATGACCACCCAACTCCGGAGCAATTCTTAACAAGTCAACAGCTTATGCTTCTACAGATGAGCAAAACCGGTGTTGAGCCCACTGTACTGACGGCGCTCCTGGATACCAGTGCTGCCAGTTCATCCCACTCCAAAGATTTGCAAGCAACTCTTGATGAATATATTTCACGAGGAAACCTTGATGAGCTAAAAATAGCTGTGAGCCAGAAACGCAGTGCCTTTCCCGCCGAGCATTCTAGATTAGCAAAGAAAACCAGAGATGCGCGCCTTGTTTATGACATGGCAGGGTATGTCGCAAGAAAGTGAGTGAGAAAATCAGGCTGTGACATGCGCTGTGCGCTGCTGCTCGTACCAGCGTCAGAAAGTGAAACACATCCGTTTACAGAATTTTCAGCGTCATGCGATAAGGGAGGATTGCTCCATCCATCTAAGGAACTTTTTGAATTTGTAAACTATTTGTAGGACGCGTTCACGATTCAAGTTCAAATCAGCTTCATGCAAACAGCATTCTGGATGTGTTGTCACTCGTCAGGGTTAAGGAAAAGACTCTCGGTTGCATTGAGCACGCGGAAACAGTCAAAACTAACATAGCAAAATTCTATGCTGTTACGCAGTTGCACTTTTTAATTAAAGGCGACAACAGGTCGAAAGAGGACCGACGCAAGATGGTGCAGCTTTTAAGTCAGAAGATGCAGTTGATTTCCATGGCTTTAAAATGTGCCATGCACACGTGTTTCGGTTTAGCTTTTTCTGGGCATCGTACCGCTAACTTGGACCAAGATTTTGAAAAAAAAAAACAAACCTATACGGTCTTCAGAACAGAAATCGCGTGGATGTTGTTAGCGTTTATCTAAACTTACAGTACCATTTTTTTGCTTGTCTTTCTTGTGTAATTAGCTGAGATAAATTAATTCACTTTTAAATATAGCTTGAAACGTTCAGGCGTCAATAGGAAAGTTGTGGAGCTTCACAAACATTGACCAACCCAGGTACTTCCAAAGAGATAGACTTAGCGTGGCCGTTCTTGTTCGGGAAAAACGAAAGCCCGTGGAGTTTAAAAAATACCACGTGACAACGTGCTCTGTGCGCCCGAATGCGCCGCGATTACAGCGCTCTGAAGAGTGATTTGTAAGAACACCGCCAGCGCTGTGCCTTCGCTTCACTTACGAGAAAGAGCATCAACCTTTGATCGCTCTGACATTACCGGCAGCGGCTGATGACGGCACTTCGAAAAAGTGCTTCGTCAGCAACCGCTCGCGCCTGTCACCGAAGAACGCACCGTCATCAGCCGTTTATTAATCTGATATGACGAGAAGAGCAATTTTTTGTCCAGCGTTCAAGCCGATGCGGAATAGAAAAAAGACACACAAAACATGCATCATACATCTGGAACCTGCGCGAGAGAGAGCATCATTTGTTACGACGCCGATTTTTTTCCAAGCTGTGCCAGCGTCTAGATGCATGTGAGGTCGACTGTTTATTACTGTCGTGCCGCGCAACCGTTTCGAAGCATTTGTTTGCAGTGCCGAAAGCATGCCGTACTCAAGCGAGCAGAAGGCGAACATAGTCTTGCCTTGGAAGCGGCCCGGGGCAACAAGAGGAAAGCTGCCAAGATATACTGAAATTGTGAATGTGGGGGAAGACCTAGCGCGAACACAATTATGAGGAGTTACTTGACGCTGAAAGAAACAGGTAGCTTCAAGAAGACGCGGCACAGAAAGGGGAATATTAGTGGAGAGGCTGAAGGAGACATTTTGGCTTTCATGACTGCAAACCCTTATTCCAGCGGGCGTGATGCGAGTGGTGAGGTCGGGCATTTCAAAGTCTTCAGTGTCAAGAGTTCTTTGGGAGACTGAAATGGATCCGTATCACCTCAAGCCGCATCAAAAGCTGCAAGAAAGAAACGTTCAATCGTGGCTTGATTTCTCACATTCGATCATTGTGAAGGCCGGACAGGCCGCCATTGGAATCTGAACCTGGCAACATTTAACGCTACAACGTTATCTAGTGAGGCGAGTCTAGCAGTGCTATTGGAGGAATTAGAGGGCAGTAAATGGGATATAATAGGGCTCAGTGAAGTTAGGAGGACAAAAGAAGCATATACAGTGCAAAAAGCAGGCACGTCCTGTGCTCTGGGGCTTAGCGGAGAGACGAGAACTAAGTATGGACAGCTGGGGTAGTTGGTTGTGATTAGCATTATGAAACATCGTTCCAGCGCACAATTGAACACGGACGAGAAGAGAAAGACAACACGAACGCCGGATAGACGAGAACTAGGAGTCGGATTCCTGATTAATAAGGATAAAGCTGGTAGCATAGAGGAATTCCATAGCATTAACGAGAGGGTGGAAGGTCTTGTTGTTCAACTCAATAATAGGTACAAATTGAAGGTCGTACAGGTTTACGCCCCTACATCCAGTCATGATGACCAGGAAATCGAAAGCTTCTATGAGGACGTGGAATCGGCGATGGGCAAAGTCAAAATAAAATACACTATACTGATGGGCGACTTCAATGCCAGGGTAGGCAAGAAGCAGGCTGGAGATTAGTCAGTGGGGGAATATGCCATAGCTTCTAGGAATATCAGTGGAGAGTTATTGGTAGAGTTTGCAGAACAGAATAATATACGGATAATGAATACTTTCTTCCGCAAGCGGAATAGCCGAGAGTGGACGTGGAGGATCCTGAATGGCTAGACTAGAAATGAAATAGACTTCATACTCTGCGCTAACCCTGGCATCATACAAGATGTGGACGTGCTCGGTAAGGTGCGCTGCAGTGACCACAGGATGGTAAGAACTCGAATTAGCCTAGACCTGAGGAGGGAACGGAAGAAACTGGTACATATAAGAAGCCGATCAATGAGTTAGCGGTAAGAGGGAAAATAGAGGAATTCCAGATCAAGCTACAGAACAGGTATTCGGCTTTAACTCAGGAAGAGGACCTTATAGTGTTGAAGCAATGAACGACAATCTTGTGGGCATCATTAAGGAGTGTGCAATAGAAGTCGGCGGTAACTCCGTTAGACAGGATACCAGTAAGCTATCGCAAGAGAGGAAAGATCTGATCAAGAAACGCCATTGTATGAATGCCTCTAGCCCTACAGCTAGAATAGAACTGGCAGAACTTTCGAAGTTAATCAACAAGCGTAAGACAGCTAACATAAGGAAGTATAATATGGATAGAATTGAACATGCTCTCAGGAACGGAGGAAGCCTAAAAGCGGTGAAGAAGAAACTAGGGGTAGGCAAGAATCAGATGTATGTGTTAAGAGAAAAGCCGGCAATATAATTACTAATATGGATGAGATAGTTCAAGTGGCTGAGGAGTTCTATATAGATTTATACAGTACCAGTGGCACCCACGACGATAATGCAAGAGAGAATAGTCTAGAGGAATTTGAAATACCACAAGTAACGCCCGAAGATGTAAAGAAAGCCTTGGGAGCTGTGCAAAGGGGAAAGGCAGCTGGGGAGGATCAGGTAACAGCAGATTTGTGGAAGGATGGTGGGCAGATTGTTCTAGAAAAACTGGACACCATGTATACGCAATGCCTTGTGTCCTCGAGCATACGGGAATGTTGTAAGAATGCCAACATAATCTTAATCCATAAGAAAGGGGGCGCCAGAGACTTGAAAAACTATAGGCCGATCAGCTTACTGTCCGTTGCCTGCAAAGTGTTTACTAAGGTAATCGCAAAGAGAATTAGGAACACCTTAGACTCCTGTCAACCAAAGGACCAGGCAGGATTTCGTAAAGGCTACTCAACAATAGACCATATTCAAACTACCAATCAGGTGATAGAGAAATGTGTGGAATATAACCAATCCTTATATATAGCTTTCATTGATTACGAGAAAGCGTTTGATTCAGTCGAAACATCAGCAGTCATGCACGCACTACGGAATCAAGGTGTAGACGAGCCGTATGTAAAAATACTGAAAGATATCTATAGCAGCTCCACAGCCACCGTAGTCTTCCATAAAGAAAGCAACAAAATCCCAATAAAGAAGGGCGTCAGGTAGGGAGATACCATTTCTCCAATGCTCTTCACAGCGTGTTTACAGGAGGTATTCAGAGATCTGGATTGGGAAGAATTGGGGATGAAAGGTAATGGAGAATACATTAGTAATTTGCGATTCGCTGATAATATTGCCTTGCTTAGTAAGTCAGGGGACCAATTGCAATGCATGCTCACTGACCTGGAGAGGCAAAGCAGAAAGGTGGGTCTAAAAATTAATCTGCAGAAAACTAAAGTAATGTTTAACAGTCTTGGAAGAGAACAGCAGTTTACGATAGGTAGCGAGGCACTGGAAGTGGCAAGGGAATACAACTACTTAGGGCAGGTAGTGACTGCGGATCCGGATCATGAGACTGAAATAATCAGAAGAATAAGAATGGGCTGGGGTGCGTTTGGCAGACATTCTCAGATCATGAACAGCAGGTTGCCATTATCCCTCAAGAGAAAAGTGTATAACAGCTGTCTCTTACGGGTGTATAGGTGTATAATAGCTGCCTGTCACGTACGGGGCAGAAACCTGGAGGCTTACAAAAAGGGTTCTACTCAAATTGAGGACGACGCAACAAACTATGGAAAGAAGAATGATGGGTGTAACAATAAGGAATAAGAAAAGAGCAGATTGGGTGAGGGAACAAACGCGAGTTAATGAGATTAGTAGAAATCAGGAAAAAGAAATGGGCATGGGCAGGACATGTAATGAGGAAGGTACATAACCAATGGTAATTAAGGGTTACGGACTGGATTCCAAGGGAAGGAAAGGTAGCAGGGGGCGGCAGAAAGTGAGGTAGGAAGATGAGATTAAGAAGTTTGCAGGGACAACATGGCCACAGTTAGTACATGACAGGGGTAGTTGGAGAAGTATACGAGAGGCCTTTGCCCTGTAATGGGCATAGCCAGACTGGTGATGATGATGAACAGTGCTAAATACCGGATTTTGTTGACAAAGTGTTCTGGACAGTGAGGCAACCTTCTCCAGAAATTTTCACGATCAACATCCATAATGCGCATTACTGGAGCCATACAAACCGGCATTGGGTGGCGCACACCAGACGCCAGTAATGGTCATTCAGCGTGCGGTGCGGTATCTTTGATGGAAGAATGTTAGCCCCATATTTTTATCACACGCTCGCTGCTCCGCGGTACGTGAACGACATCTTGGAAGGCCCAGTCGAAGATTTTCGCTGTGATCTTCCGCTTGCGTTTTTAAAGCGCACTTGGTATCAGCACGAGAATGCAACAGCTTACAGCGGCATTACCCGAGCCTGGCTTGACGAAGCCTTCAAACGATAGTGGGTCGGGCGGCTTGAACCAGTGGCATCGCCCGCAAGGTCACTGGACTTGACACCTCTTGACATCTTGCGGATACATGTGAAAGACCGAGTGTACCACAAACCTACAACTACACCAGAAGCGCTAAAGGCAGAGATTGCTGATACCTACAGCGAGATACTGTCTTGCGCAATCAAAAAAGTTATATCGGACGTGCTGAAAAGGTGCTAATACTGCATTACGACGGAGGGCAACTTGTTTGAACATATTCTTTTGACAGACATTACATCGAATAAATCTCTACAACCGTTACCCATGAATACCCACGAAACACGCAAGCAGCTATTTGATGTCTAAAAGATGTCTTGAACGGCTAATTTTAAAGTCTAGTAGCTGTCTTTATCAAGACATTTTGTAGCCATAGACGTCTAGAAGTACTTCAGTAAGCACTGATAAATTTACGCTAAAAGTTGGCTAATGGACAGCTTGACAAGAACTGAAGAATTCTTTTAGACATACTCTCAAAATTTTGCGGCAGCTGTTACAGTAAAACGAAGTTCGCCCACAGTTACAACTTATATTAAATGAGGCACGGACATCAGAAAAAAAAATTATATTGTCGGATAGTGATGCACAGGTAGTCTTTCCAGATGCGAACCATGGGAATCGTGTAGTACAGCCTCATTGGTCAATTAGTGCTTCTTACTTAGACCAATCAATTGAATGCCACCTATCAGAATTATTTTGCAAAGAAAACAAGGCCTGTATTGTATGCTGATATCATGCCAATGTTCGCCCATTGACCTAAACAACAACATCTCTGCATGAAACACGTTATTATTGACAAAACTTCGCCCTGCTGGGACTCCATCAAACTGAAATAGTTTCTAGCAGGGAAACACTTTGTCAGTGATGCTGCAGTTCAGACAAAAATTACAGACTGGTTTCCGCTACAGAGGGCACAATACCCCGACACCAGTATACGAAACAGAACGCTGTGCTGCAATGAATTGTTAAGAAATAAAGGATAGTACACATCTGGAAAAACACTCTGCGAACCACTCTAACAGGCAATATAAATATACTTTTTCCGATGTCCATGCTTCATTTAAAAGTTCATTGTACCTTACTTTGTGGGTGCCCCCTTGTAAGGTAACCGCCACATGCTTGCACATCACCACGCAGAAATAATGGCCAGTTCTTCGGCATACCATCCATTAGTGGATTCCTTGCACATTGCATGTTACCGGAAGTGAAAGATAAATCATAATATGCTGTTACTTTTTTTATACACTGTACGATGAATTTTTCACGCATAAAAGATGATTGCAAGCGATAATGCAGCAAGACAGCTACTTCACACCATGTCACATAGTCATACTTTATTACCTAATAAATTAGAAAAGATGCAGAAAGTGTAATTAACAAGAGTGACAAATAGCAGCAAAGGTGGCCATGGATAAATCTTGAAGATGACTGCCGCCGCTGCCAGAGAAGGCCAGCCTTCGTAGGAGAACTGGCTGCCCACAAAAGCTTGGTGTCACAGGCCACGCGTGAAGGTTCTTGTAGACATAGGCAGGGAATACCTGCACAGAAGAGAAAAAGGCGAGGGAGGAAATGGGAATGTTGAAATTGAAACTTCAATTAGCAATATGAGCGAAGAAGTTTGGCTCACATTAAAAATAAATTTAAGCACTCCTTTCTATTCAATTACGGGTATCCTAAGGTATGTATGTGATGATGTTTAAAATTGCTAGTATATTTCCTGGCCTATAGTTATTAAATTGCAGAGCTGATTTAAAGTCAGCCTTGAAATTAATATATGGTGTTTCGTGGATAAAAAGCCACTTATCAACTTTTTAGCAAGTCTGAGAAACTTCCTGCAAAATATAATCAACTTAAAACAGTAATGCGCTCTGCAGATAATTGATGTACTAACTTAATTAAAAAGGTAAATAGCGTTTTATATTTTTAAACTAAAAGCAAGTTTGGCATTTCGCACTGCCTAGCTGTTGCCTTTTTTTTTCAAACTTAAACATGACACAGTACGGAGTAAGCAGGTAGCATGCAAAGGAGGACTGGTGATAAAGTAGTGTTGCTGGATCAATCACTTTTGTTGATATATTTTCATGTGAGCCTAATTGGTTTAGGGAAATACCTCACACAAATGATGCATTACCTTGGATGATGCGTCATACAAAATTCAAAGTATCTCATGATCAAACGATAACCTATCCCAGTGTCTTAGGAAGTGTTAACATGGTGTTTGCGCGAGAAAGTGCAAAGTGATTTGTATAGGTAGCAAATTCATCAGTGCATCTATAGCCTCCGGTAATTCTGAGCATCTACATTGATTCGCATTTGAGAAGCCACTGCACACAAAAAGGTGTATTCAAGTAATGGTCAATGCTGAATAATTGCCCACCTAGTTAAAAATCAAATGTGGCAGGCTAATGGGCCAGGACAAATAAATTGCTAAATTCTGATAACACCTCCAATTATATTATTGAAATAGGTAACAAAAACAGCACAGGTAAAATTATAGTTATGAAAAAATTTTAAAAGCACCTCTGCAAATTGCTGGAACCCTCAACATCATACCTATTCTACACGTACATATGTAGCAGCACAATCTTTATCTCAGACGCAGGCGCCTCCACACTACTGTGTAATCTCACAATAAAGCTAAAAACAGTCTAGCACAAGCTACCTGATATGATTCATACTGCAAGCGCCAGCGAAGTGCTGACGGTGGTAGAGCCAAATTGAAGTTCGTTCTTGTATGGAAGCCTCGGCCCATGTTTTATCAATTGTAGCGGCAAAGCACACCTTTTACAGCACACATAAATCTCAAATTAGACTGCTTGCTGATGCTCTACACTAAATTCCTGTAAAGGAACTAAATCACACAGAAAACATTTAGAATACAGAACTAATCACATACTGGCTTGAATATATTTGTGCATTAGGGAAGCAAGGTGTAATGTACACTGTTGTAGCAAATTTTTGCTCATGTATGAAATGCTCATATGACACAACAGAGTTAATTTGTGAGTTTTTACATAGCAGTGACTAACTACAGGCAAATTTTGTAAGGCTTAGGGAAACGAATTATTAGTAGAACTGTGTATGTACACTGGCACTGAGAAATTGGTTATAATAGTGGCAGCTTATAAGGGACCAGTGCAAAAAAAAATGCCCGTTCGTGAGACACCAACTAACTATTTTACCACGAAGCGCTCCCTGGCCTTAACCCATATACAAAGCACTGGGAGGATCAGAGAGGGTACAGTACATTGGCTTACACTGATCATGATAAGGTCCTGTCATCCAGCTAGCGCCAAGGTACAAGGAGGGTGTCCAGCCGTCTATGGAGTGAGAGGAACAAAACAAGGGAGTTGAAAATAAGAGTTGACAGATTTGCAACTACAAAGGAGGTGACCCCTTCCCACTCATTTATTAATAAATGCCAAGCAGTCGTGATTGCATTCCCAGATGAAGCACCTACTAGGCTAAACGTAATGCTGCTTATTTAGAACAAAACACAAATGAAATTTGTACATCAGCAGACCATTGCATTTGGAATTGTACAGATGAAGTAAACATTGCAGTTATATATTTGTTTTACCATAAACTGCGAACGCTACAAGCTGCATAGTCACCGACACGCGCGCGCGCAGGCAACGCTGTAACTTATGCAAGAACAAAAAGACACAAAATAGGGCGAGTTCAGTCTGGTTCAGGATTACAGCCAGCGCGTCGTCTTCGAATGCACTCCCTTCGGTTGGTTCGTGCTACGTTAACCACAAAGACTAACAAGTAGGGCAAAGTTCTGACTGGTGTTGCAGAAGTCGTGGAGCGCGGTAGCGCTGAACTGCTGAACACAAGCAGAGCCGTCGTATAAAAGTAAAGATGACAAAAACATGCAGGGCATAAGAGCCCATCCATCAAGAATTATTGCGGGTAACATCTAAAAATATTCACATAATATTGTTGACAAAAACGAAGTGCAATGTATTTCACTTACGGGAAAAGTGTTATCCGAACGTGCGACGTACTAAGACGCACCGAGACACGAAGGCGGCGAACGCACATCCCGCCATTGTCGTAGTAAGCCGTCGGCGAAAACACTCAATACAGTCGATGTCATGAAGCACTGATGCAAAACACACGGCAAACAACATCAGCACAGCTAAATGACTCCAGTTAATATCAAGTATAAATGTACAGAACGGCTTAGAATGACGCACAACTGGCATAACAAATTACGAACCCACGACGGAGATATTGCGGGCCGCAATGGCCGTTTTTTCAAACTTCTTGTCTTCCAGTGTTAACAGCACGGAATGAGGTGTCTGACAAAGTTAGAGTGTGCCTATTTAACTGCCGCTGAAATGATCGCAGCACAGTGGCTCTGCGGTGCAACACCGGCATTTCGCTCCTGCTGCTGTTAGTACCTGCTGCGCGAGCACAGAATGGTTTCCAGGCGCCGTGTGCACGCTCCGCATGGAAAACAATAACTCGCCCTTGATTTCTGAAGTTCTGGTGTGAAATTATTTATCATTAAAGGTAACTTATTATGTTGCTTCCAACAAGTTCGATTTGCCTGCGGCGTCTTTTATTCGCTAACGCCGACGGTAACCGCACTTTTAACACGTCGTTTGGCATTTTGTGCACTTTTAGACAAAAAGACTTAAAAAGTTCTTGAGTTAGACGTTCTAATGTGTTTACCAAAACGGACTCTAGTTACACCAGTAGTGGGTTTTGCAGTAGATAGAATATATACTAGCATATCCCAAATGTTGAGGTTATGTTTAGAAGAAATTCTATTTTCAGTCTTACCATAGACCATGACGTGCATAGCCGTTTCAAGAGGTTTTCAAGAGGTTCTGTGTTTCGTGGGGAGCCATCTGTGTGAAACTTTTGTACAACGTGGAAAAGGCGCGTAAGTAATGTGAAATTACAAATTCTCTGCCGACAAGGATTGGACAGGAAGCTAAAAAGCAACCTTTTGTGTCAGCTTACAGTTCTTGCTTTTGTGACAACCAGCGTAATTCGCACGACGTTATCAAGCTTCTTGTAATGCGTGTTTGCTTGTTGGGGTCTTGCTCCCAAATTCGAACTCATGAGAATGTCATTTTTCCTCCCCATGCAGTCTGCTAGTGCGAGTGTGCAATTATCGCCGCAGAAACGAGAGCCGCGCTGTATTTCAACTGCCAGCCGAACCCACTGCAGTTTATCTCGGAACCAAGCACAACGCGAAGCAGCACGAAAGGCGCGAAGCGAGCCATGTTTTTTACAAAGCACGGTTGACACCGCTGTGATCGTGGCGCATTCGGGCGCACAGAAAGCGCTGTCATGTGGTATTTTTTTAAAACTCCGCGTGCTTTCGTTTTTTCCAGAATAAAAACGGCCATGCTAAGTCTATCTCGTTGGAAGTGCCCGGGTTGTTGGGAAATACTCGTGGAGCTCCACAACTTTCCTCTTGACGACTGAACGTTTCAAGCTATATTTAGTATGTTGATTTATCTCGGCTAATTACCACAAAAAAGACGAGCATACGAATGGTACTGTAAGTTTAGACAACCGCTAACAACAGCCATGCGATTTCTGTTCTGAAGAATGCATAGATTTTTTCAAAATCTTGGTCCAAGTTAGCTGGGACACCCTGTATATATATATATATATATATATATATATATATATATATATATATATATATATATATATATATATATATATATATATATATTAAAGTCATTTTTGTCTGCTAAGGCTATTACTTCTGCCAATGAAAGTTATGTGCACTATTCACTAATAAGTGTGTTTGCTACTGAAAACACGCTTATTCCAGTCGGGAGTTTTCACTTTTTTCTCTTGCATATATGTCGTGAATATATACGTCTATGTACCCCTTGATTTACCTAGAAGTGCATTGCTCATTCTTCGCGCAACGCAGTTAGAAAACGTGGTTTTGTTTACTTTCTCATGGCTAAAACTAACTTTCCTACCGGCCGAGAAGAGTCATATGCGCACCAGAGCAACTAAAAACATAAAAAAAATGTACTGCGCAGATTTTCTGCGAGAAAAAGTGGCCGTCCGCCAGCGTCCGCACAACGAACGCTAGCTCGCTAGCAGATGACGCGCTTGACAACCGCAAGATTGAAGACGGCACGTTGTATAACCCATGCCCCAAATTTATGTACGCAGCAAAAAGGTCTCAATATAAATTTGCAATTAAAATAAAGCACCATTCCAAGAGCGTTCACACGCGATTGGTCTCAGAACCCGCAGCGAGAGCACGTTGAATCTGCCGCGAAGCGTGTCTCTGCCCTTAGTTCGCTCGCAGCGCCCTCGCAAAATTTTTCCACACGCGGCGCCTCAGCGGGAGAGCGCCGTTCGGCCCACTCGACCATAGTATAGTACACTCTAGTGGAGAGCAAACTATAATATGACAGGTGCCTTAAACAATGAAAAATTGTGACCTTTTTACATGAATGCTTCTCAAATTACGAACGCTTAAAGTCATAATTCGCCTTGGCTCTGGGGCAGAGTGTACATTCACTTCAAGTGCAAAGCTGAAGGAGTTTCTTGAAGTCACTTCATTGCGGAAGTCATTTGATTCTAATGGCATTAAATATCACTGTGTAGCAACGAAATATTGCCATTCGATGCTAATGCCAATGAAACGTCCAGTATGACAGGGGTAGTTGAGCTGCTCCTTATCTTTCTGACAACGGATTTGTTCACAACATGTACAACAAATTTAGTTAAGTTGGCTTTTAAAAGCCTGTTCATTGGATGAAATCAGAGCAACAGACAAGTTGACCCCTATTTGTACAAGTGGCCAATAAATCATTGTATGCTGTCTTAAAGCATCAAAGTGGCTAAAATCAGGGTTCTCAAGCAGTATGCTTATGTACTATGTGACGCATGCAGTTAAAAGACTGTTCTATGTCGTCAGTTGTGGCTGCGAGTGCTACCGGCTAGTTCCCAGGGCTGCTATTCTACACACGCACAAATACTTAAGGTGGATTGGAGGATGAGTGCCACGTACAGTAGCTGAATTGGTAAAGCACCGCACGCATAATGCAGAACATATGGATTGAGTTCCCATTTACAGGAAGTTGTTCCCTCAACTTTCATTTCCCTTTTCCATTTTTATCTGGCGTCCGCCCCGATCCCGCAAAAGTTCGTGCTGTTCTCGATTTTCCGGTGCTGACCTGTGTAAAGACGTCCGCAGCTTTGTAGGCTTATGCTCTTATTTCCGTCGATTTGTCAGAAATTTTGCCTCACTGAGGTACGTATAGATGGTAGTGGCTATGGAATTGGCGCAGTTTTAGCTCAATGTCAACGTGGTCCTGACAAAGCCACACGCTTTCACATGCTGAACGCAATTACTTCATTACAGAGTGCGAGTGCCTCGCACTCGTATGGGCAGCGAGCGAATTCCAGCCGTACTCATAGGGTCGACCTTTCGCTGTTACCACGGACCATCACGCTCTCTGTTGGCTCTCGGCACTTAAGGATCCAACGGGTCGTCTAGGTCGCTGGGCACTACGTCTTCAAGAATTCACCTACACAGTGTTGTACAAGTCCGGTAGGCTACACCAGGATGCCGACTGTTTGTATTGGCACCCCGTCGATGCCCCTGCCCAGGTAGCATAAAAGAGATACGCAACGTTTTCGTAGCGTTTATCCAAGACGATAAAAACGGGTTAAAGAAGACACGAATGAGAGAACTTCGGCGGGAAAACGTCGGATATCTCTGCTAATGTCCGGCTTAATTACTTTCTTGAGACGATCTAGAACAGGTCTGCAAGACGTATTCGAAAAGCTGGTCTAGAAATAGGATTGGGTAAGACACAAGTAATCCCTTTGCCAAAACTATTCGTAACCAATTTCTAAACGTTTTTAGGACGTTATCAAAAAGCTGGTCTAGAAGCGGTCTTGAAAGGTTTACGATCATCTGAAGCTAATTTTCGCGGGTGACGGGCGCGATGAGACATCGTTGTTCAAAACACGCGTTTAGTTTCGCCTCCCGCGACTGGCCTATGCCGCGCAGAAAGTCGTTAGCCGCACCCGTTGGCACGGCCTAGGCCAATCGCGTGAGGTGAAACTGATCGGGCGTTTCGAAAAACGATCTCCAATCGCGCCCCAGATGAGTAGAAGCGTCGGTGTTGACTGTAAGAGCCATGGCGCAGTGCCAAGCATTGTTCCCCGCATGGCCGGCGCATCGTCTACCAAGTCGCACGAAAATGAGCCTGTTAGGAATAATAAATCCTTAATACCGCCTTTAGTAAGCTACGATGCTTACAACCACAATGGGAATGACATCCTGCAAAGAACAAATGGCTACGTTTTGGCAGGTGGCCAGACCAAGCCCTTCATGCCAAGAGTGCATGAAATGAGAACATTGTGACAAAGCAAGAACACTTTATTAAAATGTAATGCTTATGCAAGGTTCGAACAAACTGTGTGAGAAATGCAAATAGAAATAAAAGTACATCAACAATGACAAAAGTCGCAGAAAGGATTCGTAATGAACTCGAAAGTGAACATTCACTAGCACATAAACAAAATTCCAAGTACACATACAAAAATGAACAGAAAAACCTGGAGTGTACTAAAGTGTCTAATTTATCATAGTAAAGTGCGCGTGCTATTAGATTGTGGGGATGCGTGACTCTCACGCCTCCCCTGAGATCTAGTTTTCCCGCATGGCTCGTCTCCTGCAGGGCGGCTTCGCCCGCCGCGTGGCCTGGCGCAGATGTGGGGTCTCTCCTCCCGTGCTCTTGGGACAAAGGAACGACAACACAGTAGTGCAAACAATCACAAGGGCATTTATTGCACCTTTCATAGATCAGTGCCTGCTAGCCGAGTTGCTATCCACAAAACATGCCGATGGGCGCGCGACAAATCTAGAAGTCTGACTCACCGCGACCTGGTAGCGAGCGAATATGTTCGCCCCATGCTGGATCCCAACGCCTGGTCATTCGCGTGTACGGTCACGCGGACGGTGTCCAAGGCGGCCACGCGAGACGGTCTCGCAGAAGCATGGGTCGGCGCACGGGCAGACGGCATGTCCGTCCCGCTTGCTTCCCGAACCCCCGAAGAGAGACCGAGCGCCTTGTCTCCCGGCGCCCGAGTAACCCCGCAGCGGCGCGACGCTCGCGCCATCTCTCGCACCGCGCTTGTACCACTCCTACCGCCGCGGGCGCCAGGCCACGCGACGGGCGAAGCCGCCCTGCAGGAGACGAGTCATGCGGGAAAACTAGATCTCAGGGGAGGCGTGAGAGTCACGCATCCCCACATCCCCCCAACCTTAAATCACAACATATTCCGGCGAGACATGTGACACGGTCTAACATCAAACTGTGCTTCGCAAACAAGGTAGAACATTAAACAGTGGTCGCGCCGAAGAAATGTCCGCACGCTGTCCATAGCATGCGAGCCGACATTGTCCTTGGCTGCACCGCTGGCGTCCGCCGGTCACAGCGGCAGCTTTGCAGACTCGACGGCACGATGCCAGGCCAGGACTCCGGAGACGACGACGCAGTAGTCGGTACGAACAAGCGTCGGTCGCGCCGACGCGCCCTGCTGGGAAGAGCCGCCGTAGCTGTCGGTGACCGCCGGCTCTTTTGTCCGCCGCCGAGGGTTGTAAGCGGGATGCAAGAGGCCGCCGAAGTCGCTGCGCCGAACTGGCCACAGCATCACCATCGCCCGGGGTGGCTCGGTCGTAGTCCGGGGCAGCAGCGCAGACGATGTGCAGGTGACAGCAAACCAGGGGGGACTCCAATCACGCTGCGTAAACTCAACACACTCGGCAAACACTAAAGTAGCGCAAGGGAGAGGAATTATGCATGCGCATCGCCCACGTGGTACGATGTTCAACTCGGCTAGCAAAAGATCGGGCAGCTACTCAGATGCTAAGTTCACGTGAACGAAGCTCGCTTTCTTGAGTCGAACGAGTAATTTCAATTCGTGCGAGGCTAAATAGAATGAGGGAAGCGAATTGCAACACCTCAACGCCACGGTCCACCAGGTTGTGTCCCTCCACGTGCGACAGGCAGCTTCGTAAAGCCTTAGGCCTAAATCGTCGCTACCCTGACAACAACCGGCATCCAAAAACAACACCCAAAATGGGCGCAAAATAGGCAGCCGCGAGGAGACGTCAGCTCTGTGAGGTGGTCCTACTCCGCTCGGTGCACAAAGCATCCGAGTTGACGGCGCCCACCGTCCCAGACGGTGTCGGAGCGCCCGGTGCCAGGCCGCAATACCAGTCAGCCCGTAGTGGCACCCGTGGCCCGCGGCCACCCGGCTCCCAGAGCCGCGACTTCATCCGAGTCAAAGAGATAGAAGAAGCTATTTACATAAGAAATTCGGACCACCCACGAGGCTTCCGTACTCACTCCCTTCAGGCTTGCCAATGCTCCGCGGGCGCTCAGCCTCGCTCTCCCAGGATGCAGACCACGTGGCTCTCGTACCGACGAATATCATAAAAAAAACGCTTGCGAAAAGGCTTAGCATGTTGACATGTTCAAACACACTACAGCCACCACCACCTCGCTCAAGAAAGCACGCCGCCGACGCTGGCGATCAAAATTCACGCTAGGCCTACGCTTCGGTTCAAACAAAGGTCTCGAACGAAGCAAACTGTTAAATCTATCGTCCGATGTCCCAAGAGCCCCACGTTGGGCAGCCAGATGTGGGGTCCTCTCACACCCATGCTCTTGGACTGCGCTTCAACCACATCAACCGCCGTGGGCATCACGCAGGCCACGCGGCGAAGCCGGATTACAGGAGACGCGCTATGCGGGACAAACATCAGGGGACGCGCGAGTCGCGCATCCCCACAAGATGGACTAGAGTTATGCAGAAGTGACATCGGAGCGAATGGAAGAAGTAGACTGAAAAATGCAAGAGTATGAATTGGATGGTAACTGCCTCCAAGCAATGTTACCAATCATCTAGAAGCTTGAAAGGAGCACAAAAAGAAATATCACCGCATACCATCATAAAACAATCCTGTGACAGAACTAAAAAAAAAATGGGAACAATGCAAAATTGGAAATATTACCTTTAGGATATATCAAAGAAGGTAATGGCGAGAAAAAATAACCATACAATAAAAAAGCAATAAAGTGAAATTAGTACAGAATACTTAAACGGGGGATTCAGTGTAACAAGTGAACACTACTGTAGTACAGCGAACGATGAGACAGTAATGCTGCATCTTGCCACTCCAGAACGTGAGAAATGAATATGCAAGCCTCATATTAGAAACTTACATAAACATGGAAATAAACTGGAATGCACTGGAAGCTGCATTTGTGTAACAAAGGAAGCAATGGTCATAATAAATAGTAAGCGTTTTATCTAAAAAGCCCTTTACAAGAGGCAAAGTTGTACCTCTCTGGCAAAAATAAAGTTGCAACGAATAATTTGCAAACCAGCAAATACATTAATTAGCACACTGACATGTCACACTTTGCGCACATCTCCAGTCTCCTAAAGTAAAGAAAAGCACTCTGAATGAGAAAAACGTTTAACACATGTAGCCCAGAGCAAATTCTTTGCCAGTTCACTCACACTTTCACATCCAAAAACATTTGCCACAAAGTCCAGGCACAGTTCCACTGATGTTTACCAATTCACCCCCACTTTCACGTCCAAAAATATTTGGCACACAGTCCAGGCAGAGCTTCATAGATAAACGGCTTGAGAGCACCCTACTGATTATTGTGCAGTCCCGCTGCTGGAAATAGAACTGCCGCACATGCTGGTAGTGGTTTCAATCTAGACACACTTGCTGCCCTGGACAGGTATGTTCAGATATCTGCACTGGTGCTCTATTTTGTCGAAGTAGACACATTGATGCACTACGCTGGTAATTGAAATGTTTTGAATGCACAAGTATTGGCTTCACCAGAAAGACTTGCCCACATACCACCACTGGCATATATATGCTCTTGCTCTTCACTCAGTAGCATTGAACTTAAAGTGTTCCCTATGTGGGAGCCATGTGTAAAACCGGTGTCACACGACCACTCTCGATCGTGATCAAGCCCGATCCGGATCGAAATTATCGATGCGACTGGCTCACTCTCGTAGCTTGCGCAGAGGAGCAATCACGACCAAGAAATTCGATTTGTAACGGACTGGATAGCGGCTAAAAGAGCCCCGTGTGAAACCGGTACCAAATAATGCACAGACGTACGCTAGGAAAATGTGTTGCACAAGGACAAAGAACTGCGACATGCCCTGTTGTGCGAAGCGCGCGAACAGAACACATGTATATATATATTAAAAAAAACTGCGAGAGCGCTTCGCGAACTCCATGCGCACACGTGGCACCCGCACGAACTCGGCAGGCCGCCGTAAAGCGCGAAGGGCGCACAGCGTACATTCCGACACATGTCCCAAACTGCAAACAATCGTACTACCTAGAGCATACAAGTTATTTTATACCAAGGGCATACTCGACTCACGTATGCAGTATGCAAAAGCGAGTTATGCAGCGTACATGCTGTATCCATTCGCCAAATAGTAAAATTGATAACAAGCACAAAGCTACAAGGGACTCAATACATTACTACCATTTGAGGCGTCAAATAAAATCGAATTTGGCCGTTTCATATATTGGACACAATATATGGACACATGTGGTACACGGTAATACCATGAAATACCCATCACGTGGGTAAAGGGGGCGAAAACACAATCGAGAACCTGAAGCGCAAACGATAAAAGCACGGTATGGTGCACGCAAAATTCTGTCAGTGCGCTGTAGCGCGAGGGAAGAAAATAGGGTGAGCACTTGACCTCACCTTTTGGGATACCGCACTAGTAGTGAATCATTAAAAAAAAGCCTGTTTGAACCAGTTCCCTTGTCTGCAACACTCTTGCTAAACGGGAGACTAAAATACCACGATGATGGCTCTATTGCGGAGATCGGCAAGGTGCGCACAGACAGAAATTTTGCCGCCTTTCTTCGCATTCTGCAAAATGCTTTCTTGTTAGGATCACGCATAGCGGCCGACCCCGACGCTAGGGACACACAGGCACGATTTCGTCCCTCTAACTTTCGTCCTTATACTGCCCTTAACGGCTTAATTACAGCGTCAGTGAAAAGGCGCCTCACATAACATGACAATGAACTTGAAGAGCTGATTAGTGCCCTCCACTCCGCGCCCTCCAATTGAAAACACTACTGATTTCCAAATTAAACTACACAAACAGATCGCACAACCCAAACTAATCACAGAACGTCGTTTTCTTGACGGCAAAACCCTGCAACACTTACATGACAAAGGGCAGCGGCAGCACATTCAGAACAGCCGCTATCATACCACAGCGCAATGCAAGTGCGATAACGTTATTATGCCCGGCTCAAACAGATCGCACAACCCAAACTAATCACAGAATGTCGTTTTCTTGACAGCAAAGCACTGCAACACTTACATGACAAAGGGCAGCGGCAGCACATTCAGAACAGTCGCAAACAGACCATAGTGCCATGCGAGTGTGATAACGTAACTATGCCCGGCTTCACGAATAACGTGGCCGCCTTGATCACATAACAATTGAAGACACTACTGATTTCCAAATTAAAACCACACAAACATATCGCACAACCCAAACTGATCACAGAATATCGTTTTCTTGACAGCAAAACACTGCAACACTTACATAGCACAGGGCAGCGGCAGCACGTTCAGAACAGCCGCAAACACACCACAGCGCAATGCGAGTGCGGTGACGTGACGACGCCATGACGACGCGACTATGCCCCGGCTCGCCCGGCTGCCCGGCATCACGAATCACGTGGCCACCTTGGTCACATGATTTGACGACGGTATCGCCACCTTGCGCAAGGTTGGATCGCGTTGATGGGTTGTTGAATATTGTAGAAGCCGCTAAAGAGGCTGACGCGCCGTGGCGTGACGGTGGCGTTTTGAGTCGTTTGCAAAACGTATTCACCCCTCGTTTTTAAGCTGTCTGGCTTCCAACGTTATCAAAAAGTATTCGCCCCTCGTTTTTAAGCTATCTTGTTTGGAACGTCTTTGATGCGTCGATTTTGGTCAAAAATCCGTTTCAGACGTTCAATCCCTTAATACGACGTTTTCAAGACTTTGTGTGCTACCTGGGTGACTCCAGTGATGCAACTGCTGAAATATCCACGCTCTCCGCCTTCCATCACCTCGGCGAGGAGCAAGCACATGATACATCCTTGTGTGACCTTATCAGCCGCCTCCGTTTTGACCCGCCAGACCCCTCGCTTAGCTTGTTCCTCGCTTTGGACGGCATCTTATACTGCCTAAATTACGTGCCTAAAGACACGAACTGCTGATAATCGTTCCTTTTAATCTTCGGACAACTGTACTCGCGCAACTCCACGAAGTCCTTACCGCTGGCCACCTGGGTGTTTCCAGGACCTACGACCGTGTCCGGAGACAATTTTCTGGCGTGGACTCTACCGTACCGTGCGACGTTATGTCGCTGCTTGCGAACCATGGCAACGTCGTAAGAAGCCTGTTTGCTTCCGGCTGGGAACCCTCCAGCCAATTGATCGTTTATCATGTTGGCCTCCTGTTGGGCCCTTTCCTTACCTCCAGAGCTGGAAATAAGCACATCAGCGTTGCAACGGATTATTCAAACCGCTATGCTGTCACACGAGCCATGCAGACCAGTTGTGCTACCGACGTCGCAGACTTCCTGCTCCAAGACGTCATCTTACACCATGGAGCTCCTCGCCAGCTTCTCACAGACAGGGCCCGCTGCTATTTATCTCGGGTTATTGAAGATTTACTTCGCTCTTGTGCCATGAAACAAGTTCACGACAGCATACCACCCTCAAACAACCGGCCTCACTGAACGCCTGAACCGAACACTTACAGATATGCTCCCGATGTATGTCTCCTTAGACCATCGTGACTGGCATGCCGCGCTTCCATTTGTGACATTGGCGTACAACTCTCCTCTTTGGTTGTGACCCAACATTGCCTTTCGACACGCTCCTGCCAAGTGCTCTAGAGTCCCCGTCTGAGCAAGCTCGCGACGCTATCGCTACAGCTGCCCAGGCACGTCAGATTGCCCACCGTCGCCTTTCTGATTACAGGCAAGACAGAAGTTTCTTAATGACAACCGTCATCATGTTGTCCAGTTCTCTGCCGGCGACCTCGTACACCTTTGGACTCCTTCAAGGCATGTAGGCCTATCGGAAAAACTGCTCTCCCAGTACTCTAGTCCTTACCACGTCGTCCAACAGCTCAGTGGTGTGACTTACTAAGTAGCTCCAGCCGATGCTTCCCCGTCGTCCATGTCAGCTGATATCGTCCACGTGGGTCGTCTCAAGCCACATCATGCGGCCGCCATCTAGAAGGCGCCGGGTAGGCGCTTTTGCCACCGGGGTTATGTCACGGTGCCACGAGAGGGACAAATACGATGATCACTAACAAGACAAAAAAGACGACGTAGTGGGACTAACCTTACGTTCGGCCATACTGGTTGTACCGGCCATATCTTCTGCAGAGTAAACGCGGTCCCTTCAGCCTTATCTCTCTGCCCGTTTCGATATGTTCAAAACAAACATTTATCCAGCGATTTTTTAACCTCATTGTTTGTTTTCATCGCCTGGTCAAAAGAATTAGGGCTCAGCTTGATACAGGCCATTTCACCTTGGAAGATAGAAACATTCAAGGAGGCTTAAAGAAGTTACTTGCAGGGAGATTGTGGATACTGTTCAGAATGAGTTTTAGAAAATAAGGGGTCTTCAGCTAAATGCATGGCAGAGACGCTCGATTCGTCATGAAGGGCCTCAGGGTAACAAACATAAAAGTTCTAGCCTAGTGTGCCCCCACTGCTGACAAAAAATCCAAACATGTGTTAACGTCATATTCCACCATATGCTATCCTGAAAAAAGTAAATTTTTTGTAGGCTACTTTTCATGAATTCACACATGGATAATTTTGTACAATCTCAAAACCAAGAAAAGTGAAGACATTTGTTTCCCTCAGTCCAAGGAATTCCAAATCCAAATTTCTGCAGGTTAGCTGATGCCGTCTATCTTTTGGGACCAAAAAGGAACCACCTTAGATTATTTGTAAGTGGGTGCTACAGTAACAGCAGTGAAATAATTGATGGACAAAATGAGGCAGATTAGACCAACAGGCAGTTAAAGGCCAGTTTACCCTATAAATAATGCGTGCCATGTCCGAAACCATCCTTGAAAAGCTGAAGAGCATCTCAACTTAACATTTAGACACCACTAGACCTAAGGCTGCCATATGTGCACAAATTTAGCCACCGCTTGAACAACATGCCTGCTAGATAGTGTCTCACTTGTTTTCATATACGCCCATCAAATGAGCCCAGTTGCAGTCTTGTACCACAAGTGTGTACGAAACATTACGCCAACCATTTTCTGCACTGTGCTGCCTGGTGATCTACGAAATAGCTTTCAGCCTTGGGAAATTCTGTGGGCCAAGTGGGGCAATGCTTAAATGACTATCGGAGGGAGAATTCAAACAATTCACATAAGCTGGATGGTGCAGTGCACATTGCAAGGCCTGCTCACTTGAGCCATGCTTTCACAGATTATGATGCTGGGCAAGAGTAGCAATAAAACAGCACGAGCTCATGAAGGCATGTTTTATCAGAAAGAGCCTGCACTAGTAACACTTCAATCACCTTATATTCCGCAGAGGGGCACTTGTTTAAGGTTGATTTGTAGCATTACTAGGAAAATGAACACTGTCACATCTGCATCTTGCATTTCACAAAATTTGCACCATATGTTCCATCCTTTAGCTTTTTAAATCAGTTAAAGTTGGCATATTGTGTGCATGTGTTCATCCTGTGTAAGTACCTTTTTGCACACGGAAACTATGCTGAGAAAACTTCACTAAGTTGCCCTGGGGAAGTACACTTGAATCTTAAAAATATCGTTCACAGTCTTTCTTTTTGCAAAGAGAAATTCTGTCACTGCATGGCATGCTGAACAAATTCTCATGTGGTTGACAACTTCACTGATAAAGATGGGAGTAAAAAAAAGGTTATAGAAATAAAAAGTGTCACATTGTCACCCAGATATATTTCCTAACGCAATGCTTAAACTATTTTTTTTTCAGACAACAGGATTAAGGTAAGGCTCAAGACTCAGGATACGATTGCCCAGGTCAAGGGGTTGCACAAACAAGTCCTGCGAAGTGCTGCAAGGTGTAGATTCATACATTAAAAACCTAGTATTTGCTTGAGAGTGGTGTATAGCTCACCAGTATTCCGTGAGAATGGCAGACGTTCGTGGCTACCCCTGGACAATGGTTGACTGTATATACGTACTGGCCTTTGAATAAAGGGGGCATTTGTTTGGGAAAGGACCTGTTGGGCGCCTGTCTTTCTATGCGGATAAAACATGGCGTCAGAAGTGGGATTGGTATGCCACCCACCCTTCTAAGTGAATGGCTACAGTGAAGCGTGGTCGATAGCAATCCAATGGGCAGCGGCGAGGACCAGCGTAGTGCCAGCGAGCAGCCAGGTGTCAGACAATTCAGCCTAAAACTGCAGCTGCCTGTAAAAATTGCCTCACCAATCCGGCAGCTGGCAGACATGGCAAACCCACTACGAGGACTACGCAACTGTTTTTGGACTCAGCCAGGAGTCAAAAGACATAGGGGTATGCTTGCTTCTTTATTCCATGAGTCCCAGAGCTCGCCCACTCCCCAATACAGTTTTGCTTGGCGCCCAGTCGCTTGCGTCTTACAATATGGTCACTGCTCATTTCACTGCACACTTCGTTTACGCGGCAAACGAATCGTATGCATCCCGATGCTTTCCCAAACGGGTTCAGATGCCTGATGAAGGCGTCCATATTTGTTACTCTGACCTGTACTGGCTGGTCGAACGTTGCAACTATCCTTCAGCTGGGATAGAAGGAAGGCTAGTGTGCGACCGGTTCTCCGTTGGCCTGCGCGACACTCGGCTATTGTCGCAGGTGTATCACAATGCGAATTAAGATGACACTCGTAGATGCATGGACGCAAGCGCGAATCCGCAGATGCAGCTAAGGAACGAAAGTTGTCGTACTTTGGCAGCGAGCATTCCCGCGAGCTTCACCCAGATGCCGCTAAATCCAGCAAGTCCTCCTCCCGTTGCTGCAATGATGCAAAATCTCGAACCCGAACACCCACAATTAAGAGCAGCCCGCATGCAATTTTTGTGACCGCTTCCCTCACTCGCGCTTCGACTGCCCGGCTCGACATTGTTTGCAACTTCTGTAAAAGGAAAGGGCAGTTTGCCGAAGTCTGTCTCTTGTGCAAGACCAAGCAGGCCAAGCTCAGCTTCATCCAAGTTCTTGCCGTTGGTGCACCCACTAAGGCAAAATTTGTGGACGTAACTATTGCGCTGTTTAAGTTAGACTCGGGAGCCTAAATTTGCACGGTTCCATGCGACTTTCCTACGATGCCAGCGCAACTATGCCAGTCACTATGCGTGCTAAGCTCACATTCTCACATTCAGCTCAAGCTCGCAACTTCAATGGCAACAAAAAATTAGCACTCAACAATTACGTTGCCACGTCCCTCACTGTGCCTCTCCTAGGTTTACTGGCGCTGCAAGCTCTTGGAGTTGACAAATTTCTCGGTGAACTTGAAGCTCCAGCAGCAACTCTGCATGCCGAGCCCTTCTGTGAACTCCACACACTCAAGGACGAGTAGACCACCCGTCTAAGAGCCGATGGAGCACCCTTTTCAATAACCGTTTCACGTAGGATTCCTATACCATTGCGTGGAACTATACAAAATGAACAGGATAACTGGAGAAGGCGGGCGTGATACGTACGGTGAGTAGAGTCTCACACCATGGTGCTCTGATTGCGTCATCGTGCATAAAAAGGATGCATCCTATTGACACAGCTGAACAAGGTGCTCCTGAGAGAGCACCACATACTTGCAAATGTGGGGCAAGTGCTTGGCCACCTTGGTGATTCAACTATCTTTTCGAAGCTCGATGCAACCGCAAGCTTCCACCAGGTGATGCTCTTTCCCTAATTCCACGAGCTGACTACATTTATAAGCCATTTTGGTCGGAACTGCCCTTGCCGGCTGCTCTTTGGCATCAACGCCACCCCCGCATAGTTTCAAAAGCAAATGGCCAGAATCTTTGAACGCCAGTCGGGGGTGGTAAATATAATATCTGATATCGTTGTCTTTGGTTGCACTCGCAAAGAATACCACTCCAGACTGGACCAAGTGGCAACACGACTTAAGAAGGCTGGCGTCACACTCAACCAGACAAAAAATGTCTATTTGCGGTCTCGGAAGTCTCCTTTCTCGGAGTTGTGGTTTCATTCGAAGGCGTATCGCCCGATCCGAGCAAGGTCGACGTGGTTGAAGCCATGTATGCTCCTAAGGATGTGGCAGGAGTTTGACGTTGCTGGGAATAGTGAATCACATAGCCTGATTCTTGCTGTACATTTTCGATGTCACAGCATCCATCTGGGCCCTCCTGCACAAGTCAGCCTGTTGAACCTGGACAAGGTCAAGAGGTGGCATTCATTAAAGAACTCTTCCACATCAGATCGCGGCAGGGCGAAATACTATCCGGTCTTTGCTACCACAATTTCCGCAGACGTAATTTCTTTTGGAGTTGGTGCGGTCTTGTTGCAAGTGCAACCTGCGGGAAAAAGTTGGCCAGTCACTTTTGCTCTGAGGTGCATGACCGAGACAAAGGAACACCATAGCCAGACTAAAAATGAAGCTTTAGCTATGACATGGGCTATCGAGTGGTTTGATGAGTTCATCCAGGGAGTATGTTTGAATCCTGAAACCGACCATTTGTCACTCCTTTCACTTTTTGAGAAGATGGAGCTGGACGTGTTGCTTCCTTGAATACAGAGGCTGAGGCCGAAAACAATGTAGTGTCAGTTCAGGATGCTAAATGTACCTGGAAAGCTCCTAACCACAGCAGATAACCTGATGCACATGTCCCGAAAATATCTTACCCCTGTGGGAACGGCTCGGTCCCTCAGTTCACGCCAGCAGGCTCCAGTCCTGGCCAGCCGCGCCCAAAAGCGCCCTGCCGAGAGCCTCGAAGCACTGCTCGCACTTTTCAGTCCCTTCGTCCTCTCCTTCGACTGCTGGCTCCGATGCCGGAGTTTTGACGATGCCGGAGTTCCGATGATGCCGGTGGCTCCGATGATGATGATGGTAGAGTTCCCATACTACCCCTCCCTCTGCGAAGGCAACGATGGAACTGGCCCAAAGCGGCTTGCCGCGACGGCCCCGCATCCCCGGTAGCGGGCAAACCCTGCAGACTGCTGCACCGAACGAGGATCGGTGGATCAGGCAACGTCTGAGTCACCAAGGTCTTCCAGGTACCCAAAGGCCATAAACCTGGCTGGCTTCCCGGACTATGCTTCGCGAAGATGCGGCAGACTAGATGGTGGAAGCTCAGATTTGTCGAGGTCTTGCAGGAACCAGAAGGCCCTAAACCTGGCTGGCTTCCTGGACTATGCTTCGCGAAGATGCGGCAGACTAGATGGTGGAACCTCAGATTTGTCGAGGTCTTGCAGGTACCAGAAGGCCCTAAAACATTCCCGGAGGCACACCTGGTCCGGTCTTCTTTACCGACCTCATTCTGGGGAGTGCACACAGCAGGTAGCCTGAAGGTGCAGCCGCATGCTTACTGTCATGCCACCGCACAGAGACCAGCACCAACCATCACAGGTGCGCAGGCTCCACAGGTGCGCAGGCTCCACAGGTGAGCAGGTAACAGGATGGGAAGATCATAGGCTACCATGATCATTGCTCGAAGAGTGCTGCTTCCACTACGGCTGACAACCAGTCTCGAGCACCTGCGATTTCATTGGAATACCGGGCAGCACTCACCAAGTCCTCTTGAGTCTACTTTGTGGAAGTCCCCACACTACATCGCCGAGGGACACAGCCACTCATGGAGGTGATGGTGATGTCATCGTGTTGCTGTCATCCAAGCCAGTAGCGTCCTTCCCAATGACGGCGCCGAGAGCCGCAGCAGGACATAGCAGACCATGACGCCCCCAAGTCCCATGCCAGACCTGATGACGGTGACAGAGGAGGAGCCAGCGGAAATGCTTCTTGGCAAACGCCAGAGCTGCAGCTCACACCCAGGAGATGGCCACGCACCAGGCCAGGCAGGCCTCGCTACTGGCTGTGGAACGGGCGCTGCCCGCCTTCCCACGAGCATGGTTTGTCCCGGAACGCAGCCAAGGCCCCATGTTACGGCCGCCAGTGTGGGAATGGCGCGTCCCTCAGTTCACGCCAGAAGGCCCCAATCCTGGCCGGCTACGCCCAGCCGAGCCTCGAACCACCACTCGCACTCTCCAGTCATTGACTGCTGGCTCCGATGCCGCAGTTCCGATGATGATGATGATGATGATGGTGGAGTTCCCATATCCCCTAGGCTAGACACCGTAGAACTATTTGCAATGCAAGTAGTCTCCTGCTTATTGGAAGCCTATGCCTGAACATACGGGAATTGCGTCAGGCACAAGATTCGGACGATAAGTGCAAACCACTTATCACATTCTGGCAACATGGATCGCGACAGAAATCGAAGATTCCATTATATCTAAGCAAGTATGCCTTAGTGGAAGAAAAGCGCTCGGTCTGCAATAACCATCTACTCAAGGGTGCCTGCATGTGCGTGTGCACTCCGTATAGCAGTACTAGTACTGACTCTGTTAGATGTAGGGCGCCAAGGAGTGAACAGGAGCAAGGCTCTGGCTCGTGTGTTTGGTGTCCTCGTATACTGGTAGACACCGCTTTTGTTGTCACCAACTGTGAACAATGTGCCTCCAGTACAATCAGCAAGGCTGAATGTCCGATTCAGCCCTGCTGATTAGGTCGAACCACGTTACAAAAATATGCCAAACTGCGGAAAAGAAGCTTTGGTTCTTGCGACGGAAATTGTAGTTAGCCTCACAGTCAGTAAAACTAACAGCTTATTTAACGTACGTTCGACCCACGTTAGAATATGCCAGCATAATCTGGGACCCTTATCAGTCAGGGTTAATTGAGAGACTGGAAAGAGTTCAACGTCGAGCAGCAAGGTTTATTCTATCGCGCTATTCACAGATTCAGTCTCCGAAATGCTCGGTTTGCTGAACTTGCCTACGCTCGCTGAACGCAGGCGCATAGCTCGGTTAAAGTTCTTTTTTCTTCTCACAAAAAACACATTCAACATCAACAGCGAACAGTACTTGATAGCAAGACAAGGTAGTACACTACGGAAAAGAAAATACAATACTTTTCAAATGCCTCAGATGTACATTAACGCTTACGCATTTTCCTTCTTCCCAAGAACCATTAAAGAATGGAATGAACTACCGGTGTTAACGCGAGAAAGCATCAGTGCGGAAGAATTTGAGAAAAACTTAAAGCAACATTGAAAGATGTACGCACGCATACTTGCTCACCCTTTTCTTTATTTTTTGAGGGGGGGGGGGTGTATAACCTCTTTTATTAACACTGCATTTATAGTCATATTGATCGGAGTATCTGCAGAATATTTCGCTTATGTATCTTCTTTGTTCGCTTATGTTCACCTATTAAAACAATATTCATGTACTGTACTAATTCCCGAAATACTGCTATTGACTTGTTTTGTTTTTGTGCTATATGTATTATTGTAATACCATGTATTCTACTAATTGTTGAAGTGCTGCTTTGACCCACCCTGTAACGGCCGACAGGCCAACAGTATGAGTAAATAAAAAATTCCCACATGCCTACCTGGATGTCTCTGGGAACTTATTGACTTCGATTTGTTTCACTTTATGGGCCAAACATTCATTCTCGTGGTCGAGTACTACTCTAGGTTTCCCGAGGTGATTAGCTTGGCGGTTGTGGCAGCTCAAGCAGTCATTGATGTCCTGAAGTGCACCTTTGCACAGCATGGGATCCCTTAAGGCCAGCTCGGACCACAGCCCACCATTTGCATACTAGGAATTTGCAACGTTTGCAGCGGCATATAGCTTTGACCACGTAACCAGACACCAACATTATGCATTCAAATGGAGAGGATGAGAGGATTCGGACCGCGAAGAATCTGTTCTGTAAAGCAGAAGACCCTCACTTGGCCTTATTGAGTTACCAGGATACTCCAGGAGTCAGTGGTTTCAGTCGGACTCAGCTCTTGATAGGGCGACAACTACGGACCAGTCTCCCAAATATTGATGAACAGTTACATCCGAACTGGCCAGTAAGAGGGAAGATGGAATGTAGAGAAGGTACAAGCAGAAGCGGAGCAGAGACTTTAATAGGTGCCAACAAGCCGTACACCTCCTCCCGCTACTAACAGGTCATAGTAGCTACGACAGGTCACAATGTGTGAGTGTGACCTGACCTAGTAAAGGCTACAGAGTTTAGCTTGGTCGAAAGGCCATGATGCAACGTGGTTGAAATGCAGCGAGGTGGTGTACTGCAACGTAATCGCATGACTTGATTCCTTTTGTTCCTGCTAGAGAACAACAGACAACACCAGGTAGACAAGAGCCACACCAGCATCCTTTTGCCGTCTGGGAACCATCATCTTCCAGCACAGCAAGGTCAAGAACCGCCCCGGGACAGTTCTCTATGGATAGTGATCAAGTGGTACGTACATGTAAGGGAGGCCTACGCATTGTTCCCCCAGATCGCCTAAATTTATAATTGTTTCCTGGCCTCTACCTCTCCTCCATGTTCCTTAATGGGGGATATGTAGAGGCCGCCACTTCCGTTAGAATGCCACAAGTGCATAGCTCTCCCTGGACTTTGGTTTGACTGTACAGTCGAACCCACTTATAACAACATTCAAGTGCCACGAACATTCCATCTTATAACCAATAATTGTTATAACCGGGTTGAATGAAAAAATCAGAATAGGGGGATGGCAGAGCTGATGTGAGAAAACTATAATAGCAGGGAAGTCAGTGGCCCTCCCCAGCACCTGTCTCCACCTAGCTGCTGATTGTGTTCACTCGTTTAACTGCTTCCTGGGAGCTCCGATCGTGTGTAACAAGCCGCGGCTGTCGGCGTTAAAGAATGGCACTGATATAACAACTGCAAAGGGGGGTCACGGGTGGCACGCGATATGCGAGCACCGCCGAGGCATCGCTTTGGTGGCCCCAAAAGGGGCCTTTTAAAAATTGCGAGAAGGCTGCCGCAGCAGCCTGTCAGCTTGAGAAATCCAGAACGAATGCTGAGGCGAGATCACCACAAGCATCTCGCCACGCACTTCTTCTGGCTTGCACGAGAAAACCCATCTACCAATCGCGCTACCGCACTAGCCTTGAAGATGCATTACCAAGCCCACATTGCAACCCTCGTGAACCCTATGTCCGTCAGCCTTGCATGCTTTACGCGAAGCTTGCCTACATCCTCCAAGGCATCCAGGTGCATTAGGTAGTGAAGCAAAAGGTTCCTCGCGATAATGAAGCCCCAGAGGGACTGAATCATCTGCCGGGCCTCCGGCAGATGATTCAGTCCGGCAGAAGGACAACGTTGAGGCAGCCTGCCCTACCGCGTCACCATTACCGTCGTCGTCATCGCTGTCTGATGCAAGCACGTTCGCGACGATCGCCTGATTGGTTAGAAGCACATAATTTGCACATCTATAGCCATGCGCTTTCTTTTCACCGGCAATGTCGTGCATTGCCGATGATTAGCGGGCGGATCAGCCATCTTCCGTTTCGGCGGCAAGTCAAACCCACTGTTGGTCAAATGAGGCTGAGAAACTGCATGGCCAGGAACGATTTTGAAGCAACAAACAAAGATGAACGCGAGCGATTAAGCTGTTTGCAGAAATGTGCTGAATGAGGAGCCAGCGAGCAATAGGCGAGCAACCTGCGAGCAGCGCAGTTGATGCGGTCCATTAGTGTTTCGGAGGGTGGGGCGGCTTAGAGCTATGGGCGCAGCCCATTCGTGTTCGGAGGGGTGGAAGGGCAAACGGGAGAGGCACAGGAAAAACTAGCATGCGGTGGCTGTTGGAGCAGTGGCCCATCTTGCAGCGGCTCAAATTTCTCGTCTCTTTTTTTTCAAGGATTTCGCATTTCACTACCTTTCGGCTCGGACACCCAGCAGCCAGATTTTATCGTTATAACCGATAATGCAGCACCGGGGCATTGTAGTAAGCAGGTTGACGGTGCAGCAGTTTCTCATTGTTATTACCGATATATTGTTAAAACCGGTATCGTTATAAATGGGTTCGACTGTATATACATACAGGCCTTCAATTAAAGGAGGCACTTGTTAGTTTGGGATTGAATGTGTCGGACGTCTGTCTTTCTATGTGGACACAGCAAGTGGCATGGGCCTACAAGCCTACCCCAGTTATATTTGCAGACATCTTACATCTACAACATAGTATGGGCTCCTGCAATGAACCTACGTCGTGTTTGCACACAAGTTGTGAGGAACATCGTGCAGACATAGTGCCTCGCATAGTATCATCAAAAGAAGCAATAATAAACAGCAGCTTAGCAAACTAACTCCAATAAATCTGAGAAAATTTTTTTGACTTCAAGGCAACCAAATTTTACAGCGAAATTGAGCATGAGTAGAACTGTCAGTGGCTGGGCCACATTCCTCAATATTCATGTTCAATGTTTACATTCGGGTTACTCAACATGTGCCTTTTTCACTGTGTCGAGCAGGTAGGTGCTCAAGCAAGTCTTGATTCACTAGTTGCCAAAATCAGAGGTAAGCAGGGTAACAGTATGAACATGCAAGGCAAGAAACAGTACACGTAAACGCTACACGGAGTGCCATTGAATTTTGCAACAGCTCACTCACGCATTATCTGCAACAGCAAGCCCCAGAAAAAAAGAAAAAATTTTTTTTCAGAAGTGATGCACAAAACTAAGTGGCAATGACAGTAACAAGTGTTACAACCAGCTTGAACCTTTCCACCATAAGAGAAAAAAGTCTAAGTTGAGAGCCCACATGTGCCCCATTCATAATGGAAAATTCAACAATCAAGAGCAACATCACTCAAAAAAGGAATAAAAGCTGCCGAGGACTCATCTACCAACCACAAACGTGCTGCAAGGCACAAGAAAATGAGCTGCTCCAGAGTTGTGCCCAAGTGCCCCAGAGTATGTGTGGTCTGACCCTAAGTTTAGCATGATTCTAGGCTAGTTGAGTGTTCAAAACAGGCGAGACCCGATGACTACATATGACACTAATAAGCAGGGTGGCCAAACCTTGATTCCTATGTGAGCGGCCGCGGCTGAGCGTGAGGTTCCAGAAGTATGTATCGAAATTCGAAAGCAAATTTTCGCTTCCTACAGCCTGGTTACTAAACTGCGTCAATACATATAAACAGTAGCAGTAGAAAGAAGCGCACTGAACACCCTTCTAGATTGTTGCCAACTGTTCGCCAACAGCAGCCAGGTGTCAGTACCATTTGTATTACCCAATAAAGCAGCCGAACAAGTGTTAGGAGCAGGCTTCTGTAAAAAAATATAGCATATGAGAAAGAAAAGGTGACTGAGTGCTCTGCCTGTGAGGTCCACATGTCATGCATAACTAAAAAAAATTCGCTTAGATGTTCACAGCAGCACATCCTATCAGAGGACTGCGTTTCTTCACCAAGCATGCGGGGTGGTTCAGGACCCCTTTAAAAAGTACCACTTAACAACAGTCACGTTGGTGCATTCCTGTCTCTATGGAGATGTGCTATGACTATATGAACTTGGACAATCTTTCACCTTGGAAGTATACATCCACAGCCATTCAGTAGAGAACAAAAGCTCCACTGGCGAGTTCAATATTGCAACAATTGAAATGATCGTATAGCTACGAGGTGCTCTTCGATACATGCAGACGTGACGGTTAACTCAAGAAGAGGA
The DNA here is from genome assembly GCF_050947875.1 of Dermacentor variabilis. Lineage (NCBI taxonomy): Eukaryota > Metazoa > Arthropoda > Arachnida > Ixodida > Ixodidae > Dermacentor > Dermacentor variabilis. Next base: position 100,451,220 of record NC_134575.1, read on the forward strand.
CAAATAGCTTTCTCAAACCCTACACACCCCGAGATCCAAGTCACTCGAAGCTATGCAACAGACTTTTCAGACCGCTTATTATTTGAGCAGCAGGCTATGCACGATACTACAGAAACCATTGCCAACTTGCCTAACATCAGCATAACCCACATTTATTTGACAGGCTCAGTGCAGTTAAAAAAACAAACGCTGCGGATTTGTAAGCAGATTCACAAACTTAACAATTCTATGCACGTGAACAGTACTGTCTACTGGGTGCAGGCACATGTGGTCATGACCATAACAATTATTGGTCTTGTAGTTCAAATTCACTTTTTTTCAACCTCCGTAACTCCTCTTTCACTTCCCTTTTCCCTCGCTATTTTATTACTGCCCGAAAATCCATCATCCGGTGTGACACACATGCCCATATCCCTCCACGTATCTGCTTCACTGCCCACAATCTCGGGTGGAGGAAGTCGCTGTTGGATGGATGGATGGCGGCTATACCCTTTGTAACAGGCGGCGGCTGGCGCCACCTAGCCTTTTGCTCCCCCTCCCATTTTTTTTTCTTTCTTTATATCCTCTTCTCCTTAAACTAGTTTTCACTCCCCTTCTCCCCCCTACATAACTATCTAAAAAAGTATAGGAAACATTATCTCTCCTTTGACTTCTTCCACCAATCCTCTAGCCTCCCCTTTGTTACTGCCACTCTTTTCTCGTCTATTTGCCCTCGTTCCCCGGGAAAACCCAATGCCCCTTCCATATCTGCCACTGTTCCCTCTGCCAGAGTCGGGCGAAGGTCTGTGTATCTCAGCACTATATGCTCTGTGGTCTCCATTTCGGCTCCACAAGCTGTTCACCAAAGGTCCACGTCATGAAATTTAGCCCTGTATGTTTTCGTTCTCAAAACCCCCGTCCTAGCTTCGAATAATAGTGAGCTGCCCCGCGCGTTATCAAATAAGAGCTCTGTCTTAATCTCCTGTTTTTGTGACCTATACATAGATAGCGCTGGCTTTCCGAGCATTCTTTCTTCCCACATTTTTCTTTCCGTCTCCTTCACCTCCTTTCCCACACTAGAACCACGTTGGACACCCTTCCTCGGCTGTAGGTATCTATTCCTCAGCTTCCTCGTTCTGAGTGTCCACTTTGTGTTCATGTTTTCATGTATAGATATTTGTACACTTTTCCTGCCCACCTTTTTTCCTCCAGTGCTGGGAGTCTCTGTTCATATTTTAGCTTACTTATTGCCTCTCTACCTTCGAATGACGTCCATCCCATGTCCCCCTGTACCCCTCATTAGGGGTGTTCCCGTGCGCTCCTAAGGCCAACCTGCCTACACTTCTCCATCTCATTTCCATGCATGCCTGAACTTCCGACTTCATGCACAGTACTGAATTTCCGAATGTGAGGCCAGGTACTATAACCCCTTTCCATATGCCCTTAACCACCTCGTACTTACTATAGTTCCATAGTGCCTTGTGTTTTATTACAGCCGAGTTCCTTTTCACTTTTTCAATCATAATTTTTTCCTGTTCTTCCAAGTACTTTTTGCCCTCGTTTAGCCAAATGCCCAAATACTTGTATTTTTCAACATGATCAATCTTAGTGCTTTGTATTTCCAATGGTTCCCCCCTTCTTCATTGTTCTTCTTCACTGTTCAGAGACTTCAAGCCAGGGTTGCCTTTTCAGCAGCCACCATTTCCACCTAGGGTCAGCGATATCTACACATTAATTGTCCACTGTCTGCAATGCTCCGCTCCTGCATCTATAGCTGATGCCCGCCATCCATTTTAGACGTACCCTGGGCCTCTGGGTCAAAGACAACTCGCAAAAGTGTACTTCAAGGTGTGAAAATTAATAGTGATCGAGCAGAAGACTATGAAAGATTGATTGTGGACCACACATTCTATAAGTATGTTGCAATATCTCAGTGAAACGAGATACTGCAAATATTTAGTTTCATACCGCTGTTACCCCCATGGCAACCAAAGAATAAAAAAGAAGCATTTTGTTGTTGTGAACAAGGAACACTCCTATATTCAAGGCGATGCGGGCACTAATGTTTAGCCATGTGAATGATATATAAAAAACCATTCCGTAACGCGAGTGCCATGCAACGTTTCTTTGCAAAAAAATACTACAGGCTTTTGAGCACCCGACGCTTCCGTTTGTGTGAGCATACCGTTAATGGCACGCTGTGACTAGGGTGGCCGCCACATGGTCCGGCTGTGCGGCATATTATGCAGAGCACAAAAGGAATAGTCCATATATCATTGTACATACCTCATCAAGAGAAATGGCCCTCGAAAGTAAGGATGAAACATTCAACTGCATGTAAAGGAAGCCAAACCCGGACATGGCAGCAATGCTAAGGCAGGTACAGAGGCATCCTTCTCCAGAGACATGCTAGCTTCTCTGCACATTGGGTGTGCAGCAACACCCCCTCTTATCCTGATTCAATTCTCCGTCAGCGTTAATGATCTCTTAAGTCTGTGTGCAAACAAAAAAGTGGGAAAGGAAGGGATAGGAACTATGGAAAAGTGGGTGGGATATCCTGAAGGCCAAGAAGTTTGAGAACCCCTGCCTAGTGTAACTGTGCACTGCTCTATCTAAGAAAGGCATATCATCATCATCATCATCATCATCATCATCATCAGCCTGGTTACGCTTACTGCAGGGCAAAGGCCTCTAACATATTTCTCCAACTACCCCGGTCATGTACTAATGGCGGCCATGTTGTCCCTGCAAACTTCTTAATCTCATCCGCCCACCTAACTTTCTACCGTCCCCTACTATGCTTCCCTTCCCTTGGAATCCAGTCTGTAACCCTTAATGACCATCGTTCATCTTCCCTTCTCATTACATGTCCTGCCCATGCCCATTTCTTTTTTTTTTATTTCAACTAAGATGTCATTAACTCGCGTTTGTTCCCTCACCCAATCTGCTCTTTTCTTATCCCTTAATGTTACACCTACAATTCTTCTTTCCATAGCTCGTTGCATCGTCCTCAATTTAAGTAGAACCCTTTTCATAAGCCTCCAGGTTTCTGCCCCGTACGTGAGTACTGGTAAGACGCAGCTGTTATACACTTTTCTCTGGAGGGATAATGACAACCTGCTGTTCATGATCTGAGAATGCCTGCCAAACGCACCCCAGCCCATTCTTATTCTGATTATTTCACTCTCATGATCCGGATCCGCAGTCACTACCTGTCCTAAATAAATGCATTCCCATTAAAAAGGCATATATGCTAGCACAAATCCTAAGGGAATCGGAAGTGACCTACGAGGGCTTCAATGTGTCACTTATTGTGAAGAGAGCCTGCACATGAAAAAATTATCTATTTCAATGAACATAACGTAATGTCGTTTTGCCTCCACAGATTTGTAGGCAAAAGGATCACTCATGGCAGAATGAGAATATTCCAGCAAAACGAACAAGCAAGTTCATTTACAAGTGTATTCACACTGCTTATATTTTAAACGCCTCGGGAATGTAGCTTCACTCCAACTAAACAACACATCCACAGAATGGTGTTATTTAACCAAACAGGACTTCCCAAGAATTTAAGACAACAAGAACTCAGAAAAACAATATGTAATTATTTTTCCTTGCGTACATATAATACTCTTTTCATGCACAAGGATGTTCAACTAGGCAGCGATTTACATGGAGAACAACATGCCTTAGTGAGACACACAACATTCATAGTTTATCCCTAATGAGTATTTTACAGTGCACTAGAGCCCTTTGTAGGCAAAATGAATAAACAAATACTTCGCCGTTGAGCTGTTATATCAAGGAACATCACATGGTCATGGCCATTAAAATAAGTGCTACAAACTGATTAACAAAAATGTCCCTGCAACCTTCAACACAGCTGGCCTCAGCTATACCTTTATATAACTAAAGAACTTTTTAATTAATATTTCCTCAATGTGCACCTACATAACTGGTACCCTACTTGACTGTGATATGGTGACGTCAGTGTCATGTTATATCGGTGTTCTCAATTGTTTCATTACATTGTTAAAACACAATGAAATAGTTTGTCACATTATGTTGAAACATGCGAGTTACCCCGGCAGCTCAACGTATCCGAGCATACTGTAACGCTTTTGTAACAGAATGCCATGCAGCATGCTGCACATATATGCATATTCCCAGTTCAGGTTTTATGTAATACATAGATACCTACATGGCTGAACTATATGGATAGACAATTGCCATTGGAGTTCATTAGTTACGAATCTTTGAAAGAAGAACCTGCACTGATATAGTCAATTGTTGGTGCAGGTACCTCTTCACATGGCTGTAACGTGCCAAAGTCTGAAGGCTTACGTGTCACCGAAATGGCTGAGTGGATGTGGAGGTAATCCTTAGGAGTGGAACTTGGCAAAAAGAAAAGTCTCACATGTTTACTTTTACATGTAGGTACATTGTTGCTGAATATAGACCTAAACTAGTGGTGCGCAAAATTAATTTTTCAGATTGAATGGAATACGAATCAAATAATGCCAGAAGCAGAATATGTTTCAAGTAGTTTTTGAAAAATAAACAGTTATGATCAAAATATGTATAAAACAATGTGCACACAGTGGTGTTCATAACACTCGCAAGTTCCTGTTGTTCCATCACACGTTATGAAGGACTGTTCACTAAAAACACAAATGGGAGCATAAGGACCAAATGCTCGTACACAAAGGGCTCTTCGGAGAGTGGAAGTGATCCCTGTGTAGCCAGGAAAGTCTAGCTCCCTGAGCAATGTATGCAGCCTCTACTATGCACACTCTCATATTTTATGCCTATACTACTACGCCCAAGAGTTTGAACAGCGTGCATACATAATGTTTTAAAGGGTCCCCGAAACGGTTTGGCGAAGTTTTGTAAACACATAGGGTGGAGCTACAGTAAAACATTTGCACCACAATTTGTATGAAGCATTTCATATTAAGAGAGCTGTGGACGAGTACAAGTTACCATCCTCCATAGCAATGTATTTTCTCAACTTGTTTGCTGAGTGATGAGGTCTAAGCTCCATTTTCACTGGCTCTGCGTCACGATGCAACGTCGTGTCATCTACTTCCAGTTGTCACGGAGCCAGCGTGCCAAGCCCCACCAACCTCTCTGCCAGCCGCCTGGCAGTCGATCCCAAGCGAGAGCTATCGAAGCAGCATGCGTTGCGAGCATTCGGTTGCAGCGTCGAGCGTGTTTGGTATTTCGGTAACCACAGGCAAGCTGGGCATTTTGACGGATAGATGAAGGCATGAGCTACAGCCCCTCCATTATACTATTGCTGTGATGGAGGAGCTTTAGCATAGACATACCTGAGCGATCTGATCGGTGTGCATGGTTCAGCCACGTGGTGACACAGAGCTTAATCAGCCAAAGAGCTGATACTGCTCTAACCTTGTGTAAAATTTTAAACATTTAGAAAAACAATGTCTTCATGATTACACTCATGCCAAAAATTTACACCAGCAGCAAAATAGAATGCACTTCGTTACTGCTGTATTATTCCTGTTTGGTTGAGCTCTGTGCCACCAGGTGACTGCACCATGCAGTCCTTTCACATTTGTGCCTCCATTCATCCCATAAACACCCATGCCCAGTCCACTTGCACTTTCATTTACACGAATACGCTAAAAGTCTCTATTATGGTAGCAATGCTCCTGCGGGAAGTAACATCCGCAAATGCATAGATTCTTGTGCAGATTGGATCCCGACAGTCACATGCACTGCAGCCACTAAGCTCATCTGCTGCCTTGCACAAGGAGTCGATGTCCCAGCTTGACATATTGCCAGTTTGCAGCCCACAATGTAACAAGGGCGAACCATGGTGTTCGCAAAAAGAAAGATAGAGACCAACATTGACCACAGAGCTCTTGTCAACACAGAGGACGTTGTAACACAAGTAGATGACACTTGCTGTGTGCCAGAAGTCCCGAGTCTAGTGATGAAATTGTCTTTGTGCATTCTCTTTTATTTTCTTTTTTATAGAAAAAAATTAACATTCCAACTATTTCAGACATGATTTGTTCGCCATAAAGTTGGAAAGATTACCTATGATGCGCCCTAGGCAGCGAATGAGACAGCTCGCTCTACTAGCGTCATATGGTCACCTTGTGTCACCTGGTCAGGGGCAACTGAAAACTTAGCCGAGTGGCGTGCTGCAATCGGTAGAAATGCACATTTTTTAAAACCTCATAATAAATTGCGCGCTTCATGTAGATCATTTAGATGCGGCATTGACAAGAACTCACCCTAACAACTCAATAAGTTTGCACAAAATCGTCAAAATAATTTCAGGGTCCCTTTAAGTGTTCAAAGGCTATTAGAAAATACTTCTATTTATGAACTGCTTATTCGAAAGTATAAAATATTCGCACACCCTTAATCAAAACAGCTAATTCTTGGATTTATTTTCTGAAGAATGTGTCCTGTGCACAACTATGTTGGTGAGGAAATTCCTTACGAGATACTGGCACAACTGTGATTCATAAAGAACCTTTACAAATGCCTAAAAACAGGATTGGCCTAATTTCTTGCCTTCTGCACACAAATTTATTATGAAGTGCAGGTGTCATTGTATGCTCGATTCGAAACATAACTTTTACACAAATACTTCTACAGATATATGTCACACTAGTGCTTCTTGAAATGCTGATACATTGGTTGAAATAAAATGTAGGAATGAATTAAGCATGGGGCACTTGACATTTGACTCTAGACTTGAATTACTCATGTGTATTGGTTATAACAAGTGACTTCTGTGCTGATAATGAAATTCCAACTGCCATCAGTCAACTTCCCTTGACGCCCCCCCCGATACAGTAAAATGCTAACATCACTATACCCCATGCTTCAAGCACTAAAATACACACGAACAGCCAATGAATACTCATTAAATACAGGCATTTGTTTGGTGCTCTGATGAAACAGACAGTGGAAAGCTAACTTAGTGAACAATCAATTCCTCTAAAGAACTACCAATCCGTAAAAAAAGAAAGGCGCAAATAGAATAAGATCAGAAGTCTCCAGGATGAACCACGTATACCAAAACTTAGAGGCAACAAATACATGAATGGGTCAAACAGAATAAGTTCATATGTACCAAAAGAGAATACAGGGGGAAAAAAAAAGAGAGAGCTTAGAAAGCAGATCACTCAGACATCTGTAGTGTAATAATAATTATTACAATGAACATACATAGTTTGTAGGGGCATGCAAGCAGTAATTTTTGAGATAAGGTTGAACATTGAATACTTTTCGCATAATGAAAAGCCAAAATTTAACAAAGCAAATTATTGATTTTCCTGTCATTACGTAGAGGTGAAACTGTATATTTATGTTTCTGCTCAGTTGTAACGGCATTGTGTGGGTCCGTTTTCATAATTTCTTTTGCTCTATGTACTATGACATGCTGCAAAGAGGTCTAGAGGAAATATGGTAACCCCCCCAAAAAAGTGGTTTAGACACTAAAGGCAAATAATAACTCGACGTAGACTGCTTAAACACCCTTCCAAAAACATCACAACACTAGTTCCATGCCAAGAAAGGACTTAGTTTACATCTGAGAAAATTGCATCTGAAGGGTCCGCACAAATGCCCTTTTAGAAATTCAAATCTCCCGCCACACAACCGGGGAAGTGGTGCCGTTGCATATGCCATCACCGCCCGAAGCTGCCATCAGTGAGGTAAACGGCATTCGATAAATGGCGGCAGCACCGAGCCAAGACAGAGCAGTGGATTCGCCGCAGCAGCTGCTTTTTGGTCAAATGGTGCGAACCGTTTGGGCATCCTACGACATAACATGGACGTTATATTCGCTGCTACTTGCAGTTTGTGCAGATTTCGCGAACCAGCAAAACCAGTCCAGCACTGCGCGATAACGAAACTGCTGAAACGCTAAAGTGTGGGCGGTGCAGAGTAGAGCAAAAGCAAACCCTTTCAACTGCCTGCATCGTTGTCAAGGGTAATTTCAATGAGTTCTTTTTTTCTGAAAATAAAATAGAACTGGAGACGTAGCATTTTATTTCGCCTTATAATACAATACAACAATGTTTTTTGCAATGAGTGGTTGAGTACTAGTGACATAATTAAGTGAGGAGTGCTTTCGTCATTGGGCATGTACTTGAATGTCCCGGCAGAGTCAATCATGTCCTGCATTTTCTTTAGTTTTTCAATTATTAAGGCTCTGTTGGCGATAATATTGATGCCTTAAAGAGATTCTCAAGCACTAATCTATCCCTTTCGCTTGGCTTAATATTTGCTGCAGTGTCCCTTCAAGAGCACATGGAGACATTTGTGTTACCTGCTGCTATCCAGCATGCTACACGCCTGTAGATTTTTAATTGGCTCCAGTTCAACATGGTTGTCGACCTCCCCTGAAGTATCATGGTGCTGTGCTCTCGTATGTCTGCTTAAGTGATGAGACTGCTTAAAAGACCTAGAGCAGACAGTGCAACTGTATGGCCGGTCACCTGTATGAATGCGCTCGTGCACCTTCATGGCACTCTTCAACGAGAAGCTCTGGAGGCATGAAGGGCACTGATATGGCTTTTCACCTGTGTGGGTGCGCAGGTGGGATTTCAGGCTGGCCTTTCGTAAGAAGCGCTGAAGGCATGTAGGGCATTGAAATGGCTTCTCACCTGTGTGGGTGCCCATGTGCTCTTTCAGGTAGGCCTTACGTGAGAAGCTCCGAAAGCACGAAGGGCACTGAAATGGCTTTTCACCTGTGTGAGTGCGCAGGTGGGTTTTGAGGTAGGTCTTATGTGAGAAGCTCTGAGAGCATGAAGGGCACTCAAATGGCTTCTCGCCTGTGTGGGTTCGCACATGGCCTTGCAGGTGGGTCTTTTGTGAGAAGCTCTGAGGGCAAAAAGGGCACTGAAATGGCTTCTCACCTGTGTGGGTGCGCATGTGTTCCATAAGGTTGCTCTTTTGTGAGCAACTGTGAGAGCATGAAGGGCACTGATATGGCTTCTGGCCTGTGTGTGTGCGCAGGTGGGATATCAAGTTGGACTTATGTGTGAAGCTCTGAAGGCATGAAAGACACTGATATGGCTTCTCACCTGTGTGGGTGCGTAGGTGCTGAGTTAGATAGGTCTTTCGTGAGAAGCTCCAAGAGCATGAGGGGCACTGAAAAGGCTTCTCGCCTGTGTGGGTGCGCAGGTGGACTTTCAGGTGGGCCTTTTGTGAGAAGCTCCGAGAGCACGAAGGACATTGAAATGGCTTTTCGCCTGTGTGGGTGGACAGGTGTTTCAAAAGGTTGCCCATTTGTGCAAAGCTTTGAGAGCATGAATGGCACTGATATGGCTTCTCGCCTGTGTGGGTGCGTAGGTGGGCTTTCAGACTGGCCTTTTGTGAAAAGCTTTGAAGACATGAAGGGCACTTAAATGGCTTCTCGCCTGTGTGGGTGCGCAGGTGCTCTGTCAGATGGCTTTTTCCTGAGAAGCTCCGAGAGCATGAAGGGCACTGAAAAGGCTTCTCGCCTGTGTGGATGCGCAGGTGTGTCATAAGGCTGCCCTTTCGTGAGCAGCTGTAAGAACATGAAGGGCACTGATATGGCTTCTCGCCTGTGTGGATGTGCATGTGTCTCCTAAGGTTGCACTTCTCTGAAAAACTCCGAGAGCATGAAGGGCACTGAAATTGCTTCTCGCCAGTGTGGGTGCTGGCATGTGTTTCCAGATGAGACAGTTTATCAGTCGTATAGTCACATAAGTGACATCGGTGGAGGTATCCTTGCTTTGAGTTGTCACATTTGGCAGTTGATGGAGAAATAGAAGGCCCAAGTGCTGCACAAATAAAACAAAAGTAAGCAAAAGTTAATATGCAATGCCAAAACACAACACAGAAGCCAAATTTACTGGCAAGCTTTATTTTCTTTTTTTGTTTATTTGGGAAGTCTTCAGGGTCATTTCAAGTATGAAACCAAGAACTCCTAATGGTCCTTTTTAATTTACCCAATATTTCTGCACCTGAATACTTCGTGACCCTGTTTGAGAAGTCCACCAATAAAAAATTATTTTTTAGAAATGCGAAAAATGACAAAGTGAAGGAGTGTTTGAAGACTTTCATGGATTTTTACGACCCTTGCAGAACAGTTTAAAAATACTTTGATTGAGCTCGCTCTCTCGTCCTAAATGAGCACTCGAGGAACAGAAGCCAGATTTGGCACTACTTGCAAAACTTGTTACAATTCGCTGGCACAACAAAATTGTCTCATAAGAGATTTAATCAGTGGGTTTTTTCTTGATTGCATGCTGAACTTTGGCAATGTTTACGTAAGTTGAGAGTGCAAGGAGCCAGCCAGAAAATAGCGTATTTTCCCCCGTATAACCCACCGACATGTAAAACCCGCACCCTCTTTTAGAAAACGCTAAGTGTGGATGGCTGGGCTAGTTGGCTGTGAATAGCATTATGAAGCATCGTTCCAGAGCACAAAAAAACATGGACGAGCAGAGAAGGACAACAAGAACAGGTGTTCTTGTTGCCTTTCTGTGCTCACCCGTGTTTATTTGTGCGCTGGAACGTTTCACATTTTCAGAATAGGCCAGAAAGAAAAAATTTCACCTTCTCACGTCTGCTCTTGCTCCTCCCCCTTACATGAGAACTGCCTCTTCTCCCCCGTCTGCTATACCATTCTATCTAACTTCCCTCTGGACTCGCACATTAGTAGAAAGATAAGCAGTGTAATCTCTGCAATGCTTTTGAGGGGGATCACGGATAATTACAGCTGCTAAGAGGCTAATGTGGCGACGCCCAGGGAACTGCAAAGAGCATTGTTCACATTCGACACGGTGGCGTCGAAACGAGTTTCTTGTGTCGCCTTTCCTCTCTGCCTCGCTCCTGTCAGGCATACGCCCACTCTGAACCACCCCTGATGCAGTGTGCCAAACAACAGCAGCAGCAGCAGCAGTGGAAAAGTCGAAGGAAGAGGCAAAGAAAGCTTGTCATTAAAAAAAAAAAATTGCGCGTATAACCCACAGAAACAACTGCATACAACCCTCGGACAGTTATAAAAACAATATCCATTTGGAGATAAACGACTTGCCCATGTTTTATCTTCAGCCAGTGACTCGGTCCCACTATATTTAAAGGTGCTACTGGACCACTGATCACAGCTTAACATGATCAAAGTTCTACTTTGCTGGCACTGTATGCACTATTCGCTAACTGCTAAATGCAAGATGGTGATGCATACAGAGTAGGAGAATGACCGAAAATGAAGAAGGGGAGAACGGAGTTTCGACACACAGGCGTGGGAAGACAGTGGACTTCCCCAGGAGATAATGAAAGTTTGATTAGTCCAGAACCTTGCCCTGAAGTGTGGCTTTGTGGCAACACACGCTGTGCTGTCATGAAGCCAGACCTCAAACTGAAGTTCCTGTGATCCGCACCCTGGCCCTGACCTTACTGTGAAATTGTTACAATTTTTGGTGTGGTTTATACACACCAAAATATGGGAACTTCTTTACGAGTGATCTAGCCCTTCTTTGCCCAAGAAGACTGCTTGCTAATCTGGGCACTTCTCAGTGCCGTCCTTACAGGCTTAACAAAGTATGACATCTTCAGCTGCAGTTTTGTATAAGGTGAAACAATTTGACATGCACTCTACTCCGCGTGCTCTGCTCAGGTGTTCAATGCGAGAATACCTCATTATTGGTATTGACACATGCACTTATTTATCCTTCTCTCAGGGACTGAATTTCACCCACTAACATAAAGTTAGTAATCGCTGCCTGTTTTTCAAGCAGCTTTTTGGGTGCTTCCATGGATTCTTTTGTGGCGATGCTGCCTTACCTTCCATGCTTCCTTTTCTGTGACATGTGGATGTAGTCGATGGTGTACCTATGGGGCTTTCCCCGACACCTCTCGTGAGCTTCACTTTTGACTGATGTCATCGCCCTTTGACCAGTCGCCATAACCTGTGGTCAGCGGCATCTAAACCGGATGCTATGTCTTCGCAACAGCACCTTCCTTCAGTGGGCAGAACAGCGACACTGGAATGTTGCTAAATCGCTGCCTGTTTTTCATGCAGATAGTTATATTCAAGGTGCCTATAGCTACAGGGCCGATGACTGCCTTTTGTTGCTTCTGTTTTGCCCGAACAGTGTTGTTACTTGCTGTTTTTGTATTTTGCACCGTTACGATAGCCTTCTCTTGAGTGGGGACGTTGTACTTAACCATGGACCTAGTGGGGTGCCTTCAGCAAATACATCAAAGTGAGACTAATAACACTACTACAAGTAGCAGTCACTGCTCAATGAGTTTACCTCCAGAGATGGCTAATCTTTTTGCACAGTTGTTGGCTGGTCAGAAACAAATTGCAAGCGACACTGCCAATATTAAAGGGCCCCTCACCAGGCCCCACAGCAAGTTTTGGTTATATGCTGGAAGTTGTTACGTGTCCTCTAGGGAGCATTCTGCCGCAGAAAATTTTCAAGTCGGCTCATTAATAGCCGAGATAGAAATATTTCAGTGCCACAAACCCATGATTTCTGCAGGCGGGCTTTACTCCCAAGCAAGATGCCCTTTCCACTTGCCTCGTCTAGCCCTCGCAAGCGAAATTCCTTCCCTGCGTTCTCCCACACCAAACCTCGAGGATCGCGTGACGCATTCTTTTTTTCTCTTCACTTTTGTTTACCTGCACTACGCATTTCCGCTGACCGCATTGCGTGCGAGCTGTTGTCTCGTTCACGCAGCGCACTATTTTGCGTGCTGTGCACAAGGAAACATGAGTGGCGGTATAAGTCAGCGCTACACGAATACTGAGGCAGAACAAGCGGATTGCAGAGTGTGATCACGCGCTGGAACACGGTAGAAAATGGCATAGTTTCGGTACCTGCGCACGTGAGCACACGACCGTAGGAACAAGCAGACGAAGTGGAAGTGCATCTCTCTTGCTTCAGTGCCAAGTAGAACAAAAAACACGCAGACATTCCGTTTGTGTGTTTTATTACTTCTCTAAACTTCAATTCGCCAATGCAAGCAACAGATCAGACAGATAACAGATGTTGTCTTGAATAATTTTCGAAGTCACGTGTCACCACAAACGATGTCACACTACAGACACGATTACGCAGGCGCAGGAGCCCGACAACTTCACCGTCTCTCTCCGGGCAGATTTGCCGCGAGTGAAGAGGGAAATGGCGTTCGGATTGAAATTTCAGGCCTTTCTGCGGCGCGTAGTGATGCAATTCTTTGCAAACACGATCGTTGGCGCGCATTGTATGCTCTGCGCTTGTTAGCTAAAAATGGCCAGACCTTGTGAGGGGCCCTTTAAGGAACTTTTTAGTTTGCACTTCAAAGCCCTTGAAACACGTGTACCTTCGCTCGAATCTTCTACAACAGCTGTTGATTGTAGTGATGTGTATGACACGCTTAAATCCGAAATCGTCTCACTTAGGCGAACTGGTCACTAAACTCCACTTTATGATATAAAAAACTGTTCACGCCGGAACAATTCTCTTTTGCACGGTTTACCAGAAACACGCAATGGAAATACTGTCTCCTTACTGTGTACTGTAACACAGGTCCTAACAGAACATCTTCAGATAAAACGTCCAGATATTGAGCGCTGCCATCGTGTAGGCAGATCAAAAGAAGGGCGACCATGTCTCGTCATAATGAAAGTTCTTTAGTTTAAGGAAAAAATTCGAGTTAATAAAATTTTACAAAACTGAAAAGCTCTGGTTCATACATCACCGAAGACTTATCACCAGACGTCCGAGCCTTAGGAAAGAAACTGTGGGACACAAATGCAAGTTTCTGTGATAATGGATCCAGAGTAAAACTACGCTATGACCACGCCTACACTGATGACGCACACTACACATGGGACACTCGTGGTACAGCCAGCTTAAAGCGCAATTCTTGTCATGTTCCTACAACACCCTTTGTTTCTAAAGCCGAAGCAACTTCTTGTTGACTTCTGCCAAGTACTGGTAATCTAAGTATTTTGTATTTCAATGTTAGAAGTACTCGTAACAAGTTTGTGCCTTTATTTGCTCTTGTTACGTCATACTCTCCCCATGTAGTGGCCATAACAGAGACCTGGCTGCATAATGGCGTGTTTGACTGAATTTAGCCCACCCAGCTAGAAGCAATATGGAATGACCAATCAAGTAGCAAGGTTGTGGTCTTACACTGCTTATTCACTCAGACCTAAAATTTTCTGTGTTCCCTGACACACCTAATGTTCAAGTTGCTTGGCATAAGTTCTATTTAAACGAACTGTCTATAATTATTGGTGTATGCTGTCGTGTGCCCGGTTCCTCATTAGAAGTTTACAGAGACTAAGCATGTTCATGCAGGAACACGACTTCGGCACCTCGGACTTTGTGTTCACGGGGGATCTTAATGCACCGGGCATTGACTGGCGAGCCCCGAGTTGCACTGGTCGTGACCTTTCTATTTGTAGGGAACTTCCTTCTCTTTCATTATCTCTCGGTCTTACTCAAATCGTACAAGCTCCAATCCACAATAATTCTCTCCTAGACCTGGTCTTTCTCAGTTGTCAGCTTGTCCAAACTGGTTTTCAGTGCAATATAATCAATGGCATCTCTGACCACAAAGCTGTGCACATTTTCCTTCCCTATTAAACTGCAGTCTAATATTACACAGTTGTTCAACTTCTTTCATGCTGGTGAAACATCTATAACAGACACTTTATATTCTAACTTTGATTCCTTCCAAGTACTTGGTCTACATGGTAATGACACATTAGTCTATGCATTTTAGCGCTCTGTAAAACTGTGCATTGATGATTTTGTTCCCCTGAAGAAAGAGAAATCCTAAGATACCATGGAACAATTGCTGTATACAGCAAACATCACGTTGTGTTTGTCGTCTGCGTCTGTCCCGACAGTATCATTCACTTTAACACTGCTAAGGAAGAGCTGTGTATCGAAATGCAAAGAGCTAAAAACCTTTATTTTCAAGCTGGGCTACCAGGATTATTACACTCTCACCTGCACAAATTCTTGACTTCTATCACACCAACTAAAACTGCTGCAGTTTCCTTTATATTAGATGGCATGGCTAATTCAGACCCCTCCGATATAGCTAATGCTTTTAATGTCTACTTCCAATCAGTGTTCACGCATGACAACAACTCTTTCCCACTGTTCACGAATGCTAATCCTGTGCTCTCTATCAGCGATGTGGTAATTAGTGAAAACAGTACCAGAAACTTGATTCTCAATTTAGACACAAAGAAATGCATTGGTCCAGACAATATTCAAAACAGCTTTCTGGTAAGATACTCTCTCTGGTGTTCATGTTACTTAGCGGTCATCTTTCACAAGTCCTTGACTTAGGCATCGTGTCTCAGTCCTGGAAGCTAGCCAGGGTCCTGCCTCTGCATAAATCTGGTGAAAAGCAATCTTTTTCTAACTATAGACCTATATTGCTTACCTCCAATTCCGGTAAGCTACTGGAGCATATCATACACAAGCATATAACAAGATACCTTGAATTGAACAACCTTCTCTCTAACATACAACATGGATTTCGTCGTGGTTTGAGCACAACACCACTGGTGGAATTTTCACATGACATTACTAAAAATCTTGATATTGGCAATCAAATTGATGCGTTATTTGTACACTTTTCCAAAGCTTCGACACGGTTATACACAACAAGCTACTAAGTAAACGAAACATAATTTGAAACAATCACCAACTGATTTGACTGGATAGCTAGAGTTCTTAATTCTCACTCTAAATTCATTTCATTTATTTCCACTTCGTCCTCAACTGTAAATGTAACATCACGTGTTCCACAGGGCTCTGTTCTAGGACCTTTGTTACTTTTACTATGTATTCATAAATGACCTTCCCAGCGATATTAAGTGAAAAGCCTGTCTTTATGCCAACGACTGCTTCCTATACCAGGTAATTTCGTCTCCTAGTGTCACACCTTAATTCAGGATTCCTTCACCCAAATTTGCACCAGGCGTACGGACTGGCAGATGCGCATTAACTTTCAAAAAACCGTAGTAGTGTCATTTAGGAACAGCTATTTTCCTTCACAGCATGTGTACGCTTTCAACAACACAATAGTTCTTCGGGCACAGGTGTACAAATACCTTAGAATTATCTTCACACACAACATGCAATGGTCACAGTATATTGGGCAGGGAACTCTCGCTCGCATCCCCAGCTCTCACTTTACACCAAATTTTTTAGCGTTTTTTACCGAGTGCTCAACAACAATTGTTTGCATCGGATCCGTGAAGGCATCAGGATTATATCAATACCATATTTGACCACAGTGAGTGATTTCCCACAAATTTACTGTCATTTTCTTCTCCTGAGAGGCGGCACCCTCGCTAACCCTAGGCTTACTTTTGCCTGCAGCTGGCCTTTTGAAGGCCCAGTATGCTTAATTTGAATTAATTGGAGGCCACAACCTCCCATATGAATACAACAATCAAACCCCCGCCCTCAGTCCCCAGCAGCTGTGAAGCATCTGACCACGGCTACGCTCAGACCTGTGACGGAGCAGAGGGTGCTAAGAATCCCTGGATCCGGACAGGCCGCCATTGGAATCTGAACCTGGCAACGTTTAACGCTAGAACATTATCTAGTGAGGCGAGTCTAGCAGTGCTTTGGAGGAATTAGAGGGCAGTAAATGGGATATAATAGGGCTCAGTGAAGTTAGGAGGACAAAAGAAAAGGAAGTCGAAAGCTTCTATGAAGACGTGGAATCAGCGATGGGTAAAGCCAAACAAAATACACTGTACTGATGGGCGACTTCAATGCCAAGGTAGGCAAGAAGAAAGCTGGAGACAAGTCACTGGGGGAATATGGCATAGGCACTAGGAATAGCAGGGAAGAGTTATTAGTAGACCTTGCAGAACACAATAATATGCGGATAATGAATACCTTCTTCCGCAAGCGGGATAGTCAAAAGTGGACGTGGAGGAGCCCGAATGGCGAGACTAGAAATGAAATAGATTTTATACTCTGCGCTGACCCTGGCATCATACAAGATGTGGACGTGCTCGGCAAGGTGCGCTGCAGTGACCACAGGATGGTAAGAACTCGAATTAGCCTAGACCTGAGGAGGGAACGGAAGAAACTGGTACATAGGAAGCCAATCAATGAGCGCTAAAAGGGAAAATAGAGGAATTCCAGATGAAGCTACAGAACAGGTATTCGGCTTTAACTCAGGAAGAGGACCTTAGTGTTGAAGCAATAAACGACAATCTTATGGGCATCATTAAGGAGTGTGCAATAGAAGTAGGTGGTAACTGCGTTAGACAGGATACCAGTAAGCTATCGCAGGAGACGAAAAATCTGATCAAGAAACGCCAATGTATGAAAGCCTCTAACCCTACAGCTAGAATAGAACTGGCAGAACTTTCAAAGTTAATCAACAAGCGTAAGACAGCTGACATAAGGAAGCATAATATGGATAGAATTGAACATGCTCTTAGCAATGGAGGAAGCCTAAAAGCAGTGAAGAAGAAACTAGGAATAGGCAAGAATCAGATGTATGTGTTAGGAGACAGAGCTGGCAATATCATTACTAATATGGATGAGATAGTTCATAGAGATTTGTACGGTACCAGTGGCACCCACGACGACAATGGAAGAGAGAATAGCCTAGAGGAATTTGAAATCCCACGAGTAACGCCGGAAGAAGTAAAGAAAGCCTTGGGAGCTATGCAAAGGGGGAAGGCAGCTGGGGAGGATCAGGTAACAGCAGATTTGTTGAAGGATGGTGGGCACATTGTTCTAGAGAAACTGGCCACCCTCTATACGCAATGCCTCATGACCTCGAGCGTACCGGAATCTTGGAAGAACGCTAACATAATCCTAATCCATAAGAAAGGGGACGCCAGACTCGAAAAACTATAGACCGATCAGCTTACTGTCCGTTGTCTACAAAGTATTTACTAAGGTAATCGCAAATAGAATCAGGAACACCTTATACTTCTGTCAACCAAAGGACCAGGCAGGATTCTGTAAAGGCTACTCAACAATAGACCATATTCACACTATCAATCAGGTGATAGAGAAATGTGCGGAATATAACCAATCCTTATATGTAGCCTTCATTGATTACGAGAAAGCGTTTGATTCAGTCGAAACCTCAGCAGTCATGGAGGCATTACGGAATCAGGGTGTAGACGAGCCGTTTGTAAATATACTGAAAGATATCTATAGCGGCTCGACAGCCACTGTAGTCCTCCATAAAGAAAGCAACAAAATCCCTATAAAGAAAGGTGTCAGGCAGGTAGATACGATCTCTCCAATGCTATTTAAAGCCCCTGCATCCACGCGCCACCGCCGCTTTCTTAAGTAGCGACAACCTTTGTTGTGCGCCGCCTTTTCCCCTCACACCAAATCCGGTTCCGGTATTTCCGGTTCCGGCATTTCCGGTTTAAAAATTTCCGGTTCCGGCGATTCCGCTTTCTGGAGTTGCGCTGCAGGAATTTCCGCTTTGACTGCTGTTAGACGACGGTGAGACGCCCGCACGTGCTTAGCAGAGCTGTGGCAGTCACCTTAAGAAGAATGCAAAGGGGACAAGCTGTTGTATTCCGCTGAAGTAGTAGTTCGCAGTCACGGTTTTCCAAATGCACGAAAAACGGCAGTGCTCTCCAAGCGCCCAGGCACTACATTCCACTCTACGTTGTCGCTCGTGCCACAACCGGTCGCAGGTTGACGTGAAGCAGCGAACACGAGCAGATCGCTGGTTACAATAGGCGGTGGTTCTTGGATGGAATCGCATTCACAGTTTCAACCGCAGCTGGTGCAATTAAAGCCTCTCCAGCGACGCGAAAGTAAACAACGCTAAAAAACAAAACGTCACTTCCACTCGGAACAGGAAGCTGCAGCTACGTAAGTTCCGCTTGGCGCAGGAAGTTAAGGGGGTGAGTGGGAGAGGACCGTAGAGGAGGAGGGCAAGTTGGCAGTACTTAACCTGGTCGGCGGAAACGTGTATGGAGGGGCTTTAATGCTATTCACAGCGTGTTTACAGGAGGTATTCAGAGACCTGGATTGGGAAGAATTGGGGATAAAGGTTAATGGAGAATACCTTAGTAACTTGCGATTTGCTGATGATATTGCCTTGCTTAGTAAGTCAGGGGACCAATTGCAATGCATGCTCACTGACCTGGAGAGGCAAAGCAGAAGGGTAGGTCTAAAAATTAATCTGCAGAAAACTAAAGTAATGTTTAACAGTCTCGGAAGAGAACAGCCATTTACGATAGGTAGCGAGGCACTGGAAGTGGTAAAGGAATACACGTACTTAGGACAGCTAGTGACCGCAGATCCGGATCATGAGACTGAAATAATCAGAAGAATAACAATGGGCTGGGGTGCGTTTGGCAGGTATTCTCAGATCATGAACAGCCAGGTTGCTATTATCCCTCAAGAGAAAAGTGTATAACAGCTGTGTCTTACCAGTACTCACGTATGGGGCAGAAACTTGGGAGGCTTACGAAAAGGGTTCTACTTAAATTGAGGACGACGCAACGAGCTATGGAAAGAAGAATGATAGGTGTAACGTTAAGGAAAAAGAAAAGAGCAGATTGGGTGCGGGAACAAACGCGAGTTAATGACAACTTAGTTGAAATAAAAAAAAAGAAATGGGCACGGGCAGGACATGTAATAAGGAGGGAAGATAACCGATGGTCATTAAGGGTTACAGACTGGATTCCAAGGGAAGGGAAGCGTAGTAGGGGACGGTAGAAAGTTAGGTGGGCGGATGAGATTAAGAAGTTTGCAGGGACAACATGGCCACAATTAGTACGTGATCGGGGTAGTTGGAGAATTATGGGAGAGGCCTTTGCCCTGCAGTGGGCGTAAACAGGCTGATGATGATGATGATGCTTAATTTATTACTCAAGATGGAGTATCATGTGGTGGGGAGAATATCTCTGAATATCTCTGAAAAAAAATCCACATGGGGGATGGCATAGCTGTTCCGAGAAAACTATAATGGCGGGGAGGCCAGTTCTTCTACACACCACGTTCCTCCATCCAGCTTCTGATTGTGTTAACTCGTTTAACTGTTTAACTCTGCTTCCTGCACGCTCTGATCGCATGTTGTTAACAAGCCGCAGCTGTCGGCATTCAAGAATGACACTGCCATAACAAGTGCAAAGAAAGGTCACGGGCGGGAAGTGACATACAAGCTCTGGCGAGGCATCGCTTTAGTTGCCCCAAAAGGCGCCTTTTAAAAAATGCGGGAAGATTGCCATAGAAGCATCTCAGCTTGAGAAATCCAGAAGAAACGCTGGAGCGAGATCGCCACAAGCATCTCGCCACGTACTTCCCACTGGCTTGCACAAGAAAACCGCATGTACGTCAACCTTGCTTGCTTTACGTAAAACTTGCTGACATTCTTCTCTAAGGCAACCAGGAGCTCCACATAGTGAAGTGGAAGGTCCCTCACGAAAACAAGCCCATGAGGGACTGTATGATCTACAGGACCTCCCGCAGGGACAATGTTGAGGCAGCCTGCCCCACCACGTCAGAGCTGCCTTAGTGGCCATCACGTTCGCGACGATCACCTCATTGGTTTGAAGCACTTCGTTTCCAAATCTATAGCAGTGCAATTTCTTTTCAAGAGCAATGTTGTGCATTGCCGATGATCAGCGAGTGGATCAGGCATGTTATTTTTCGACAGCAAGTCAAACGAGGCTGAGAAACAATGTGGCTAGGAACGACTTCGAAGCAACAAACAAAGACAAGCATGGGCGACTTAATCCGTTAGCAGAATTGCGCAGTATGAGGGCCATAGAATAATGAACCAACTGTGAGGGCTGAGTGAGCAATCTGGGAGCAGTGCCATCAGCACAGCTGGTGTGGTCCATTCGTGTTTCGGAGGGTGGCATGGCAGAGAGCTATGGGCGCAGCCCATTCCTGTTTGGAGGGGTGGAAGGGCAATGCGAGAGATGCATGTGAGGATGGTGTGCATCGCTCATGGAGAGAAGCATGCAGTGACAGTTGGGGTGGCGGGCGATCGTGCAACGGCTCGCAGTTTACTTTTTTTCTTTTCAAGGATTTCGCATTTCATCACCTTTTGGCATTAACACCCAACAGCCAGACTTCATCGTTATAACCGATAATGCGGCATGGGTAAATTGTAATAAGCGGGTTATTTCCCCATAGAAAACACACAAACATTGGCGTTGCAGCAGCTTTTTATTGTTATAACAAATATCTTGTTAAAACCGGTATTGTAAGTGGGTTTGACTGTACTAGCACCACCGACGGTGGGCGCGATTCTCAAGGCCGCCTTAACCACTCAACCCTCTCTCAGCCTAGATATGGATAGTGTGGAGCGTTTCCTAACAAGAAGCTGCTTCTGCAGCAAAATTTAAGAACCTTCGCAGCTAAGCACCAAATCATAGCTATTCAGGAAGTTGCATCTGGTACCCCCATCAAACTTGCGGGTTATCTATTAGTATCTTCACCCTCATGAGGTAAGAGAGTTGCTACCCTAGTCAACAATAGGTACAATTGCTTCTTCTGCGACCTCAGTGCAATTGGTGATGGCATCGAGTATGACATGACCGAAATCCTCATGGACCCACCCAGAAAGGGCCTCAAAAGAAACAGCCTCTTTATCTTCAACGTATACTGCAGTCCCAGTTATCACAGAGCAAGAGCAAACTCTCTCCTCAAGAGGGCCGTCAGCCTGGCCAGAGGACGCGCCCTTGTCGTTGTCAGCGATTTCAACGCTCCACACAGGATGTGGGGGTACACCCATAACACAATCAGGGGACGCGAGCTGTGGCAGACTGCAATGGAAGCGGACTTCACCCTTATAAGCGATAAGGATTTCCCCACTAGGAGAGGCAACCCCACATGCCGGGCACTACCCCAGACCTCTCTTTCATCAAGAACATGGCAGAGGTCAAGTGGGTCAACACAGCTCTAGGCCTTGGAAGTGACCACTACGTCATCGAGGTCTCCCTCACGACTGCCCGGTGTAGGACAAGGAAATTCAAAGTGATCAACTGGGACGTTTTCCACAAGATCATCCTTTTCTGCAAGATACCCCTCATGTAGAGCCCCGTTGGGAACCTTTCAGGTTCAAATCAAGATTTTAAAAAATCAGAGCCGAGCATGCACTGACGGCTGAGACACAGATTTTGAAGGTTAGTGCAAAGGGATCAGGGATGATGCTGCGGCGGTGGCCAACAAGGTCGTCACCGACCTTGACGTTGACAAGATGGACAGCAGGTTGACCCACCTGATGGAAGTCAAGCAAGCCCTCCTCACAAGATGGAACGAGAGGAAGCATAACAGGAGGCTCCTCAAGGTTTCCAAGGTTAACAGGGAGATCGAAGAGCACTGCAATAACCTGTGTAAACAACAACGGGAGGAGCTCTGCAAATCTGTCGAGGGCCAGCTCAGATCTGGCAAGAGCTAGGGTCTGCTCAAACACCTTCTCGATGAGGGCAGCACCAGGTCCCAGCCTGAGACGATTCCTCGCGCAAGCCATGCACCTTGTTACCGACTCTACCTCAGATGAGTTGATTGTCAAAAGGCTCACAGGCCGTGGATAGCTCTGCCCCCACCCAGTTCCCAGACTATGCGGGGTGTGAGGTGCCGAAGTTGGACCAGGACTTTACTGCAGCCGAGATCCGACAGATCCTCTTCTACTTCAACGGCGAATCCACCCCTGGCCCGGATGGCATCACTAACAGGATGCTCAAGAATCTCGATGATGAGTCGATTGACTTCCGCACTGAAAGAATTAGTGAAGTTTGGTGCAGTGGACAGGTCCCCACACAATGAAACACGGCCTGCATGACACTCATCCCCAGGAATTGACAATCTAAGACCAATTTCCCTGACATCCTGTGTCGGTAATGTCACAGAGCATGCCCTGCTCAACCAGCTCACCGTGCACATCGAGACCAACGACATGTACACCCACAATATGATTGGTTTCGGAGCCAGCTTCTCGACGTAGGGTGCCATGAAGCTGATAAAGCATTAGATCATCGACCGGAGCAGAGGAGATACCAGAGCCATCCTTGGATTAGACCTGGAGAAGGTCTTCAAGAATACCTCACACGAATTCATTCCCCAGTCTACTGCCGGCCTCGGGCTCGGGAAGAGGGCCTACGAATTTATCCGATCCTTCCTTAGCTAGAGAAATAAATGCAAAGCTCAAGATTGAAGGATACCTTTCACAAGAGATCACCCTCAGTTTACGTGGCACACCTCAGGGCTCAGTCATCTTGCCAACGTTATTCAACATTGCAATGATCGGACTTTCCGAGGAACTTGCCAAGATTCAAGGACTTAACGATACCATCTACACAGATGACATCACCATCAGGTGCATTAGCGGGAGCGACAGCCAAGTTGAGGACACTATGCAGAGCGCCATCGATGCGACCGGGCACTTTGTCCGCCCCACTGGGCTCAGATGTTCTGCATCCAAGTTTTAACTGCTTCTTTACAAGAAAAGAGCCAGAGGCAGTGGCCATCGTGATTGGAAACCGGCATCCAAAAGCGAAATACAACTTTTCATTGATGACAGGTCCCCTGTGCCCAGAGTGGACTTGCTCCGAATATTGGGGATGTATATCGAGTCTAACGGTGCCAATGGAACCACACTCAGACAGATCCCTTCCAAGACGGAGAGTGCTCTCAGCCTCATCCGGAGGCTCGCCAACAGGCAATTAGTCAACAGGCACCACAGAATCAAGGAAGACAATCTCATCCACATTATACATGCTTTTGTGCTCTGCCACCTTTCATACTCAGTGACCATGCATAATTGGCATGTTGCAGATAGGAACAAGATCATTTCCCTCATCAGCAAGGTCTTTACGCTCGCCCACAGCTTACCTGTAAGCACTCACACCGAAAAAGTGTTCAAGCTCGGAGTCCACAACACGCTGGAAGAAATAATCAAGCCGCAAGAGCGCTCACAGCTACTCAGACTATCCGACACCCTGGCGGGCCACAAGATACTCAACGAGATGGGCCTCCACACTGCCAACCAGTGCCCCAACGCCGTGTGGATTCTAAGCGCCATCAGGCCTCAACTGCACATCGCGCCCATTCCCCGCAATATGCACCCTGCACAAGACGTCGGCAGACATCATGCCAGGGGTAGAGCTCTACTCGAGTATGTCCGTAACAACCACATTGAGGCAAGCTTCGTGGATGCCACAACTTATGTCCAACAAGAGGCATTTGCCATCTCCATCGTTGACTCCAATTGCAGGATCACTTGCTGAGCTATAGTACACACATCGAAGCCCGTGCTAGCCGAACAGGTAGCAATCGCATTGGCTGTACTCGATGGCCACAGAGAGACAATATATAGCGATTCCAAGGTGGCCATTAAGGCCTACCGAACCGGGATGGTCTCCCCTCAGGCCCTCTGCATTCTCCAAAGCATCAAAAGTACCTCTCTCCATTCTCTCACTTGGTTTCCCACTCATTTGGGGTTGATTGATGGCTCTCCCTCTAACCCTAACGAGGGCGCGCACAAGGCTGCGTAAGGACTCACTGACTGTGCCGTCTCCGCAGTTCCCCTGCTCTGCGGGGAACCCTTGCTCACATTCAATTAAATCACCAAAGACTACCATCTGCCGAAGCGGGTATTCCCCCTCCCGCACCTTGCCTTATGCAGGGCGCAGGCGGTGACCCTTTGACTTTTACAAGCCAGTGCGCATCCTAACCTTGCGGTTCTTCATGCTATATACCCTTAAAGGTATCACAGTGCGGACTGCCCTGCCTGTGGACTAACGGCAACAGTGGACTATGTGCTGTGTGTGTGTGAAGCCATTGGCTCTGCCTTCAGCAAGAATAGGTGGGCTGTGCTCTTGGGCAGCCCCGAATTCAACAAACAAACCCTGGCCATCCAGAGTGCCTGCGATCAGGCCATCAAGCTAGGTATGGCAGACCCTATGTGGGACTAGCCGGGTGGCGTGGGGTCTCCCCTGCACCTTCTCTGGACCGAAATAAAGTTCTTTCACCCACTCACTTACTCACTAAAAAAATTAGGTTACTCAAGATGAACATAATCTAAATTTCCAAAATACACTGAATTATTAACGTATAAAACACTCATTCATCCTGTATTAAGGTACGCTTCATGGATCTGGAAGGAAGACTGTTTGTTTCATTTGTCATCGCTATAATAGTGATTTTTCGCCCTCGTCCACAATGAATTCTTTTAATTTATTTGTTCTATGCACAAGGCAGCATATTGATTCCATGAAGCCATTACATTCAATTATTGAATCATCTTGTCGAATATCTGCTGATGTCATCGCATATGCCAACGTTTTTACAACTAGACATTGTAACACCCTCAACCTAAGGCTTTTCTTTGCGTGCACTAACATGTTGAACCTAGTTATTTCCCAAGAGTTGTTGACTGCTGGAATGAGTTACAGAAGGTTCTGTTTGTGAAATGGCACTGTCAAATTTCGTAAAGCACAGGTGTGATAAGATTGTTGTCCTTTTTTTTATTTATTTATTATGTTCAACTACCTTTTTGTCTGTTTCGTGTACTTGTTGTACAGTAAAAGCTCATTAATTCGAATTCCACAGGGATGCTACGAAAATTCAAATTATACAAAATTCAATTCAACACAATACAGAATTATACAAATTATCCAAAGTCAGATAAAAAAATGCTCCATTAAGGTGTGTGTATAGTCCGACATAGGATGAGCACGCGCACGCACACACTATGTCATGTTGGCGAGAACGTCTATAGTTCGGAGCACTAGCACAGCCAGCGTAACAAGACGCGGCCAACGTGGCCCTACACGCTCGACGTCGAGATGGCTCTGGCTCCACCCGTGTGCTCGCCGTGCTGACTGCGCCGACCCACAATGCATGGCATGGCCCACGCCGCTTCAACGATGGTTGCAGGCAGCTGTTCAAAGCGGTGTGCGCGTCGAAGTCTGGAGGGGACGGCATTTAGGCTGGCGCAGCGCAAGCACCATAGCGTGACTAGAGCCGCATTCTTGAATGCACTCTCGAAACACATCGCAACCTGCTGCGACGTTGGTCTCCGTTGTACATTCGTAGATGCACCGGCTGCATGCTGCCGAGTTTCAATATACACATAGGTAGGTGGCATCCAAACACGTATCCCAGTGATGCTTTCCTTTGAGTAATAGCCACGAATCTCAAAGGCTATGCTTCTTCGTACTGCGAGCACCGAGAAACATCACGGCTGCCGTTTTATAGACATTACCCGGTGCCGCTTCTCGGCAGAACACCTCATAGATGAAGAGCATAGCCTCCAAGATGTAACATGAAACAAAGAAAGAGAAAGAGACGTAGCCGTACGAAGTATTGATAGTACACTTGCTAACTAAAATACTAAGCATGGTGTCAGTGCACACAGCAAACATGAACACATCACACCCGATGACTAAGGACATTCGCTGTCAAAACGATGGCGCGAGGAAACATGGCCACAGCAGTGAGCGAAGTGACATTTGTGCTGCCTATCGCTTCGACGCAAAGTGAGCGCCGAGAACACACAGCACGCACAAAGCTACGAGCCGCCGACGCAACTAGACTAGGTACGCAACTAGATGCGACGTAACTAGATACGGCTAGAGTACACCCTAATACGGCCGTGCAACTGCATGCATCCACTACATGCACAGTTGCAGCCGAAGGGAATGACCCCCCCCCCCCCCCCCTCTTTGGGCCTCACAACGTTGGGTGCCGCACATGTGGGAGAAAATGGTGCGCTTTCTCTTCACATTCGTTCCTTTCGTGCGGGCGTGGTTGAGCTGCGATGGGTGGCTCCTCTCGCCTTTTTACTCGCACATACAGCGTAGGGCGCCTAGCGACGGTGTTATCGCCCTTGGACTTTATACGGAACCTCATGGTGACGTCGACACCCACACCAACAGCAGAAATGCACTTGGAGTGTCCATATAGTTGCTGTCACAATAAATGAAAAAGGAAAGCACGCAGCACCACATTTTTACCTTGGAGGTCTATTGAGAGAGGGAGAGAACTGACCTGCAACAGATGGTCGCAGATGGAAAGAGCAAAGCTGTGCAGCGACGATCGTTGCCAATGTGCTCGCGCACCACTAGCACTATCGCTATCCACAATGGCGCGGAGTTCGCATTATCGGTGGCGGTGCAGATATTAGTGCAAATTAGCGGGATGTGTTACATGTAGCTTTCAATACATTGTTGGACGGACCGTGGCAGTAACTTCGAATTATCTGAAATTTTCAATTAACGAGTTGTGAATTAACTAGCTTTTACTGTACTCCACTTCTGCCATAGCCCTCAATAGGGCTGCAGTATTTGAAAAAAAAATATCACCCAGTGCAAGACGCGCCTGCATGACTGGAACCTACAGAAATGTTAGTGATGTTTCTATGTGTTGTGTGTTGTCATCGAAGCTTGTCTAATCTGATTGTATACGTGACACGAATTGTATAGTACTTTCAAGTTACTCTGGAAACTTCGATGACTCATGTATAAAAGATTTTCGAGGATCGCCGACTGTGTTCGCTGCTATCGTTCTCTGAGTGCAGCCTGTTTTGAGACCACATGTTCACCCAATAAAAGGCTACTTTCGTCATTCACAGTTTTGCTGCTTTCCTCACCGTCACTACTACGTCACAGTATAAATCAGTGCTACAGTCATAAACACAGAGACAGACATAAGCGAATCAAAGAGCACAATCGTGGATTAGAAGCAGGTAAATAAAAGGCAGATAACTTTCTGCACGAAACGACTGTACAATGTGGGAATTAACAAGCAGACAAAACGGAAGCTATGCCACGGAGCAAAACAAAGACTCACAGACATTCAATTTGTAGGTTTTATAATTTTACTAATCATTTAGTGAAGCAACAGATCAAACAAATAGCTGATGTTGCCTTAAATAATTCTCGAAGTTACGCATCACTGTGAGTGACATCACAGCACTGCAATTGACGCAGCCACACTTGTGAGATTAATGCCAACTCATCAGCTAAGAATGCAGCGCCTGTGAGGTGAAGGGCATACAGTGTTTGGTTTGAAATTTGAGCCCTTTGTGCAGTGCTTAGTGGTGTAATACTTTGGAGACATGTTCGTTATGATGCATTGTATACGCTATTTTTGTCAGTTCAAGAAAACCAGATCTGAGAGGGGCCCTTCAAAGCTGCGCGTGTGCGAAAAGCTCTGTAGGTGGAAGTGCCAATGAAGTGGCTTCTCCCCGAGGTGCTTGCACTTGTGTGCAAAGCGTGCGGACAGGATGCCAATAGCATAGTCACAAGTGTCACAATGGTTGAGGCCGCTCTGCTACAACTACGACTGCTTTTGTTTCCTTTTCGACATGCAGGCTGCCAACATTGGCGGTCAATTTCGGCTTGGCTGCTGCTACTTCATCATAGGGCCCGTCAACTCGAGAATGGCTGCCATAGTGAGCACTTTGGGCCTCACTAAGCTAACACAGTTTTATATTTGTTCTCTTATTTGCATTATTTACCTGAGCCAGATAACCACAATAAACAATGAAACCACATGAATGTGCTTTGGCGTGTAGGCTGCTAAGAGTGGCTGTCAATTTCGCGTTGACTACTGCTTTTTTGTGTCAAGCTGGACAGTGGCTGCCCGAATAAGCATTTTGGGCATTCGTGGTTAAGCATTCAGGGTTAATAATTGTATTTTCATTCAGATTTTCCAGCATCTAAGCACGTTTTCATGCCAGTACTTAAATTGAGCACAATCTGTGCAGGATGTTGCTTTTTCAAAATTGAGCTTCCATTAAAAGGAATATGTCACCAGATGAGCTGCTTATTTATTTGAGAGGTCATGGGAGAATGGTTGGCTGCTGCAAACCCACCGGCAAAATTTTCGTAGCCCTAGGGCTGTTCTTTCGTTATTAAGAAGCTGTTATGCTTTGTCGAGTGGCTCAATGCCGGACAGCTCGTAGTCAGAGTCACTTTCTCCAATGTCATCTTCACCTAGTTGGATGACGATGGGTTGGATGTGGTCATTGCCAGATGTGTCCAGTCTGAACTTTGCATCCAGGTCCATCAAGTGGTGAATGTTCTTCCTCCAGTCTTCCACCGTTACGTGCTTGATTTTCCCCCTCAAGATGTCTTCGACCGTGGACAGCTTCAAGTCTCTGTTTTTTTTCACCTTTGCCCACAGGAACTCGATAGGATTAAATCTGAAGTGGCATGGTGGGAGCCTGAGTACAATGCAACTGGCCCTTTCAGCTGCATTGTCTATGATCTAGCTCAGAAAGCGTGACTTTACAGATGCTACCAACTCAAACAGCTTCTTTTTCACCATCCTTTCACTGTAGGTGACGTTATTGCTTTTGAGCCACTCCTGTATTTTTTCCTTCTTCCAAGCTGTCATCGGCAATTTCTCTTTTTGTCGGGTATGGTAAGGTGCGTTGTCCAAAACAATGATGTTACCAGCTGGCAATTTCTGCAGAGTGTCATTAAACCATCCCTCGAAGCGACTGCCATCCATTTCTTCTTTTCTTTGGCCTCGAAATACATCCAAGCAGCTGTCGACGAAGCCATACTCACTGCCAATGGGCGTCACAATCAAGTGCTGGCCTTTTCCAGAAGGTTGTTTCAGACCCGTTGACAGGCCGTTTGCTCGAGCGTACAGGCGCCCATGCTTCTGCACCACGATGTCTGTCCACACAATCAACCCAGTGTGTCCCGCGATCACCCACGTCTCGTCCAGGAAAAAGATCTTTCAGCCTTCCTCCTGGTAGCACTCCACATCATGAAGGTGGCGATTTCGCCATTCAGCGATGTCATCCCGGTCGATAAGCAGCGAATTGCAGCTCCTCTCCTCATGCTTGAATCCGATCTCGACAAGCAGGCAACGTACAGTAAACCGCTTCAGTGATGGGAGGTCCGTACACTTCGAGAACTCGTTAGTTATCTTTTCGACCGTCGGTATCTTGTTGCGGCTAAAGAAATTGTGCACACATGATCTCAGTGCGCACAATGCGAAGCTGTCATACTTAGTGCTGCATCTTTTTTACTCTGCATTTCGTCGGCGCTTTCGCGAGGGTGTCGACAGTTTGCCACCTGAGATATGCGACGGTTTGACGTCCCTCCTCACCTCGAACACTCTGCTTTCGCCGACACTGAGCGTTTCGGTGACAAACTTGGTCGTGTCCTCCACGCTGCGTTCAAGCTCCCTGTTACGCCAATACGTGTAGCAGTGGAGAATCATGTTGCATGAATCGCTAATCAGGATGTGGCCACTATTGTTCTTCTTGTCGAGGCTTCTTGGTGGTGTGGACATCGAGGCGACACAAGGTTCATTCGGCAACAAAGGATCGCATTTCGATGTCACCTCGCTGGGCACCATGGCGGAAAACTCGCACAGAATGCCTTGCACGAACTGGCGAGATTGCAGGCTTGCAAAAAAGAAAAAGTCAAAAGGAAAAAAATTTGTGGAAACACAAAAGCCAAGACATATAAATTTTATTCTGTTTAAAACCAAGAGTATTTACTTAAAACAATGAATTAAGCATTTTTGTACCTTTCCTGCCTCGACCGTATTCTCGCCCCAGGTTTGTAATGGTTGCGATAAATGCATTGTTTTTCATAAATACTTGTTCAATAGCAATCGATTCATTTTAACTCAAAAAATGTGTAGTAAATGTGCTGTGTACATGTAAACCAGCACAAAAGCCATGCAGAGCTGCTCTTTTTACTTTTGTCACTTGCAATGAAGTTAAAGAGCAGACAACGGGCAGCGTTGTAGAAGGCACGGGGTTATTATTCTCCTACGATCCGGCATGTGCTGTAGCACGCGAGAGTTCTACTAAATCAGTCATCAAAATACAAAAGTCTTTATTTATACCAAGAACTGCTCATTTCAGAAGCACGATTTATTGAGCAAGACTATTTTAGTCGAGGAGGCAATCGGCTGTCGCGCTTTGGTCATCTGGGCGGGGCCTCCCCCTTTTTCTAAAATTGCACCTGACTATACCTCTCTAAACGAAATTGGCAATTTTTATTTTTTTAATTTTGCGTTCTCACAAGGCCGTTATCTCCACATTTAAAAGTCCTTTAAAGATGAAGCATCGGTAATTTTGATAAAAGAAATGCTGCCTATGCACATAGTTGCTGGCATAGCTAGTTTATCTGCTCTGGCAGACAACTTTTCAAATAGAGTTGGCAAACAAAAATGTTTTTTTTATTTGATGATTTACGATATATATTATTTACATTTAAGATTTGAGCGATCATATTGAAGAATGCTAATTTTGTCTGATTCTTCAAGAACAGTTCCCTAACATGTTATAAAACGTTGCGCGAAATAGTAAGTCGTCGGCGTAGTCAGCACAAGTGGTCAGCAAGTGGTCAGCACAGCTGCCACTGCAATTGTCTCTGCAAAGCGGCTCACCTGGCTAACGTGTTTTCTCATTGCTACCAACGGCACTGGGAAAACTAATCGTATTGTCATTTATGAGTGATATAAACGTGCATACGTTGATTGTGTTGATGAATATAGGTGCTTTATTACGAGCTGCGAATGGATCGCAAGGGCCGATGGCCTCAGATCTGACGGCCAGCAAGCTAGGCCTACACCGTTTCCCAGCAATTGCCAGCTCACCTGGCTTGCTCGTTCACTACTGTAAGCATTGATAAACGGCAGAAGTGACCCGAGTTTGTGCGCACCTCTGGATGCTTAGAATAGACCCCACTGAAGAGCAGCCAGACTTGCTCGTTTCATTTAGAGCATGCCTGGTATAAACAAAACCCACCGAGCTTAAAGCAATCCAATGATCTTCCACCAAGACTAAGTAGCCCGAAGCCTGATGCTGTGCCGACTTTTACCCCGCCTTGTGTCCTGCTCCGGAACATGCTTCATTCCTAAAGCTCCCTCGATGAATGGTTTGTACTACTTGTAGCAGTGTGTACGCATCACGAGTTTATAGAGGAGGTCGTGGTGCGCATATTATTAACTGTCGCTGGCTGAACTTTTCAAGTCACTGCTTTGTAGTGGATCCATTCAAAAGTGGTTGGCCATGTCTAAATACAGCGGTGACTCCCACCTGCAGGAAACAGCCGCTGCACTGGAGGACGAAAACGAGGATGACGGTGATGGCGAGGACATCGCAAAGCATGTGCATGCATAGCAGACAAACTAACAACACGAAGATTGTGCGCCAGCGGGCACACGTCACAGTTTTGTGATCGCGGGCCCAGCTGTGTTTACATTCCTTCTATGGCCCATCTCGTTGCTCTCTGAAACCAAAACTTGGACTGCTCGCTAAAAACAAAACTCCAAATAATTACCTGTAGCACTTTGGAGCAAATGATGTTTCGAGCCGTGATTACTGGGCCATTAGCTACTTATTGCAGCAGAAAAAACAAGATAGAACATTTTTGTGTCAGTACTTCTTTAATGCAGCTGCTGGTTGTCGCCATGACGCTTTGGATGGTGCAGAGAAACGGTGTTTGAGCACAAAGCTATCAACACCCAGCACCCAGTCTATCAACACAAAGACTTCGACTTCCTTAGAACCGCAGAAAAAAAAAAATTTTTGAAAATGTGAAATTTGGAGCAAGTCAACCATTTCTTGTACATCCCCTGATATTATCTCAAAAATTTTTTTTCGGGCAATACAAATTTTTGTGCCATCCCAAGAGATTCGTGTAGAGATACTACTGTAGATATTTGCACTGCTGAAATGTACTGCAGCTTTGTTAGATTTTATTTTTGCATTTGTTTATAGTCGTCGACCAATATGAGATTGTCTCCGGAAAATCCGGCATTCCAAAAAAACGAATTCCCACAAGAAAATGTCACTTTATTTACCGAGCGGCTTAAACAACTCGACAACATGTTTCTGCAGGGTGCTATGTTGTCGTGCCAATGGATCAGCTTACACATTAACAAAGCTCATTACGTGGGTTAAATTTCCCGTGAAAAGAAAAACAAATCTTTTTTATCCAACGTTTGCTGTGGGATGACAATGGGTCAACAAATAGGCGGTTGCCCCTGTATGTAGTGTGGGGCACCAAAACAAAAATGGTGGCCGGCGGAGCAAGCCAAACACACCGAACGCGATTTTTTTCTTCTCGTGAGTACATTACGTGCATTGAAATAGTTTCTTCCATATCAGTAATGAATAATATCACTAATATCGGCAGGTTTGTGGCAATAACATAGCCATGTCCACTTTGAGGGGACAGAAACAGATGGGCGCGCTTAGCTGCCAGTGACATAGGAACACATGGCGGGCATGCTGCGGAAACTGTGGCATTTGTCTTCACTGCTATCCTAATACGGCATGTTTCCGCTAAGGGTGGATGAATATCTTAGCTGTGTTATAAGCGTCAGCATATGAATAGGGTACAATTCCAAGGTATCAGTGTAAACGTGGCTACTATTGTAGCCGCTTGCGATTTGTTGTGTGCAAGGGCCAATTGATTCGGTGAGACATTTTTCAACCATGAAAGGTGAAATCATTCTGTCTTTTCAAGGTTTGCACTATGAATTACATGAAATCAAGGGACAGTTTCTTTTCGGTGGCAAAAAAAATTCTACTTTTCTGCAGTGCACCCTCTTTTGTTTAGAGGGCAATCCATCAATCAGAGGAAGGATAGATCCATACATATTTATTTAATTTAGGAGGCCATACCAGCTGTACACCATCGAGCCCAACAAGGGAACGCTACAAGACTCGAAGGAAACACAGACGCCAGCTGTACATAGCCGATATAATACGAGGTGTGACACAAAATAAACGAGACTAAGTGTGTAGCTTGAAAAAAGAGTGGAGTTGGCAACAATTGTTTTGCTGACTTAATCCCACACTCCTTCTCTATTCATGCCTCCAGATTCGACGGAACCGATCACGCCAGTTGGGAGTGCTGCGTCATTGAGTGAACATGTGCAACTGCATTCTGCCAAAAAAATGTCTGATGTAAAAAACCGAGCCATGAATCAGCATGAAGTTTCTTGTGAAACTTAAGAAATCAGCCATGCAAACATTTCAAATAATAAACGAGGCTTATGGAGATGTAACCTTGTCTGGTGCACGTGTGTTTGAATGGCATAAGCGGTTTTCAGGGGGAAGGGACAGTGTGGAAGATGATGAACGCGCTGGGCGCCTTAGGTCAGCGATTACAAACCAAAACATTGCCAAAGTTCGTGATGTGATCAGTGGTAACCGAAGATTAAGTGTTCGTGCAGTGGCGGAGCTGGTTCACTTGGACAGGGAAGCTGTTCAACATATTTTAATGGACGAATTACACATGACGAATATTTGCGCGAAGGTTGTTCCAAAAGTTCTGTCCGTTGACCAAAAACAGTGCCGTAACGACGTGTGTGCGGACATGTTAGAACGCATTGCAAACGAGCCAAATTTGTTGGAATCTGTTGTGACATGTGATGAGACTTTTTTTTTTCCTATGACCCAGAAAGTAAGCGCCAGTCAATGCAGTGGAAGTCTCCAGGATCCCCAAGACCCAAAAAAGCACGCATGTCAAAATCAAAATTCAAGGCAATGTTAATCGTCTTCTTCGGTATTAATGGAATTGTAATGATTGAGTGGGTTCCCAGTGGTGAGACTGTTAATCAATACTACTACATTGAAGTACTAAAAAGACTTCGTGAAAAAATTAGGAAAAAAAAGGTCAGAGTTGTGGAGTGATGGATGGCTGTTGCACCAGGACAATGCACCCGCTCACACGGCCCTATCTGTCAAGCAGTTTCTGACCAGCAAAAATATTACTGTGATGGGGCATCCTCCTTATTCACCTGATTTGGCTCCATGCGACTTTGTTTTACTTCCTAAAGTTAAATCTTGCTTAAAGGTAACCCATTTTATCTCGGTTGAAGAGATTCAGGCAAAAACGGAGAATCTCCTGAAGGGCCTTCCAAAAACCTCGTTCCAGAACTGTTGCCAGCAATGGCAGCACCGAATGCAGAAGTGTGTGAATGCTGAAGGGGACTACTTTGAAGGTGACAATGTCACAGAGAACTGATTCAGTAAGTACAATAAGTTATTGGACCAGTCTCATTTCTTTTGTGTCACACCTCATATAACATATTAGACCTAAGTTTGGATAAACTACACCAGGTAAACCCTTGCTGCCTGGAAAATTGGAAGTAAAACAAAGTGAGTAGAAGACAGGAAAGATTGAAAGTATGAGAGAAAGACGAAGATTGGCGAGGAGGACAGGCAAAGGCAACTACTGATTTCCCCCGGATGGCTCAGTCCGGAGGTCTTGTCTACGTGAAGCCCAGGCCAATGAAGTGTCTTGCCTTCGCCAAGGGGCCTTAAAGATCCAATCACTCAGTATCGGCTCGACCCCCAGGATCCCCTTTTCCGCGGATATGGCTAAGCCACGCACGGTTAGACGCGGGAGGGTCCGACCCTCGTGCACTCAGGTACGCGGTGTCGCAACACACCAAACACTTGCTGACGCAGATGTCTCGGCGGGGTGTCATTTCCATATGCAAATGTTCGATGAAGTCAGCAGATACAGGGGACTGATAAGGCTCGCTAGAGTTGCAATCATTGCATGACAACGGCATTTCATGTTGGATCGTGAAACCAGCGTGGCTCTGAATTGCATTCTCAGTCACAGCCTCTGTGCATCTAAAAGCGTGCCGCCTGCAGGGATCAAGTCAATGTTGTAGCTCTTGCCACTGTCTATGCATAGCACCATGCGCCTAAGCACACATGACCAAGTGAGCTGATTGAGAGTCCGGATCCGTTGGTCCATCTGCTGCAGGAGTGATGTTTCATTTGACTGCAAGAATTCCGCTTGCATAGTTTTGAGGTCCTCGACATGGCCATGCGCAATGCAGTTGCCCATTGTAATTAGAACTGCATCCTGGGCAGTCCAACTTTCTCTCCAGCTTCTGAATACATATTTTGAAATGATGTTGCCTGATCCACACCTTCTTGAGGGCTTCATACAGAGCTTCAACATGCACACTCTTAAAACATCTCGGATTCTTTGATTTACTGATAATAAGTGTCGGAAGGTTTTCAGTTCCTGAAATGTTGCTGCCGACGAGAAAGGTCAGCCATTCCTTGCTGTGCTTGCTACCATGGCAAGGGTCCCGGTGAGTGCAAGGGTTTTTTCAGGTATAAACTGATAAAACAGTCCGGTTTCATCGCAGTTATAAGTGTCTCAGGACATGAACTGCTGGACCAATCACTGTAGCCTACCACAACGATAACTTTCAACAGACGACTCATCTACAGTGACATTTTCACAACACATCTTCTTAAAGCTTAAGTTGCTTCTCTTCTTAACATTTCGGACTCACCCATTAAAAAATTTAAAACCCTCAATGTTCATCTGGAGCGCCAGGATTTCTGCCTTTTGATTTAGAATATCACCGGACACCGGCACTTGCAGGGTGATCATGGCTTTCAGCCACATCAGAAAAAATTCAAGTTCTGGGTGGGCACCTGGGCTGACATTCTTCGGTCGGGATCCAGGAAATTTCTCTGCAGCTTCCCAAATCTTCAGCTTGTTTATGTAGTCTCATATTGTCTGCTTCAAGATTTCTCTCTTATTTTTTGCCACTTCCACTTGCGACCGGCCATCTTGCAATTGCCTGGTAATGGTCGCCTTTTTTTCTATCGTCAACCTGCTATAATTTCCTCCCTTTGACGCATTTGTCAAGTAGGAGGCAGATTCATTGCAAAGGTGATTGAATTACTCACTAGTGTCTCATTTTGCAAAGGGAAAAGGCTTCACTTTTCGCATCAGCAAAGGTGGATGAGCTTGAAGCACATTGTAACAAGAGTGATGAAGAGGAATAACTATCCGCTGGGATAAACTGGCGGTACAGAAGAGGTCCCATCGGCCACTACAGTCTGCAAACACCGTGAAAAACTGAAGCTACCATCGATGGCAGAGGACCAAAACGAGTGTATGGCCAGCGGTCACCTCAAGACACCGACTGGTCCATTGAAGTGATACCAGGTGTGCGCCTCAGGTGCCCAGTGCATGCTGCTCACTGCCCAATGATAGTGTTGCACATGCCTTGCCCTGCCTAGTCATCACCAAAGATGTGATGTGGGATGTCGCAACCCAAAGCTGTCCCAGAACAAGGATCCTGACAGTTCCCGTGCAGTGTTCGGCTCCCTCAATGAATGAGCATGTCAATAAAACAAAGCATGTGTTTTCTAGTTAACTGTATGAAAGAATTTTGTTCACCCTAAACACACAGGTAGACTTACATTCCGCATTGATCAATAATCATGTTCTTACATGTATCACTGATTTAGGCATAGCTACAGACATCAGGGCAAGAGAGCTCTGGATTAAGCCATGCAATCTAAGCTGCTTCAATGTGCTCAGCAGAGTGGAATTTTTGCATATTGCCCCAATCAGTATGCAGACAAGAATCACAAACTTGCTAATTTGTCCTCGACAGCAGAATGTCACACACTTGAACAAGTCGTATCAAGGTAGGCAGACTTGGCCATTTACCACAATCACACAAACAAGCAAATCTTTGTAAGAGAAGTGGCGGTCACTGCCCACCTGGAGTAGAGCTTAACTGTTCCAGAGTCTCCGTAGTCTGTGCACTCCTAGACTCAGTCGTTGCTTTGAACAAGCACTCGACAGACTTGTCAGCCAGAGGCAAGCTGCACTGCATGCCAACCTCGACCTGACAGACGACCTTGGAAAGGGCGTGGCATTGGCATTCCATTTTGGCAGTGATGCTTTCAGCTAGGCTCATCGCATTTGTAAGGCCTGCACAAAATAATTGGGGTGATTGTAGTCCTGTTACATCGAGAAGAGGTAAATACATCAATGAAAAATCTGCAGAGGCAGATTACAATGCATAGCCATGAAACACGAAACAACCCATTCGGTGCCGGATTCCTAAAGGGCTACAAGGGACACTCCACATTGGATACCTGAAAGCAGGGCACCCTCTTTTTCTGTGGAAGGCTTACGACAGCAGAACATATCTTGGACACTTTTTCATGTCATACATGCTAAAGCTATTGGTGTAGTCCAACTAATGAAAGTGGTTGCAAGATCCTAAGGTCATCGCTGTCAGCCTATTTAATGTCCACTGTAGGATACCCAATCGCCCCATGTCTTATGCCAGCTGATACCATCCCGTGCTTGCAAATTTTCTATTTCGTCACACTACCTAGTTGTCTGCTGTGCATAATTGGACATCAATTCCCTTGGTACTCATTCTGTAACCCTGATAGACTGTCTTTTAATGCAATAGCATTCTTTAAGAACTTGACCCTGTTAGCAGTAGGTCTGCATGTATGTATGTGTGTCTACACCTAACCTGGTTTCTGCCAACTTGGGTCACTGGGTTGTCTATGGTAAAACAGGTAGAGCATCTGGCTGCTGTGCTGAGGGAATTGGGTTCAAAACCAACTGTCGAACCAACTTGGGTCACTGAGCGTGTAACATAGTCTATTTGCGGCTCTTCAACAAACCTTTTTGATGCCAAGTTGGGTCACTGGATTACGTACCCCACTTAA
This sequence comes from Dermacentor variabilis, assembly GCF_050947875.1. Taxonomy (NCBI): domain Eukaryota; kingdom Metazoa; phylum Arthropoda; class Arachnida; order Ixodida; family Ixodidae; genus Dermacentor; species Dermacentor variabilis. Next base: position 100,489,653 of record NC_134575.1, read on the forward strand.
ATGACCCTGGCGTCCTCTCCCACTGATCTCCAATTACCCTTATTCTGTCACCTACTTTTACCCTGACTGTGTCTAGGTTGGCTGGCCTGTTTCCTCTTACCTAATTAGGTCTTTCTCTCTTCAAATTAAGGACTATCCTCGACCTCATAACATATGATCACTGCATTTGCCCTACCTAACACTTCTACATCCTGCACTACGCTAGGGTCGGCACTGAGCATGAAATCTACTTCCTTTCTTTTTCGCCTATTAGGGCTTTTCCAGGTCAACTTCCCTTTAGTGCGCTTCCGGAAGAAGGTATTCATAACATGAAGGCAATTCCTCTCCGTGTACTCTACCAAAATCTCTCTTCTGCTATTCCCGAAGTTGATGCCATAGTTGAAAGTCGCCCGTCCTGCCGGCCAATTTCCCCCCACTTTTGCATTAAAGTAACCTATGACTACAATACACCGAGTTTGGACCTTTCTGGTTGCTGATTCAACATTCTCATAAAACTGTTCTATTGCTCCATAATCATCACTATAGCTTGAGGAGTAGGCCTGTACTACCTGTAATCAATGTAATCATAAGAGAATCTGTTACAAGTTTGTTAAGATGACTGCTATGCCTTTATTAATGCTGTTGAGTTGTAGTGACGGTGAACAACCAAAGTGGTAAAATGCACTGGGCAAACGCTGTGCCCAGCAAAACCAGTAAAACAACACAATGATAGTGGCACGACCACTCACTGATCGTCAAAATGTCATCTGTGGGTCAAGTGCGTCGGCTTTTATACATGACTCGTCAAAAGTTCCAGTTGTATCACTGGTGCCTTCATGCCTTCCAGAAAGCACTACACAATTTGTGTCACACATACAATAGACAGGTTTAGTTTAGTGCACGCTATACCAGTGCTTGTGCTATAAAATAGCTGGTCATCAGTGCGCATGCGTAGAATGCTGAACAACTCATAGAGTGTAGCATACAGAGAAAGGTGCGTCTTAAGCTGCGTGACAATATTGTAAGAGGAATCCCGGCCACAGCGGCCGCATTTCGATGGGGGCAAAATGCAAAAACACCCCTGTGCTTAGATTTAGCTGCACATTAAAGAACCCCAGGTGGTCGAAATTTCCGGAGTCCTCCACTACGACATGCCTCATAATCAGAAAGTGGTTTTGGCACATAAAACGCCATAATTTAATATTGCAAGAGAGATTGGTCTGTGAAAAAAAGTTATTAAAAAACAAACTATTTATATAGATGCAAATACTGTAGAATTCATTAATGTTTCTTGCTGTTTCTTTATGAATTAGAAACCCTACCCCATATTCCCTCTTATCTGGAAGACCTCTGTAGCAGAGGACGTAGCCGTTAGTCAGTTCTGTATAACCTTCCTGTTTTTCTAACCTCATTATGGAAAATGATATCATGGGCAATGCCTGATACCTCAAAGAGCCCCACTAAGCTAGCCTCACTTGAGAGGGTTCACATGTTAAATGTTGCCAGGTTCAATATGCAGTGGCAGCCTGTACAGATACCGACATTTCTTAGCACCCTCCGCCGCTTTGCAGGTCTGACTGTCACCTTGTTAAAGGGAAGCTGAAAGCGTTTCCAGAAAAAGTGAGTGAAGAGCAGTACGTCACGGTTTTCAACCCTCTGAATTCGAATATCGCGTCGAAATTGAGCAAAAGAAAGTGCAAACAGATTTTATTTTGACGAAAAGTGCAGCAGCAGATACAGGGCAGCTCGCGCGCCTCGTTTCCGCCTGTGATTGGTCGGGCGCCTCGTGACGTCAACAATGGTGTTCGTCCGGACCGACTGCTGTCGCTATACACATTGTGGGGTTCTCCTCCCGTGCTCTTGGGACAAAGGAACGACAACACAGCAGTGCAAACAATCACAAGGGCATTTATTGCACCTTTCATAGATCAATGCCTGCTAGCCGAGTTGCTATCCACAAAACATGCCGATGGGCGCGCAACAAATCTAGAAGTCCGACTCGCTGCGACCGGATAGCGAGCGAATATGTTCGCCCCATGCTGGACCCCAACGCCTGGTCGTTCGCGCGTATGGTCACGCGAACGGTGGCACGTTCCAAAGCGGCCACGCGAGACGGTCTCGCAGAAGCATGGGTCGGCGCATGCGCAGCACGGCACGGCTGTACTGCTTGCTGTCCCGAACCCAAGAGAGAGCGCGTTGTCTTCCGGCGCCCAAGTAGCCCGACCTGTCGGCGGCGTTAGCAGTGCAACACTCGCGCCATCTCTCGTACTGCGCCTCAACCACTCCAACCGCCGCGAGCGCCAGGCCACGCCGCGAAGCCGGATTACAGGAGACGCGCAATGCGGGAAAAACATATCAGGGGACGCGCGAGAGTCGCGCATCCCCACAACTTGAAGCACGGTGCAAGGTAGTTTCGTGCTATTTTGCTGAGACGGTCATGGAAAATTTCGAGAGCTTGTGTTTCTCTGTGGAGTTCGGCGCTAAGTCCAAACCCCACGAGAGCGATTTTGCGTGCGATTGCGACGGCTTCGAGCGACAAAACAGGCCGTCGCTTGAACAGATCGCACGGTGTTGTCGCTCGATCGCTCATTTCTAGAAATCTAGAACTCATCGCTCATCGCCCGGAAGTGCTATGAGCTACTAGCCAATAGTGCGAAGCAGGAACTGCATGTGCATAACTCAAATACTACTGTTTGTCACACGAAACGAGCAAACTATTGAATTTTACATGTGCAAGAATAAGAACCTAGTGCAAGACCTTCAGAAATATTTTATGCTCCTTTTTACAGTATAAAAAGTCAACTTAAGTTGATAAAGCACGCGTCGTGCTAGTTTCGGCGCGTATATTGCTGCCCTCATACCGTGAAGTCGTCGCTCAAAGCCGTACGCTCGTGTGGAGTTCGGCTTGTAGGTGGCGAGTGAACGCGACAGCCATCACCTCGCTTGTCGCTGTCGCATGCAAGATCACTTGTATGAGGTTTATACTTGTACATGTACTTGTCCCTACATGTGCGAGCCGATTACAAAGAGCCGGCCTCTCCAAGAAGCAATAAATGCCGGTGCAAGCAGTGCTTTCCATGCGAACGAAGGCGAAGTGTTGGCATCTCCTTGTGTTGGAAATGTTCTTTGGCGAGTAAGTTTTTTGCTAAGCTGCACTTGGCGATCCAGTGAGTACGTTTCCGGGCTAACAAGTGTAGTGTTATGTTCCTGCGTGCGTCCTCGTAGAACGTAAGCGGTGATACAATCTTCGGCATTTGTGCACAGCCCCAAAGCTGTCTGCGATCTACACAGACGGTTTAAACGCGGTAAAAGTTTACCAGCTGTTGTAGCACGTGTAGTATAGAACCTTCATCAGCGCCCCATCCGCACGCTACTCGTAACCGGCGAATTCCGTCGGCTATGTGAGATGGTCGGTTTCTCTATGTGTGCGAGAGAAGGGGGAGCGCAGCGTCCTGGCGTGAGCCGGCTTTCCAACACATGCAAACTTTACACTTGCACTGCGTTATGGTAGCTGCATGCAGACTGTTTCACAACACACGTGCGAATAGAAAATTCGCGGTGCTTGGCGATGAAACCTGCGTCAAGGGTGGGACATAAACATGCACCTTCCATTCAGCGTGCTAACACGAAGGAGAACCCAAAGCACGCATTACTGATAAACTCTGGTAGTAATCGTCGTCGTGTGAGTGGTTAGAGCACAGCACTGTTGTTCTTGAGCGCTTAAAGTTCTTTCGCTTCAAAGCAGCCTTCCACTTATCTGAATGCTTCTTGTCTTGCGGGAACTAATGAAACATCCGAATATCGTCGCGGCCGCTGGTGTTTGTGCAACCATTGGCTGCACAGAATGCCGGCATGATCGGCCTACAAGTTCAATTGATGCTGCGCTTGTCAACTACCACTCAACATACACACAAACAAAGGAAGGTAGGGTCAAGCGAAGCAGATTAGGACGACGTGCACGCAGAAATAAGCACGGTCAGGCACAGTCGCGGAGACTGTGAAGGAATGGAACACCAGTGTTGACGTCACTACGCCACAGTTTCCAGTCTCCGCTCGTATCGTCAGCGTCAGCAGCAGCGCGCGGCGTTCGACGGGGGGCGGAGCTACAGCGCAATTTTAACCGACGATTACATTGCTCCTAAGCGAAAAATACCCCCCCCCCCCCAAATTTTATCTGCATGGTTTATAAGGTTCCCGCATCCGTATATCAGCATCTTATTGAATTCGACAGACTCTTCAGCTTGCCTTTAAGGTGCTTCGAGGCTGTACTAGGCACGTGCTACGCTTCACTGAATCACTTTGATGCCAACTTGGGTACCAGGTGTGAGCACATTTCATATTATTCATCATACCAATCATATAATGAACAATTATGCACCAATCATAGGGTTGCTAGAGACATTAAGTCACCAATTGTTTTTAAAGGATGAATGCACCACCCCTTTTGTTCCTCCTAATGAAGTATTTTTTTCCGAAATGTGAATCCCCAGGGCCGAATATTTTTACTGTAGATTGAAAATCTTCAGAGTGACCAATTTTGGAGAAAAGTTAGCTCAAATTTTTCAGAGTGTTGATAAAGTGACAAAACATATTCTATGCAAGTAAACAAGCAACATTTATTCAAGAGTACAGATAGACTTGCACAAACACTTATCACAATAAAAAAAATAATAGACGGAAATAGACCTTTTTAATTTGGCAGTTAGGTGGTAGTCAGCAATGAAGCAATCTCCATTCGACTAAATAGCGGCCTAGCAACCAGCGACCATGCCCGTGGCGTAATCAAACTGTGTATATTAGTGCATGCAAGAAACCCCGATGTTTGTCTGCCACAAAATTTTTTTCAAGGCAAATATCAAATAGCAAAATACAGTTAAACCGCTATATAATGAAGTATTTAACCTTTCATAACCTCTTGTCAATAGAACACCATGTATACAGAGCCTTAATATAATGAAGTGTGTTTGTATGCGATTTCAAAATAATGAAATGTCGCTTTCCCCACAAAAGAACGCCGACACAATATATGGAAACTGGATGCAGACGGTCAACTGATCGAATTACAAGTGGCTGCTTGTAAACGCACCTCTGAAATCGCATGCGCAAATAGGGCAACCACTGCGATCAGAGTGGAGCCGCATCATGTTTCGTAAAAAGTCAAAGTGCGATAAGATCCTATCACGCACTGAGCACTTCGAGCGAGGGTGGCTTCACAAGTGCAGCCTTGACGTGCGAGCAAAGAAAAAAAAGGAGAGGGGAGCTCGCTCCCCTCTCCTACGATCAAGCGTGCGCGAGGGGGCAGTTGACGCGCGTGGCAATTTCTGGCACGCATCTCGGCTGTGGCTGTGTATGGCTGTAAGGATGGTGGCTGAGTGCATACGTAGCCGCACACCCTGCTACAGAGGTCATCTCCTGTGTGTGCAAAGCATGGGTGCGCCAAGACAGCGTGGCTCATGTAAGCAGTCTTCCTGTACGTCTAGTATTGGGTGGGGGTTGCATAATCTTGAGTTTCGGTGACCCGTTGGAGCGAGAGGCAGACGAAGCATTCGCTCCCTGCTGCCAGCATTTTTCATGATAGCGTCATGATTACGCCGTGAGCTGCAACCACGGAGTGCACACAAAGGCATGGCTGGCTTCGCTTAATTCGTACCGCCATCGTGAAGATAGTCTATGGGGCATGAAACTGTATCATTCATCACCAACTCCCAATGTCACCAGAATTAATTGTTTTCTCAATCAAATCTCATTTTTTGATTGCCTGATATTGCAGAAAATTCTGTGACCCCTTTCTCTGTAAGAAAAGTTGATTGGCTAATGTACTTGTTTGCATAAAATATTGAATTTCAATGCAACAATATTTCAATATAATGAAGCAAATTGCCAATTTTGCCTACTTCTTTATGTGGACATTTAACTGTATTCAACACCATCAATTGGAAATTCAGATATTTACATGACACTAGTATGTATATTGCACCTTGATCCGGGAGTGCTTTGCAGCAGTCCTCAGAAGTACAAAGGCAAATGTGACGGTTCGTTTTAGCCATAGGGATTACAGTGCAGTCATTACAGTGCAGTTCACTTATAACAGTATCAAAAAGATCAATCTTACAACCGATCATCGCTATACTGGACTGCTATAAAACCAAAGAAAGCTGCCAAATATACCTTTGTACCTCTGAACACAAATACACCACTCACGCTAAAGAATAGTCGCTGCAGAAAGTAGGCTTTGAAAAATAAAATGTTTGTTTATAGCCCTAAACAGCACGTCAAGCATTAGGCGTGCTGAAATAGTCAGAAATGTGCGCCTGCCTTTTCGGTAGTTTCGTGTTTACAACTGCAGTGTGCATCAGATCCAGCAGATGCACATACACTGGCAGCAATCCTCAAGTATGCACAAAATCAATGAGGGCCTTGATTGACAACAGTGCATTTTGCATCGTCAACCTTGTTGCTGCGACTGCTGTAGTTACACAACGCTGCCATTTGTAATGGCAATGATCGCCTCATAGGAGATCTCTTTGCAGAACAAGGCAGCACCATCTTCACTCAGAAACTCCTCCGTTGAAGACCCACCTGTTTCACCGTCAGTAGCAATATAGAGGCTAGAAACAGTGACGTGCTCAGAGAGCTTGGTTATTTCAGTGGCTTTCATCATGTTGGTATCACTACCATGGTCAGGTTGGTATCACTACCATACTATTGCTTTGGCAAACAAAGCCTGCCTTATTAAAACAGTAGCTTATGGTGAAAAAGGGTCCCCGACCCTTTTTTCATTGATAGGCATGGTCACTGGGTCCAGCCTTCATGATCACGGCACTCCCAGTTTTCAGAATTAACATCATCGAATACATCAGCTCGTACTTCTTTGAGGCTTGCAAGATTTGCAGCTTCGTCTCAAGCAACACTGTTTTGTGCTTTGTCGGCACTATCATATACAAACAGGACTGTCCGCTGCTTCTGGCGTGCTTACGCGGCAAATTTCCCACATAGTTTCCGCGCTCACTGAGATAGACAGATATTGTAGAAAGGGGGGCGCCACCACCCTGCTTCGCATTTCACTTTTAGCAATTTTGTTTTCTCACTTTCTCTCTCGACGCGTATAAAGCGCCATCGTGATCGACACAGATGCAAGAAAGATGATGCCACTTGTGGCATCCTGTGCCAAATTGCGATGCTCTCTGTGGCTTTTGCATAATTGGCGCATAATGATGTTGATGCACTGCGTGGAATGGTGGCAAATACCAACTTGCAAAGGCAAACTTTCCGCCCTCTCTCAGCATCGTTTGTTTAAAGGAAACTTAGAAATGAAAACGTCAAGCTCAGTCTGCTTTCAAAGCACCACCCAGAAGACATAACTTTGGTGGTTGTATCTAAACTACGGTCACAACATGTCGTGGTATGTTTTTTTTAAAGCAAAGCTTTCTTTGCCCTTTTCTTCGACTTTCCACCTGCTGTTGCTGTCTTGCAAGCTGCGCTAGGTGGTGGGTGAGAGAATGTATGTACATGACAGGAGCGCAGTGACGCAAGCCTTTCCATTGTGTCGCTTGTGCACAGGGCCCTTTGGAGCTCCCTGGTCATCACCAGTTAAGCTTCTTGACAGCTGTAAGTATCTGCGAGTCCCCGCAAAAGCATTGCAGAAACTGCAGTGCATACTCTTCTATTAACATGCAAGTCCAGAAGGGAGATAAATAGAATGCAGAAGATAGGCAGAACATATGCAGTTGTGACACGAGTGAATAACAATCTTGCCACTCTTCACTCAGTTCATGTACAGAGTGTGTCGGTGAGGGCAGGAGGGAAAAGCTGATGTGAGAAGACAAGGAAACACGACGGCACTTGAGGGCAATGTAAAGGTATGGTATGGTAAATTGACGCTATTTATGAAACATAAACATCACGCGCATTTGCCATGTGGACAACTGACACGGGGCGTGCAGACGTCAAGCCCCAATAAATCACTGTAGTGTGCAGGCGACAGAACGAAAGCAGCAGCACGTCAAATCAACGCTTCAGTACTCACAGCAGTAGTTTTGCGGCTATAGCACCGCTCAAGGTCGCAGGTTCAATCCCAACCGTGGCAGCTGCATTTTGCATACTTTTGCACTTCAATATAGATGCACGTTAAAGGATACCAGGGTCTCAAAATTAATGCATAGTCTGCAACTATGGAGTGCCTCATAACCTGATTGAAGTTTTGACACATACAGCCCCATAATTTAAGTAATGTTTAACACATCTGCCACGATGTGACATGCCATGTGAGGCAAAGATAATGCTTCACTCTCTTGGAGGTTACGAACAATGGCGTACAATGCCTCAAGAAACACATCTCCCTGTGTGTTCTGTGTACTATGCAAACAAACAGGAGTGGTGCATGCAAGGTAATGTTTACCATCAACTCACCACCCTCCCATTGGACTAACTGTTAAAGACATTCAACATTCACAATCAACATCACTGCCAATTATCGTCACGCAAAGCAAACAGCACAGAAAACTCTGCTTACATCGATTCCCACAGCACCTGGGATCCGCATAATTTTCCCGATAGCCCCAAGGCTCTCCAAGGTATCTTGATACCCTAAGTTGAGTCATTGTTATAATTGATATATCATTATATGTGATATCGTTATAAGTGGACTGCACTGTATGTGGCATGTGATCATAGATGCAAGCAACAGGCCAATAAACTCTCGTCTTGAGGCAACAAGGTAGCACCCGAGTCGAGACCTTTGCATCAGCAAGCAAGAACTATCGGGGGAATCTAGGGGCTCAAGTTTTACTGCGCAGCTCTCGAGCGCCCATTCCGGGCTTAAGCGTTGGCGGCATTATGCCTCGTAACCGAGTGAACAAGTGCAAGTGAAAGATGAAAGGGAATGCAGAGCGCAGCAGCAGATGAAAGAAGAGCGCGTGAGGAGGAGCGAAGGGGAAACTCATCAAGCGATCTCATCTGCACTTCCAAGCGGGGCCAGGATGACGCAAGGCGTGGAGGGATATGCTCGTCTACAGCATCAGCTGCTGAGATCAGACTGCGGTACCAACGTTTGTGGCATGCTAGGCAGACCACAAGCGAAAAAGATTTAATTTTTTAAAGTTTAAACTTATAAATTCCCGAGACAAATCGTCGATATTGAAGAAAGGTTTTAAACTTAAAGGCTCGAAATTTGCCATTGGGGAAGATTTTTCTCCTAAAATTCGAGACATTAGAAACAAACTGTGGAACAGTGCCAAAGGAAATCGCAACAAGCACAATGACGTCTTGCTCACCTTCGACAAATTGTACATTAACGGTCACGCTTTTGTTTGGGGTGACGAAACCAATAACAAAGTACCCCTAAAAAAAAACGAAGCGGAAGCAACGGAAATGAACAGCCCGCCACTGATGTGGGGAAGAGCTCGATCAAACAACTAACCATCATAAATGTAAATGCAAGAAGCCTTCTAAACAAAATGGAATATTTTGAAAGCCTGTTAACTGATCGTGAACCTGGTATAGTGGCTGTCACGGAAATGTGGCTTTCACCACGTTTCCAGCCGTGTAATTTACCACGGAACTATTCAGTCATTTGCAAAGATCGGTGTTCCCGTGGAGGTGGCTCTTATGATAAACAAAAGCCCCCCCATTTGTTTTACTGCCAGATGGGTCGAGTGCTGAATGCATGTTTTGCAGGCTTCTTTGTAACAATACTACAATTTGTGTGGGTTGCTTCTATAGAAGCCCCTCGTCAGGTGATCAGAGCATTTCTGCCATTCACGAGTTTCTACACCGATATGTTAACTCAACTCTAACATTATCTTTATAGGAAACATTAACCTTCCTGACGTGGACTGGGTAACTATGCATCACACATCATCTTCTTCAAAAATTCTTTTTGAACCTAATGTTATCCATTATTCTTCGCCAAATAATCCTAGAACCGATGCATTAGCAAGGTTCGGCAAACAACATCCTTGATCTCATAATAATCAGTGATCATTCTTCAGGGCACCAAGCACAGACAGAAATTATTGAAGGCATTTCTGACCACAACAAACCGCTATGCCTGTTGCCTCTAGACTGCCCGATAAACATGTGTTGTAATGCATCTATTGTACTCAACTTTGAGAAGGCAGATGACGCCAGCACATTAACCCTTTGAGGGTCAATGACATGATTATGCGGCGCTGCGAACAAGTAAAAAATGGTTGATGCTGTATATTTACGGCACGCCAATTTCCTAACTTTTTCTTTTCTGTCATGTGCTGCCACTATGTGGGAATACAGGGAATTTTTTTCCCATGCCTCCCTCTCTTGGTTTTCGTTGCATGGCTTGTTTTAGCGCTAGTTCGCTCCCACACGTCTATATAATATCGCTCATGCATTGGCGTGCGGGCGGGCGGGTGGCGGTTCGGGTTTTGTTCCGCGGGCGGTTTCGGCTTCTTGTGCTTGCAAAACTGATGGCTATCTCGTTACTAATCGCTCAAAGGGCGACCGCTTGTTTCTCGCTCGTTTAGTGCTCACAGGGGTGCACATAGGCAGGTTGCCGCTGTGCATGCGTTTCCGTTGCTTTTTTCTTTTTTAGACTTGCAAGAACTAATTGCCTCTGGTTGGCGATAAGATAAAGATTAGCGGAAGTCTGTCACACATTTTACTTTTTTGATGGGCACACAATCACACAGTTTACTTGAGTGCACGCACCTACGCAGTTCGATTACGCTATGGATGTACATATTAGTGTAAGAGCAGGAACATTTGAGTCTTGCGAAATATTGTCGTAAGCGCATTTTCAAAGCCTTGAACTATAACAATGCATCAAATTTTTAATTCTTATAAGTTTATTTCCTTTTTTTACTGTTGTTATTCATGAATGAAGAGTACATATACACCAATGCAAAATATTTTTTTCTCACTTTACGGTCCCCCTAAAAAAATTACGGTAAATTTTTTCCAAAATAAGTCCCTAAGAAGAATTGGAATCTGCAATAAAAAAAATCAACCCTGGGTGGTCGCATATGGCAAAAAAATCAACCCTCAAAGGGTTAAACCATTTTGCACACAACCTTCAAGCCTCCTCCGACCCGTCAATCGATGTGAACATAGTCTGGCTTTGTTTTAAGAATATGGTTTCCTACTGCATAACTAATTATGTTCCGCTAAAAAACAAGCAACCACAAAGAACTAGCTAATGGATAACTCGAGAAGTCATCCATGCAAAGCATCATGTGGAAAGGGTACATAACTCTATTAAAAATCATGGATCACGTTCATCCAATACTAGCAAACTAGCATGCGCAGTAGGACATTTTCAACAGACAGCCAAAGACGCCAAGGAACATTATTTTCATGTAATGCTGCCTAACTTTCTGACAAACAGCACTCATCGATTCTGGAACCAGTTCTGCCCTACTTATCGGACTTCTTATCGTTATCGGACTTGTCTCCTGAAGAAAAAAACTAACAACGCTAATGCGTACAATAACTATTTTCACTCGAACTTCACAAAAGATGAAGGGCAACCTTTCAGACTTTAGTAGCAGTCCAACATTACGCATTGATCCTTTAATCAAGGGTATCCTTAACATGTTGCTCACCCTTGACTCTAAAAAAAAAAAAACAGAACAGAAGACATGCGGACCAAATCACATTCCAAACAATTTCTTAAAGAGATATGCAAAGCGGTGCAGCCGATACTTGGGCCTGATATTTCGACAATCCCTATTGAAACCATCCTTACCGGACGACTGGAAAAATGTGAAAATCGTCCCAATACACAAAACAGGAGATACCTCATTGCCCTCTAATTATCAACCAATATCTCTTACTTGCTTGCAAGATGCTCAAGCATGTCATCATTAAGTACCAAACAAACTTTCTTGACACTCACAACTTTTTAATGCTGCACCAGCACGGATTCCACCATGGATTGTCAACCGTCGTGCAGCTTACGGAACTTGCGCATGATTTTACATTTAACATCAAGAACTGTAGCCAGACTGATACAATATTATTAACTTTTTGAAAGGATTTGATTGCGTATGCCACAGTAAATTATTAGCAAAATTACGACGTTTTATTGGTGATGGGGAAATCTTATACTGGGCAACAGATTTCTTAAAAACCAGCCAAAATTCGTACTATTTCAACATATGGAATCTGCGACAGTGCCTGTCACTTCAGGCATCCCCAAGGCTCCGTGTTGGGGCCACTGTTATTTTTAATTTTCATTAATGACATAACCAGAGATATTGACTGTAACAACAAACTGTTTGCCAATGACTGCATTATCTACCAAACAATTAACACCTACGAAGATCATGCTTCGCTTAGCAATTCACTCGACCAGCTAAATGAATGAAGCAAAAAATGGCAAATGCCGATAAACACATCTAAATCTGTTAGCATGATGGTACTAAGAAAAAGCGACCTTATGATTTTCCATACTTTATTAATGGCACAATGCTAACCAAAGTTCACCAGCATAAATACTAAGGCATCACACTAACTCCTGACCTGAGATGGGATGCGCACATTGCAAACGTGACCTCGAAGGCATTACGCAAGCTATTTTATCTCCGAAGATGTCTCCGCCTCGCACCCATGTTGACTAAGCTTCTTGCATATACTACTTTCGTAAGACCAGTTTTGGAGTACGCTAACACAGTTTGGTTTCCCCACTCAGTAACTAATATAATGAAACTGGAAAAAGTACAGCGAAAAGTGCTACAGGTTATTTACAAGTATAAGCACACAGGCTCACACACTAACCTTGTGGCTATTTCGGGTTGAGCGACACTATCATCGAGAGCGAAACAAGTACGGCTCAAATTTTTATTTAACTTGATTCACAACTATTATAAGATAGACCTAACAAAATACATGTTTTTCGCAGTCACGGTCATCGAGACAAACATGTACAGGCTATAACAGAATATTCATGCCACAATGACACATTTACGTACTCTTATTCCTCCCTCGTCAAAAGGGAATGGAATTGCCTCAACCCTTCAGTCCCTTTTGCCGACTCATTATCTCAGTTCACATCACGGTTAGAATCCATATCAAGTAATCAGTAACGCAGTCTTATTCGTATAATGTGCTCTTCAACTCTTGTAAGCCATGCTGATTATCGTGAAGGTATTTAATGTTATTTTTGTTCGCGTTTGCTATTCTTTTCATGATGTATTCACTGCATTGCTGCGCATGTCTCTTAGACCCATGATGTCACTGTTTTTTTGTGTGTGTATTGTTACCTTGTCCTTTTGTGTTTCTTGTTTACCGAATTACCGGATGGTCAGGGGCGTAAACGTCAGCGTCCAGACTGGTGGCGCCATCTGGTGGTGTAAAGCTCAACCACCTAACCACATAGCCAATTACTATATTCTTCTTAGCTGGGGTGTAAGTTTTCGACAGTGGCGCAATTGTGAACACAATTACGCCGCTGCCGAAGATTTGCACCAGCAGTGAAGCAGAATAAAGTAGGTTACTGCAGTTTTAGCTCTGTGTTTGTCTGATTGAACTCTACAACACCAGGCAGCTGCGCCGCTCCAGCCACTCACGTTTACGCCCTCGACCATCTGGTAATCCGCCCAAACCACCCCGGTTTGCCGGAACAGCGGACACGCTAAATGTCTCTAATGGTGGCATGATTTCATCGAGATGACGGGCCGCTTTCGTTGTTGGTGGAACAAAAATGTGAGACACAAAGCGTAGTGCCACGCAAGACGGGCTGTGCGGCGATGATGGCTACGATATGGCGCCAAAGTAGCACATGTTGTCTGTATGAAAACAAAGCGCGCTACTCACAGCATTCTCTTCTTAATATAAACCCATATATTAATAATGCAATATATTGACTCGTGAAATTGAAACACCTACACTTAAACCTTGTTAACATGTACCCACTTAATATGTAATTGTGGTTTAGACGTAGTCGTGAAGAATCCCCCACCCAGCCCCCATCGAACCCCATGTATTGGCTGACTGCTCAAGCGGGACATTGCTATTAAAATAATTTTCATCATTTTTTCCATCAATATTAACGAAACTTTCCGTACTTGTTAACATTCTTGTGCCGATTTCAAATATGTAATTATTTTTTAATAGTCCATTTAGTTCTGAAGATAAATGAAATTCATTGTTCGTCCCTTGCAGAAACAATAGAAGAAAAAAAACACGCTACAAAAATTCATATTGGAACATGCCTAGGTAGTAGAAAACATAAGGAACACAATGGTAGGGATACTTTTTTTTGATATAATCAAATATTAGTAATTATACAGCAATTCAATCTTCACAGTTCCAATTGTGGGTACCTACTGTGTGACCTCAAGCAGAACTGAAAATTCTTAAAGCATAAATTGCAAAATCTGTTCCTACCATTGTGTGCTTTGTACACTCAGCTACGAGTCACAACAAAAATTATGGCTCTTCCTGCCTTGAAGGCAGAGATATTGCTGCCGCAAATCAGCAAGTCAAAAATCTGTGTTTTGAGAAAACAAGAAAAATAAATAAATTCACTTGTAATCAAAAGTGCAGAAAAAATTATGTACTATTTCGCAGTGAAAGTGGCTAAAAGCCACCAGAAATGTAGTCACTCTGACTACGGCCACCAAAATGGTGTTTTCTGAAAGCATTCTGCATGTCCATAATGCTCTTGCACTTGTTTCCAGATGCAACTGCTCGGTGGTGGTTCTTCTACACCATGCGTTTCATGCTTGGTATTCCAGGGTTGAGGTGCAGCTCTTTCAATATTGCTGCAGAGCTCGTCTCGCAGCCAGCATTGAATTTCACCACTGCCCCAGCGACTGCAGCTTGCACGGTGAACAGCGAAGCATGCTGTTTCTTTGGGAACCAGTGCCCATATCGGGGAGTGGAGAGACTCGTTGCTGCTCTGAGTACTGCCCGTAGGCACCGCTCAAGGAGCCTTTCATCAGACAGCAGCTCATAAATGGGCAACAGGGCTTCGCAGACATGTGGAGGCAAATTGTAGTGGTGCTTAGGGGCTGCTTCACCCTTAGTGCTCGCTGCATTTTGTTGGCACCATGAGCTTGGTCCTGGTGGACAATAGCTGTGGTCCGATGCCAAGTCATCTGATGTTGTGTGGTGATAAGCGGCCATGACTGCTCTTTTCATTCCCTGCACATCACCCTTGTGAGTCTTCAGGGCCCAGTCATAGTATCGTGTCAGCTTTTTGATTGGATCGGTAGTCAGTTTGTCTTTACCACCAAGGCTCTCCAATCCTGGTCTCTTATGCTTTGTGATAAGGTTTGGCAAGATTGTGCTCATACGTTTCTGTGCATGGTTTGTAGTCTTCCTTTTCCATTGAAATGTATCCATACACTCTGGCCTCCTGCACCACAAGAAAAGTGCGACTGCCACCATCCGAGAGTAGGGTGGTGTACCACAGGTTATGTCGTTGCAGTGACCTCTGGAAAAGGATGAGGGCAGCTTCAACTTCCATTTCACCGGTCTTCTTGGAGGTGCTTTTCTGAAAGGCGTGGCTCTCCTTCCAAGCTTTATAAATCGGGACATTATCCTTTGGTTCATGCTCACAACCAGCGCAAAAGTTGCTGAGCACCACATAGTCGATGACTAGCCCCGTAAACAGCGCTTATGACAGCGCCTACGTCAATGTGAGCTGAGTGGCCGTGTGTTGTCCAGGAACCGTCGTATGACACGGCAATGTTTCCCGGCTTTCCAAGCTCCAATTCCATACCTGCCAACCTGGCGAGATCAAACATCGAAAGACCTTTTATTCGCGCCAACAGGGGGGGGGGGGGGGGGGTTTCGTTCAAACTTTCAGGCACTGTTCGACGAGTCCTTTTGCAGGACTTTGCAGCAGCAGACTTCGCTCACTTAAAGAATTCCTCGGAGTAGCTTTGCTCAAAACATGGTCCAGACTGACGGCCCTTCACTAGCAGCAGCTGTTGGAGGGTTGTGTTGCACATTGACGAGCGGAACTCAGTCCTAGTTTTTCGCGCCGTGCTAAAAATCCTCTCACACTCTGCGTTGCTATGCAGTATCACGAGCAAGTCCAGCATCACCTTAGCAACTCGGTGAAACACGGTTTTCATTGGTGTTTTTCATTTTTCCAACCAAAGACCACTGCACGTCCCACCTTTCTTCATTGAGAATGTCCTCTGGCAGACTGTGCACCTGTAGTGTGGCAAACTCAGCGTCGAGAGCATCTAAAGCGTCTTCAGCAGATTCAGTGGAATCTCGGGCAGCTGAGGAAAGCACTGAATAAAGAAACGAAGACTCGAGAGCAATGCCTGCGAAATAAATTTCAGGTTGGCCACCTCCGCATTCTTCAGAGTTGCGTTTCAGAATTGCGTCCACATCCATAGCGCTTCGTTTCATCGCATTTGGGAAATATTTTCCATAGAAGAGGCCCAACGTAGTCGTTGACACTAAGGGGTAGGTTGTGTTCCGACGAGGAATCCCGTAAACAGGCACTCCACACGTATAACGCTGTCATCGCACTTGTTCCGGCGAAAGTTCACTATGTTGCCTTGCTGCTCAGCAGTGCGAACATAGCTTTGATGCTCCATCGTGCAAAAACGCTGTTTCAAGTCGCCTTTGACACCACAAGACACGCTGACGCCGCATCCATACGTTGTACAATATGCAAAATGTTCTCCTTTTCTTGATGTCAAAAAGCACAGACATTCAGAAGTATAAGATCGCAAGAACTTCTGCAAATACCTCTTCTTGGGCTTTGATAGCGCCATGGCATCAAGCACACGAGGATTCTAACTTTACACAGTGCACCGCACACAGACAGCCTAGCCAACACATTTCATACACACAAGCAGCAGCAACAAGATGCACCGTGGAAGAAAGCATGCATGAAATGCAAGAGCTACATTGGCTCTGGCTTTGGTCGGCTTACTAGGCACCGTAGTCGCTGCTTAGTCAATGATACCAATGGTGCTAGTGCAGCCGTTGTTGATGATGCTGACGATTACAATGTGGCTGTACATTCTGCGGTGCCGGTTTTGAAAAAATGGTTATTGCACGAACAGAGGCCACTTTTTGGGAGATATAAGACAGTGATCGCACAATCGGAAAGTTCAGTAAAAAATCGGGAGTCTCCCTGGCAAATCGGGAGGGTTGGCAGGTATGCAATTCGTCATACAGTTCCCGAACCAATTGCGTGCACAGTGCTGTCTGCTTCTCGGCAGCAAGTGCCCCAACGGGTGCCAACTTCGTCACATACGTCTGCCACGTTTTGGTGTGAAGACTGCGGTGGAAAATGTTCATTGTAGCAAAAACATCGTTTAGCGCCGTTCGCCAATTCCCGGTGGCTTGCATCGCACGCGTGGCAAGAACGTTCACAACGAACGGGTTGTTCTTCTGGTTGCTGTTCATGCAGGGCGAGCTCCACGCCGACACGATATCACCGCAGCATGTGTACATGATAACAATCTTTATGGCAAGGGCATATTCTCGTTCACTTTTTCCTGCTGTGACGCTACCACCGGATACATTGCACTTCATAAATGACATCAGTTTGTTCACGGAATCCAAACTAATGATAGCGAAGCCTACCTCCACATCGACTGGTGCGGCCACAACATCGTCGGCACGAGTGAGGGAATCCAACTTCTGTTTTGTTGCTGGAGTTGAAGCAAGAACTTGGGGGCAATTTTTCAAGTTTTTTGGGGGCATTCATCTCCCTCTGTAACAAATCCGCACATTGCAACATTGCACTGTCACGCTGAATGTGGCCACTGTTCGTAACAATTTCACTCGTAGGCTGGCTAGGCCTACTTCGGCATTGTCTACGGCTTCGGCATCATCTGCGGTTGGCGGCGGGCTATTCTCGATGCTTTCGAACGAATGGAACGCTTGTGAAAGTTATAAGCCAATTCCTTCTTCTTTTTGCCGAACTTGTGCGTCATGGCGAACTTCCCCGGTACATTGGACATCGTTGCGCACTTGTCACAAACCTAGGACTGAGAACAACGAGACCCGCCGTCGCATCGCCTGCAGAGTGGAGCAGATGACAGGAACGTCGTGCAGCCAACCACAGCATGCGTTTCTGGTCATGTGCGCTAGTCGACAAATCGGATTGCACGTTTGGACTTTTTTTTCTCCCCAGATTTCAACGTCACCGGCGAACCGACGGAGTAACTTATGGCGGGAAATTAAAGAAGGAAGGCTCCTCTTTCCAACGAGACCAAGATGGCTACAATCGTGTGCGTAAAAAAAGAGCTACGTGCCGTGATAAAAAGGGCTGTTTTTGCGTGTAATTCAGCTCATAGTGATGTTATGAATTGATATTGAGAACAAAGTACTCTTCCACGAGTTTCGAAACTTGGTGAAGTAAAGGAATATTACCTGTAGATATTGAAATCATTTTCAAAAAAATAGACTTTTTCAAGATTTTTTCGCCGCAAAGAGCAGCTCATTGCCCACCATACGGTTAGTGTGTACTATTTTCTTTCTTGTTCAACACACACAAGCACAAAATCAGCAAAATCTCATGTGCGCAGACGTTTAATTCTCGAGTTGCGATGCATGCACAACAGTCGCCAGCTATAGTGACGTTAAAACATGGCCACCGTGACGTATCTCCTGCTAATATAGGTGTTGCCGACTGCAGCACACAAAAGAATGGCCTTCGATATTAGCTTCCAGTAACGGAAAAAAGCTGCCAGTACGGGTGCAAATTTGCTGTCGCCGTCAAATCCAATCTAATTCAAGTAGTAAGTGCGCAGAAGCACATTCTTTTTTTCTTCATTCCGCCAGTGTGTTTGCAGTCGTGGTATTGTAGTGTTCAACGATCTTTGCTGCGGCGTGTCATACTGTTTCTTTTTCTTGTCTCGTGCGCGTGAGGTGCAGTTGAACACTGGATTATGCCAAAGCATCACATTCTGAGTGTGAAAGAAAAACTGGAAATAATTCCCAGTATTGAGAATGGAACAAAGAAATCTGCAGTTCCCCGTGAAGAGAACTTGCCCTCGACAACTGTGTGTGGCATGTGGAAACTCATGAAAAGTTGAGGAGCGGCACAGTGACAAACTTGAAGAGGTGCCGTATCAGGGACTCGGGTGTTGCTTTGGTTGAAGAAAGTGCGGAGCTTGAACTTGCTGATTAGTGGTCCCCTTCTGGATGAGGAAGCGAAAACTTTTGCAGAACAGCTTAACTGCAGTGGTTTTGTGGGTAGCAACGGGTGGCTGTCACAATTCAATGTCCACCATGACATACTCGGAAAAGCCGTATGCAGTGAAACTGCTGAAGCAGGCAGAGACGGCCTCGATGAGTGGCAGAATGACCGTTTGCAGGAAGCCTTGGCACCCTACGCTGCTTCAGACATCTGTAATTTTGATGAATCAGCACTTTTTTACTGCTTGCTTCCTACAGGACACTGGCATTTAAAAATGAAAACTGCAACGACGGTCAACACACCAAAAATCGATTATTGGTCGCCTTCGGTGTGAACATGACCGGTACTGATAAGCTGAGACTCATGGTGATCGACAGGTAAGGAAAACCTCAGTGCTTCAAAGGTGCCCATCGGCCATCCAGTGCGTTTTATAAAAACAACAAAAAAGGCATAGATGACTGCTCAGCTTTTCGAAGTGTACATGCGCCAGCTAGACTGGCATTTTGCCGCCCAGCAAAGGAACATACTTGTCGTGCTCAACAACACGTCGGCACATGTCGATTTAGATGGCAAGCATCAAGCTGCTGTTCTTGCTGCCCAACATGACAGTGCTTGCCCAGCCCCTCAATCAGGGCATCATCCGCTCTGTGATGCAGATATACTGGAAGAATCTATTGCATAGAATGTTGCTCGCCATGGATAGCAACAAGACCTACTCAATAGACCTTCTGGGTGCCATAGACCTGCTTACACACTCCTGAATGCAGGTCCTGCCTGCGACTGTGCAGAACTGCTTCGAGTGAGCGAAATTCATTGTGCATGAAGATTGTGCACATCGCACTTCGATCAGCTTCAAGCAAAAGTGATGATGATGACGGCGATATGGAAGTGGACAACCGCCCCTTATTATCTGACATGGTGCATGCTTTGAGCGTCATGTGAACTTTTGCAGGGAAGTGGGGCCTTATGGACAAACTGGCTCACAGCTTTACTGAGTTCCAAGGTGCTGTCGTCGCGGCAAGGCCACTAAGGCGGCAAGAGATCACTGATTTGCTGCATACCTGCAAATAAAGCCTGTCTGAGTGTGTGCGTTTGAAAGAATCGTGACAGTTTTTCTCCGGCCGATAAGTAGGCGCTAAACTGGCATTGGCGGTTAATTCGTACATCGTTTAGTGCGTACCTAGGCATCATTTCCTGCCGACAACGTATTAACAAGGTTTGACTGTATAGAGCTGCGCTTAAATTTTGCATTAGGGAGTATCGTAGTCGGCGAATTTTTGTTAGTAACAAAGACAAAAGACAATGGAGGCAAAGAAAGCATAAAGACCCTTACTTGTAGGTACCTAAAGTGAAGGTGAAGAATGTTGTATACAAGGTAAATGAGTGCTGAATAAGTGTCACGATCCGCCCGGGTTCGTGAACGAGAGAGGGCTCGAGGCACACTCCGTTAGATAGATGCTTAGCAGCGTGGTGGTGATGAACGATGACTGGCCTCCGAGCAGCTGTGCTGGTCGGTGTTTATTGGTGCAGTGACCAATGTTGCCCACCGAGCCTGGCGGGCCAACTAAGATTATGCCCAAGGGGGTGTTACATGCTTGTTACATCCCCTTACCCCCAGTTTGTTTGTTGACAACTAAAAACATCCACATTAAAGTGCAAGGTTCAGCCGCCGCCCTAGTCAGGTCAATAGTGCCTGCTATCCAGGCGAGTAATGGTCCGGTGGCCTCCGCGGTCAAGTACTCTGCCTGGGCACCGGTGTTGACGGGCTGGGTGTGGCAATGCCGGGTGCTGCCTGAGCCAGCCTCGCTCCATCCGGAGGGTCTGCAGTCATCGGCCTTGCGAGTGGTTCCAGACTTGACAGCAGCCCCAACGCATGCCACACCGCTACTCGCAACGCTTGTCGCCTTCGAGGTGGGTGGTGCTCCACTGGAAGCCACTGATGTTGCCGCTAGTCCTCCCGCGGGCCAGAACTCTGAAGCAGCAGCTGAGGGTGCTAGCCAGGTCCCAAGGCAAGGTCTAACATGGTCAGCGTGTTGGTGCCACGTGGCCCTGTCTGGCATGCAGACAAGTAGGGATGAGGCACTGGCAGGAGGCACCAGCTGTCTGACGGAACAGGGTGGGCCAGGATGAAAGTTCCTGGCGAAAACTGGAGCTCCCAACTCCGGCGAAGGCCCGGGACGCCACCCTCGGTCGGCAGCCAGCTTCTGCTTCAGGAGCACTGTGGATTGGAAGTCCCGATGCAAGACGTCCAAGGGTGTCTTGACCATCTGAGCCAGCAGAAGCTCACAGGGGGCACAGCCAGTGACATTGTGGGGCGCAGTCCAGTACTGCAACAGTACCTGTGCAACCTGCATCCGGAACTCCCTAACTCCCTAGACTGGCTCTTCTTGAGCTTGTTCTTGATGGTCTGCACCACCCACTCGGCTGCACCATTTCAAGCAGGGCGGTACGGCGGAACCATCAAGCGGCGGATTCAGGTCTTTGTCAGCCAGGCCAGGTACTCTGTGCTGGTAAAAGCCGGACCATAGTCGGACACGATGACGTCTGGCAAACCCTGGGCGGCCAATACCTGTCACAACACCGCAATGGTCGCGCCTACTGATGGAGTGGTGACAGGTAGAACTTCCACCCATTTCGAAAAGGCATCCACCACCACCAGGAAGGAATGGCCCTTGAAGGGGCCCCCCCAAAATACACATGTAGGTGGGACCAGGGTCTCTGTGGGAACGGCCAGGGGGTGTCTTCCACATGATGTGAGGCCCGCTGATGCACCTGGCAGACTTGGCAGCTATGCACCATGTGAGCGATGTCCTGGTCCAGGCCGCCAGATGTGGGACCGGGCCGCCATGTTGGTCTTTTCGACGCCAGGATAACCCGTGTGCAGCAACTGCCGGACCCTGGACCGAGGACTCTGTCGGATCACCACCCTTGAAGCCCACAGTAGGCAGCCCTGCTGCAAGCTCAGCTCGGCAACCTTGTGGCTATAGGCCTGCTGAACCAATTCCCACCCACGGGACACAGCCTTGACCACCTGAGACAGGACTGGGTCCTGGCTGGTCGCCTGCGATACCGCAGATCTGGAGAGTATCTCCGGGAATGCGAGTTCCAGCATGAACACTTGAGCAGGTTCTAGAACAGCATCTGGCCCTTCTGGCAGGGGCAGGCGGCTCAGGGTATCAGCAGGTCCCAGGTCCTTTCCCGGACGGCAATAATAATAATCATCATCAGCCTGGCTACGCCCACTGCAGGGCAAAGGCCTCACCCATATTTCTCTGACTACCCCGCTCATGTACTAATTGTGGCCATGTCATCCCTGCAAACTTCTTAACCTCATCCACCCACCTAACTTTCTGCCACCCCTTGCTACGCTTCCCTTCTCTTGGAATCCAGTCTGTAACCCTTAATGACCATCGGTTATCTTCCCTCCTCATTACATGTCCTGCCCATGCCCATTTCTTTTTCTTGATTTCAACTAAGATGTCATTAACTTGCGTTTGCTCCCTCACCCAATCTGCTCTTTTCTTATCCCTTAGCGTTATGCCCATTATTTTTCTTTCTATAGCTCGTTGCGTCGTCCTCAATTTAAGTAGAACCCTTTTCGTAAGCCCCGTAGTTTCTGCCCCGTAGGTGAGGACTGGTAAGACAGCTGTTCAAGCACTTTTCTCTTCAGGGATAATGCCAACCTGCTGTTTGTGATCTGAGAATGCCTGCCAAATGCACCCCAGCCCATTCTTATTCTTCTGATTATTTCAGTCTCATGATCCGGATCTGCAGTCACTACCTGCTTTAAGCAGATGTATTCCCTTACCACTTCCAGTGCCTCACAACCTATCGCAAACTGCTGTTCTCTTCCGAGACTGGTAAACATTACTTCAGTTTCCTGCAGATTAATTTTTAGACCCACCCTTCTCCTTTGCCTCTCCAGGTCAGTGAACATGCATTTCAATTGGTCCCGCGAGTTACTAAGCAAGGCAATATCATCAGCGAATCGCAAGTTACTAAGGTATTCTCCATTAACTCTTATCCCAAATTCTTCCCAATCCAGGTCTCTGAATACCTCCTGTAAACACGCAGTGAATAGCATTGGAGAGATCGTATCTCCCTACCTGATGCCTTTCTTTATTGGGATTTTGTTGCTTTCTTTATGGAGAACTACGGTGGCTGTAGAGCCGCTATATCTTTCAGTATTTTTACATACGGCTCATCTACACCCTGATTCCGTAATGCCTCCATGACTGCTGAGGTTTCGACAGAATCAAACGCTTTCTCGTAATCAATGAAAGCTATACATAAGAGTTGGTTATATTCCGCACATTTCTCTATCACCTGATTGATAGTGTGAATATGCTCTATTGTTGAGTAGCCTTTACGGAATACTGCCTGGTCCTTTGCTTGGCAGAAGTCTAAGGTGTTCCCGATTCTATTTGCGATTACCTTAGTAAATAGTTTGTAGGCAACTGACAGTAAGCTGATCGGTCTACAATTTTTCAAGTCTTTGGCGTCCCCTTTGTTATGGATTAGGATTATGTTAGCATTCTTCCAAGATTCTGGTACGCTCGAGGTCATGAGGCATTGCGTATACAGGGTGGCCAGTTTCTCTATAACAATCTGCCCACCATCCTTCAACAATTCTGCTGTTACCTGATCCTCCCCAGCTGCCTTCCTCCTTTGCATATCTCCCAAGGCTTTCTGTACTTCTCCCGGCGTTACTTGTGAGATGTCAAATTTCTCTACACTATTCCCTCTTCCATTATCTATTATCACTGGTAGTGTATAAATCTCTACAGAACTCCTCAGCCACTTGAACTATCTCATCCATATTAGTAATGATATTGCCGGCTTTGTCTCTTACCGCATACATCTGATTCTTGCCTATTCCTAGTTTCTTCTTCACTGCTCTTAGGCTACCTCCGTTCCTGAGAGCATGTTGAATTCTATCTATATTATACTTCCTTATGTCAGCAGTCTTATGCTTGTTGATTAACTTGGAAAGTTCTGCCAGTTCTATTCTAGCTGTAGGGTTAGAGGCTTTCATACATTTTCTTAATCAGATCTTTCGTCTCCTGCGATAGCTTACCGGCATCCTAACGAAGTTACCACCGACTTCTATTGCACACTCCTTAATGATGCCGATAAGATTGTTGTTCATTGCTTCAACACTAAGGTCCTCTTTCTGAGTCTTCTTCTCGGACGGCAAACCAGCTGGTAACTGTAAGCTGCCAGCCTCAAGGCCCAGCGTACCACTCTAGGTGATGCCTGCACAAGAACTGCCTTGTCAGGCCCCAGCAGCCCCAACAGCGGCTTGTGGTCTGTGGCTGCCTCGAACGTCCGGCCCCACAGATACTGGTGGAAGTGTTCGACCTCGAACATGAGGGACAGGCCTTCCTTGTCCCGCTGGCTGTAGCGTTGCTCTGCAGCATGAAGCCGACGAGAAGCAAATGACACAGGGCGTTCTTGGCCATCCTTGTCCCAGTGTGCCAGGACAGCTCCCGCACCGTACGGCAACGCATCTACGGTCAGGACGACAGGCTTGGCAGTTCCGAAGTGTACCAGCACTGGAGCCTTTTTGATTAGCTTCTTGCTGTGCTGGAAGGCCCGGTCCTGCTTCTTCTTCCAGACCCATTGCTGACCATCTCGAAGCAGAAGATGGAGCGGCTATAGATGCTCGGACAGGTTCGGCAGGAAACTCCTGTAGAAGTTGATGAGGCTGAGGTAGCTCTGATGCTCCGCAGCATGGTGGTGATGAACGATGACTGACCGCCGATCAGCTGTGCTCGTCTGTGTTTACTGGTGCAGTGACCAATGTTGCCCACCGAGCCTTGCGGGCCAACAAAGATTATGCCAGAGGGGGCGTCACATGCTTGTTACAAGTATAAAATTCAATAATGTGTAAAATACAGACCGAGGATGCTGAGGCGAATGAGTAGAATTAATTGGAGAGAGAATCTATAATGACCACATTCAGGATTGCTAGCACCGCAAATTTTCAAGATTGCAAACATAGTAGCCTGTGTACAAAACGGGAAGACCAAGATGATTCAGTAACATAATGGGAACAGACTAAGACTTCAGCTTCGTGGAAGCAATTAGATTAACTGTTGTTAATGAACAGCTTAACGAACAGTGACAAGACACAGTAATACAGAGAAATATCGCTGGACATGGTGGGAGTAGTTGGAGGAGAAGGGACAAACACATATGGCATGAGAACGTAATGTCAGGCCATGCTGTGTTGATAACAGTCGAACCCATTTTGTCATAATCCCTGCTTACAAAAGTTGATGGGGGAGTTCGGGCATTTAACTGCAATAAAAACAGATAGTTTAATGAAAGATTCATAATGACGCTATGTTATACAGAATGAGAAATGGGTTGCTGTAATAACGGAGACGAGACAAAATGTTATCAAAGATGCATTTTGGCCTTCGAAGTTATACCACAATGTTAGCAAGCAACAGTGCATGTTCTTGGTATTTTGGTGGTACCTTTTTCAGCAAATTAGAGTGTGAACTTGTGTGAAGAAAAATGTGCAGAGACCATAGATGATGATTGTCAGTGGAAGCAAATAGCCCCAAGGAACAAACGAGTGGGTTAACAAAAAAAGATAAGAAGCGAACAAAAGAACAAAGAAATTGCGTATGAACATTTTCCTAGCCAAATCCGACCCCCAAGCATCACAGGCCACAAACTAACTATGAAAACATTCAAAAGAGCCAAGGAAAGATATTCGCTTCAGAAGATTCCACCGCAGCCACACGTCCATGCCAGAATGAAATGCAGAGTACACTACACTGCTGCACATAAAAGTGGAAAAATTGCAATATGCCACCACACGAACAATATACCTACACTTGCCAATCACAACTCAAACACTGAGACATTTAAGCATACCTGGAGGGCCATTTCTGATATTGAAATAATTTAAGCAACTGTTTCAGCTGACTGGCATTCCCTGTGTGCAAGACCTAACCTAGTGTAAAATCTAGAGAAACGAGAAAAAATGAGGTGGGCTAACTTTGAGTTCTTTTAATTAAAGCCAAGAGTTTATTCAGGGATGAGTTAACTTTCGGGGATGGGACATGTCTCAGGATTTTATGGTATACTAATACTTTCACTGCCGTTCACAGGCATCGCTCGGGGCACACCAACTGCATTGTACAGATAGACACAGTCTTATCACAATGAGTCAGACATTGAGGACGCAATTGACAAGTGATAGTGCACCAGACACAAAATGATGTTGAAAAGCAGCAACAGTAGTGCCACAGGGAAATTGCTTACAGATGAGGACAATCGTTGGTGATTCGCAAGATAATTATTTCTCTACGATTTATTGTCTCGGTACGGCTGCAAACAAATTTTTTGGATTGTTCTTCCACTGTGTCCTTTGTGATGGTATAAGGCATTAAGTGCTATACAATATTCTAAGCCTTTTAGCCTGGACAATCTTATATGTGCATTTAAGGCGTTGTGGGAACTTCCAAAAGATAAATGGCCAGCCTTAGTGACTTAATCTGAACATGCCTTGCCCCCTGTATAGCACGATAGGCATAGGGTGTCATACATCAATCAAACCACTTTTAATTCAATCCTCCTTTACTGGAGCAGCTCAAGTATCACAAACAGCAGCATGCCTTGAGCAAATGGATATACATACCAGATCTGGATTGAGCAAACCAGCAGCGATCAGTATTTGTGGCTATTTGTTGTCAATGAAGTAGAGATAGGCTAGATCTTGATGGGCACAACTAACATCAGGAGGAACTGTAAGGAGGAACTGTAAAGACAGCAGTAGCACAGTAAAACAAATTAGACAAATGACTGTACACACATCCAGGGATATGGGCCTAGAGCACTTCACCAATAACTGCCACAAAGTGAAACATACGTTCCTGATGCAACTGGGGAAAAAGTTCCTTTAGCTGTAAACATTACAAGTGTGTAGAGTTTGTCTGGGTAGTTCGTAATTGATATCCTAAAAACAGCACACTGAACTAATTACTTAACTAATTAAATTTTTCAAAGTAAAATACATCATAAAATTCGTAAAGTACGACTTACACACAACCTAGAGACACGATGGCATCAGATTGTAATTTGACTATACAAGATAAAATTCTGTTATTCAGAAACTGAAACCCCTTTTCCAACTGCCATTTGAGGACTGTCTTAGTAGGAGCGGCGCGATGTGCTCGGTTCCTTGCAATGCCATCCAGATGGTGCTTGGCCTCGCACATCCGCAGCGCCAGCCGTGGGGGGGAAATGAGAAAAAAATATACAGAAAGCTCGCCTTCGTGCATAGCATTCGCTACCAGCATTTTCAGGAAAACATTATGGTTACATAAGCTGCAGTTGCTGGAAAGTCTAAGAAGCAGTCAGGGGATTTCTTAATGCTATTGCGTCCCACTCAAAGGCAAAGCTTAAGTGTCCTCCAAGTTTTTCTTCTTTTGTGTGTGCAAACATGCTGTTACATGAACAAAGAAAGCAACGAACATAGGTATAATGAGCTCATTTGTGCACTCATGCATGTTTGCCTTTAAAAGTACACATAGGCGACAGCAGGGGTCGTATTCTAAAACGTTCGCATTCCGCAATACTATCACATTGGCCACGCCTCCGGCAACGGTGTGTGCAGATTGGCTGTTTTGGCAAAACCAGAAAATAACTAGCACCATCTAGCAGTCCCTGTCTACGTCACTTTAACATCATGGTGTCATTGGGTGCTCTGGACATATATTGAATAAACAAACACGTCTTTTGCCGTTCGGTTGCTGGTGGAGTATAGTAGAGGCAAGAGAGCTGCTCGTTTAAAGTAGTCTTTTTGGTGGCATCTTACATGTGTTCTTTCGAAGCAATATTTGTTGCTTATTG